>NC_048435.1:21317776-21637388 GCF_004353265.1 Vitis riparia
TTTAATGCCATAATTACTTGAATGCAAGGTTTCATTTCCATTAGAGGCCTTTATGTTCAATTTGTATAATTTGTCTATTAGACTACCTATACCAATAACATTTGAATTTAGATAAAGACTAATCATTCCATTTCTAAATGAACAATAATATCCACATTTGTCCAAACATGAAACAAAAATTAAATTTCGTCTAAACGACGGTACTATAAAAGTCTCTTCCAAATCCAAAGTACATCCAGAGTCTAACTGTAACCTAAAAAGACCAATAGCCTTCACTGCAGCTTTGTTTCCATTTCCCACATAGATGTATCTTTCACCATCAGTTGGCATTCGGCTCCTTAGGTAACCCTGCATCGTGACACTTATGTGAGTAGTTGCACCTATATCTATCCACCAAGTGTCAGTAGGCACTATAGCTAAATTAATTTCTGAACAAACAAAGTTGAGAAGTGTACCTTTCTTTTCACGCCAAGCAGTGTATTTAGTACATGTCTTCTTCTTATGACCAGTCTTCTTGCAAAAGAAATAAATGATCTCCTTATCTTATTTCTTTGCACTTTTTGCTTTGATGTCCAAGAAACTATAGTTTGTTTTCCTTTATTGTCCCTCTTTCTTTTCTTGTTGGTACCAAATCCCTAAGATGTGGAAGCCAAGTGAGCACTTTCCAATTTTTCTTATTTCAATCTCTCTTCCTCTTGTACACACTGAGCAATAAGCTCATTCAGAGTCCATTTTTTCCTTTTGTGTGTTGTAACTGATCTTGAATGGACTAAATTGTGTAGGTAGAGAGATTAAGACCAAGTGTACGAGTATGTATTCTGACAACTCTAAATTTAGTGCCTTGAGTCTTGTCACAAGATTGGACATTTCCATTATGTACTCTCTTATATTCTCTTTCCCTTTGTACCGCATGGGGACAAGCTTACTAAGAATAATGCTTGTCTCAACCTTTTCGTTTGTAGCGAATCAGTTTACTATCCGGTCCAAGAATGTCTTGGCTCAGGTTTCCTCAGGTATTTCACCCCTTATAGCTTCTGGAATTGAGTGCTTCATTATCATTAGACTCATGCGATTGGATCGCTCCCATTTTTCCATAGCAGACCTTTGCTCATCAGTGTTGGCACTAGTAAGGTCTGGAGGGCGATCCTCTCTTAATGCATAGTCCAAATCCATGCACCCGAGCACAATTATAACGTGTTCCTTCCATTTCTTGAAGTTTGTGCCATTAAGCATAGAAATGTTATTAACATTTGCAAATATAGAAGATGATGAATTCACAACAATAAAGCTCACAATCAGTCACAAAATATCATAAATACATACATGAATAAATAAAAATTTAACATATATATGTATATGTATGTGGGCCTATTACAAGATACCTAGCATAAACATTAATATTCAGTCTTTTGACAAAAATATCAACTTGTAATTGGTATCCTTTTCAAAACCAAATTCATAAATATTAACAATAAAACTGAAGCAATATGCCTGTCTTTGGACTGACATACAACATGCAAGATAAACTTTATATGTCACATATTTATGACTACTTTATTTATTATTATATTAAAATAATCTTCCTTTGGGACAATTATTGTATATAATAATAACATGTTTACATATTATAAAATAAATAAATTATATAATATAAGTTACTTTGGCAACAAATATACATAATTCATTTATTTTAAAAATATTAAACACAAATATAGCAAGAAAAAGCTAAATCCATTATTTAAACTCTATGCAAATAACCTGAATTATGGTTTCAGTTGAGTTTCTATCTCTAAAACTGAATCCATAACTCATAATACTAGTGTTTCTCACCAAAGCTGAATGAGAAACCCATAACAAGTACCTATCTTCCCATAGCATGGATCAGTTTAGATAAATAAAAGTAAATAAATTTCTAATGAGATGACATTAATATAATTCATGCTTGGAATGCCTTAATAGAGGAGGGATTACATGTCAATCTCATTAAGACCTTTATTTATTTATTTATCAAACCACCACCCGTCCTTTATTATCAATAGTTTAGAGAGGGCATTCAATTTAGATGCACAAACCCATGTATATATATATAGATACCAATTGATGCATAAACCCATGTATATATATATATACCAATTGATGCATAAAAAAAAACACGTATATATATATATACAAGCCTTGGTCTAATGGTTTAGGCATGGGCTTGATTTTAAGGGAACAACCCATGGTCATGGGTTCAAGCCAACCCACCCCCTTTGATTTATTTATTTATTTATTTATTTTTGGGTCTTAGATGATGGGCTTAAGACACATGAGGCCCAATAGTCCAAAGGGTATGGTCCCTAAGGCATAGAGGGTATATAAGGCTAAGTGTTTGTTTCTTATTAATGTATCTTTTGAATAGAACAGAATGCGTTCTCTCCCACTCCCATCGTTAGAGAGATTACAAAATGGTGGATACCCCTCTACAACCTTAGAAGATCCATACCTTGTTCAAAATCGAAAAACAAAATGGACTCAAGTTCGTTCGTTCCCTATGTGGAGAACAAGGCATGTTTTTAATGCTTGATATATATATATATATTCAATTTCTATTTTTGGGTGATCATGGAGAACTAACAACATATAATTATATTTCATGCCTTACTGTTCAATGAAGCTATAAGTAAATAAGCCAACAAGTATCTATGGTTCCCTTGTTGTCTCCACAGGTGAAGTTATGTCCATGACATTCATGTTTCTGATTTAAAGTCTAATATGAATGAGGGACCATCAAATGTGTGTTCCCCTTAATATTCTTCCCATTATAAGCCCACTCTCACTCAACCAGACATTTTTTATAACATGAAGGCGCATTCTCGTTTCATGCTCATCATGGGAAAGTGAAGGACATTATTACTGGTACCATCAACTTGCTCACCATAGTCTGGAGAGTGCAAATCCAGCTACTTCACTATATCTGCATGGCCATGGCTGGCTACAATGTGAAAGGCTTTTTGTTTCCATCTTTGATCCAAAGATAGGCTTCAAATTCATCAGTGTTTTCCAATATATGCCTCAGCATCCAAGTATGCCAAGTTTGTGTTGTAATGAAGCAAAGACCATCCATTTTCAGCCACTGCTTTGGTTAAAACTGGTTTCCATTTTCATATTTTCTCTTATCATTTTTGGTAAATAAATAAATATATCAAACAAATAAAAAACAATAAATTAAGAAATTTATTAACAAGTGAGACATTGAGTAGGTATTTGGTAAAACTTAATTCTTATTTCTTAATGATTTAAATTGACTTTAATTTAAATTGCACTTAACTTGTTAACTTAAAAGTTAGTATTTATTTTTTATTTTAAGTATTAAGGTTGTTTGGGAAAATTAACTTAAAATTTATTTTAAGTTATCAATTGACATTTTATCCACATTAGTTATAATCAATATTTATCATCATTAATTTTAATTAATATTTATTTTTATTAATCTCAAGTAAAGTGAACTTGAAAGTTGATAGACTTCTTCTTACATTGCCCATCACTACTGTGTGAGGAGTAAATTGTTGTTGCCCCATAGCTAACTCCAGTGGGCTCTTGTTAGTTGTTTCGCTCTTCTACCAATTGTGGGAAAACTGGGCTACATCTGACAATTTAGCCCAATCCCACTAGTTAGCACTCCCAAAGTTTGAAATAATATTAATAATATTTTATTAAAATAAATAATAAATAAAGTTTAATTTTTTAACATGTCAATGACTCATTTTTTTTATTTCTTGTACATATTTAATACTGAATTACAAACATAATATTCTAGAATATTTTGATTTAATCTATAGTTAATTAGATTGCTTTTTGAATTCAACTTTATTCTTTAAGATTTTAAATTCATTAAAGGCTTTAAATTATTAGTTATGTCTTACTTGATTTATAATTTATTTAATTAAATTCAAAAAATATATTCATCTATAACAATAAAGTCGTGACTCATAATAGATCAATTTTTTTTCTTACCATTAGATCTATTTTTTGAGTTCCAAATTATTTTTTAAAAAAATTAAACCTATTAATAAAATCAATACGAAGTGTCACTTGATTTGAAGTTCATTTTTATAGTGAAAAATTTTATAAAATATAATTATGTGTAGAAAAAATAACATAACCATTATGAACAAATTTCTATCCATAAATTTCTAGTGTTAATGAGTTTATTATTTGAGCTTCAAATTATTTTTAAAAATTATTAAACTTGTTAAGAAATCCAAAACATTAATTCTTGTTTAATTTAGAGCTTATTTTCTGGTTAAAAAAAAAATTAGAAAATAATGATTCTATGTATAAGAGAAACAATAATATCATTTTAGACCAATTTTTGTTCATAAATTTTTAGTATTGATTGATCATTATTTGAGTTTTAAATTATTTTTTAAAAAAATATTGTATGACTCACTAATATTTTTGAGTTTCAATTTATTTTTGAAAATGAATAAATTTTGTGTATCAAATACAATTTAATTTGAAATGTATTTGCTTAATGAAAAATTGTAGAGAAGTTAAAAGAAATTTAGAAAAGTACATATAATTTAAAAGAATATCATATTTTAAGATTTTCGGTATTGGTATTAAATCATGGAGGGAGAAGGAAATGATATTATATTCAATTTTATTTATTTTTTATGATTTGTTTAAAAATTTATATGTTTTCCTTTTGTTTTTAAAAACTAGTGAAAACAATTTTTACTTATTTGATACAAATTATTCTTTATTTTACTTTGTTTTTAAAAATAATTTTTAGATAACAAGACCAAATAGTATTAAGAATTTTTTAAAACAGTTTTCTGAGTTTTTTGTTTTTAAATCATTTGGCTAGACATACTTTAAATCTAAATGTAATATTTAGAAAGTTTCTAAATCAAATTTCACTTTTCAATCATACCAACCTTCAAACATGCCAAAATTAAGGTTCAATGTCTGGATTGGGCTTGTAGAAGACTATGAACAAATGCTATGTTTAGTTGGCGGGATATGATAGGATAGGATAGGATATGTATATCATAAGATATCATATCCCATTGGATATGAGATATATCTCCTATGATATGATTTTCAATGAAATATAATATCATTTGATATATACATATTTTATAAACATAATATTATAAGATAACAAATCCATTGAGATATGTCATATTAAATTATGCTTATATTTAATTTGTGAAAATAAATAAAAAATAAATATGGAATATATATTATTTTCAACGTTTAAAATAAAAATTATATCACATTCCAATATTTTCTTTTAAAAAAATGAAATTTCTCTTATATTTAACAATGTTCATGATTACAATATTTAAACTTTATAAATAATTTTTTTTTAAAGTTATGTTATTAGATATATAGAAATAATTTATATATATTAATATTATTTTATAAATATTTTTTATTTTTTATTTTTTTAGCCATAAATTTAATTTATAATAAAAATAATTTGCAAAATGAGTGTATAAAAAAATAATAAAATAATAAAATAAATAAATTTATGATACATGAGGATATACATATCTCAAATCTTAGCATGAAATTAATATATCTCTTGTAAAAGAGATTTTAAAAAATGGATAATATATCTCACCACTTATCCTATTTCATATTTCATTGAACGTATGATAGAATAAGTGATGAGATAATTTATTTTATCTTAACCATTACTAACTAAACATGAGATATGCTATAATATTTGCTCTTGTATCATGCTATACCCAATCAACCAAACATGACTAAAGGTAATTACAAGAAAGAATAACAGAGAAAGCCAACCTAAGGAAGGTTCAAACATATCTTTGTCAAGGAAAGCATGAGATAGCAATTTGATAGTGGCCATGCTTGTAGCTCCTCTAACCTTTGCAGCAGGTTTCGCGTTGTCGGGCGGTTATGAACTTATGATAGCGATGACATGGCAATTTTATTAAGAAATCAAATATTAAAGCATTTGTTGTGTCAACTTTCTTGGCCATGGTGCTCTCTATCTCTTCTGTATTAGCTTATTTGTCTAGTGCATCGCGTAAGAAAAAGGAACACATCAAATTATTTTTAAGGTTAGGCTTTTGGCTCATGAAGTCAAGTGCAAGAGCAATTAATGTGAATATTTATAAACAAGGGAATCTGTAATGGTTAAATAAGAGTCATGAAACATGATAACTTTTCTTTAATTTCTATTTAAATGTACTTTCACTACTAAAATAGAAATATAAAATAATAAATAAATAAAATAGAAAATTAATAAAATAAAATAAAAATATAAAAATATAATATAATATCATAATAATAATAATAAAATGAAAAATTAAAAATAAAATAATAAAATAAGCATAATAATAATAATAATAATAAAATAAAAAAATAAAAATTTACAAAATAATAAAGACTAAAAATTAAAGGGTGGGTGGGCCTAAAATAACACATGTAATCTGGATTTAAAATTAGACTCAAAATTAATATAAAAATAAAATTAGGACAAATTTTGTGGTCTACAATTGACTCATTAAATAAATGAATGCCACAAATTTATGTATTGACATATTGATTTGTAAAGATTTTAGAGTTGTAGCTACATAAATGTTTCTAGCTTTTACTTCATTTTATCATTGTTACTAGTTACTAATTGTAATAGGAAACTTGTTACTGAAAGCATAAACAATAGGTCAGACTTGAAGCATGTCTAAAATGATTTACATCAATGTGAAAGACCCACAAATTTTTTCCATTCAAAATCCGGAGGGTCGGTTAACATTATAAGAAGACCTGGAACCAAAAACAAAAGGATGAAGACTGGAAGGATTATGAATTTGGTGGCACCTTCAAGAAATGAAGAAGGATGTAGCACAGCTTCCAGCCCCGCAACAAATGCAAACACCATTGGAGCCATCGCAACCAGGGTGAGCGTATCGCCGAGACCTAAGAATGCCCAGACGACCTTCCTTTTGAAGAAAGGGAATGCGGCAAGGAAATACATACCAATAGCACACAAAGAAAATATCATGGCTATGCTATCTGCCAAGACAAAAATTCTGAAATTTTGACTAGCTGCAATTGCCATGTCTCGGTCCTTGCCCTTGGTGCCATTGGTAGGGAACGATAAGACTGCCATGCCCTGGGTATCGCCCTTGTCCTGAATGTAGCCACCAGGCAGTGTGAAACCTGCCGCGAAGGTTACAGTTGCTATGAGTGCCGCCACTATCAGATGGCTTTCCATTGTTTTCTTAAGTTCAGATATTTCTTCACTTTCTTTGCTTTCAGATATTTCTTCACTTCCTTTGCTATCGCTGTTATCCATGTCTTCCTTGACCTCTAGCGAACCCAAGGGTCTGATCCCAACTCTGAAACTTGGAGTCCGCCGTCTCTGAAATTGTAAAAATTTTACAGAAACATGGATAGATATTTGATTTAAAGGGGTGAAATAATCATCCTCATTCTTGTAAAAGAAGGAAAATACTAAATTTGTTAACATAAAATTACCAGAAACTGCAATTTTTATTTTTATTTTTATTTTGTGAATAAAAACATATAAAGGATAGTTTGTCAGTTGTAATATCCATATAATTTTAAATGCTGTGTTTGGTTGGCAAAAAGTATGAAGGAAAGAAATACGGAAACACAGAAAAAAAATATAATTAAAATTAATTAAAAAATTTATTATATTTTTGGATGTCCAATGAGTAACAGGTACATAGGAAATGGAAAATTTTGACGGCCTTACCCTTGATCTCACGAAGGTGTCCAATATCCACGTGAACGTCGTCTCCGGAGGTGGGAAGTAGTTGACACCTTTAGACAAGTGAGAATTGTGCAACAGTTCGAGGGGCGTCTTTCCTTCAGCATTCTTCTGGATCATGAGTTCTCTCACCCTTAACTGGGGAATATTTGACAAACCCGAAGTTACAAATATTTTCTTTTCTGGCATAATCAAGTGCAGAACATTATTGCCCTTATCATCAACATTCTCGCAGCAATCTGGAAAGCGTGACACCAACAGCTTCACTATTTCCACATGGCCACGGCTTGCAGCAATGTGAAGAGCTGTCCTATTTCCAATTTCATTGTATTTGACGCCGAGATAGACAACATACTGATGCTCGTCAGATTCACCTAGCAATTGCGTCACTATTGTTGGATCACAGCCCACATATGCAGCGAAGTGAAGGGGAGACCACTCATTTTGGTCCAATGCTTCAGTTAAATCAGGCTTTTTTTCCAGTATCTTCTTTGTCATTGCTGATAAAATAAACAAATGAACAAAAGATAGAAAGACTTAAGAAAATTAAGAAAATAAATGAAGTTTCCCCTTGTAGTGTGATTAGCATTAAATAGAAAGAATAGTGGATCGGTCACTACCTTGGTCTTTGAGAATTACCGCAGCATGCAAAGCCGTTCGACCCTTGATGCCACTATGAGCTGGTGAAGAGCACTTGTCTAGGATCATCTGCACCAAGTCTCCGAATCCCCACTCAGCAGCGATGTAAAGAGGAGTATTGCCTTCAGCATTAGCACCATAGGCAAAGTCGGGGTCTTCCTGAATCAATAACTTCACCACCTCAGGGTGATGATTTCTCACTGCCTCGTGCAAGGCTGTGTCTTTTACCTCATTTTTCAACCTCAGCATCTCCTTCCAATCGGCTGCAGCCCCTCCTTCCAAGTCTCGTCCTTGAAGTCGTTTGGCAGCCTCAATCAGATTTTCCACCACTGTCAAATGCCCTTCTCTGGCTGCAAGGTGAAGTGCAGTGTCACCTTTCTTATTGGGCTGTTGCAATAGTAATGAAAGAGAATGCAACCCAAGGATCTTTTCAACGAAGTCTGCTTGACCGAATTGGGCTGCAACATGGAGAACTGTGTTCTTTTTTGGGGTTAGTTTGTCACGAATATCATGTCCCTCAAGTACATGGATGTCACCATCTGCTGCAGCCCGGTACAATTTAGGATCCATGAATATGATCTGGGTCAGGTTACCATCATCAGCTGCAGCCTGGTTGGTGATCTGGATTTCCCTAGCACCTTCAGCTCCAACCTTATTGCACTCTGTACTCAAGTTAAGGCTGGAAGTAGTGTAATCGGCCATTGTTGTTGAATGAGCAGTCTCCTTTCTATAATTTGCTCCAAGGGTGGGAAACAAGTTGACCAAATGTTTAATGGAGAGGGTGGCTCTTAGCTCAACCTCGGGAGAAGTGGATGTTTTTTATAGCCTATAGGCATGTGGGACACAGCTGCGTGCAAGAACAAATTTATTGTTAAAAAAATACTTTAATCTACATCATTATCAGCCATCTAAGTTCATCATTTTCCAAAAATAAACCCTAAAATATATTCTTCAAGATGAACTAGCACTATCACTGCAATTTATTCCTCTCGTGGAGCACATGTACCTTGCCCATTTTCCTCTTTTGCTTTTTCTTTGGATGGGCTCTCTTTTGCTTTCTCTTTTCTGTCTACCCCAGACCCCCCCAGAAAGCAGTTACATATAGTTTTGGAAGATAAAGGAAAAAGGATAGGGAGGAATTTCAAATTCATTTATTTAATTTAGAGAATATTGTAAGAATCTTCCCTTTTTTTTTTAATCAATTTTTGCATTTTTTGTAAGTTTTTCTAGTATTATTTATTTTTGAGTTTTTTTTTTAAATATGCGATTAATGGAAAAAGGAAAAGAAAAATATTGGTATAAATATTATATTTGTGATTGTTTTGCATAGATGCTTTTGTGTTTGAAAAGAGAGTATGGTTTTCAAATTTAAATGTTGAGCTTTATTTCAATGATTATGTAAAAAAAATTATTTTATTGTATTAAATAAGTGACTTAATTAAATTTTAAAAGTAAGTTTCTAGATATCGAATCCGAAATTAGTTATACGGACAAACCGAAAAAAAAGATTGAAATAAAAAAGGTCAAAAGTCTTAACTTGGCAATTGGATTAATGGTGATAAGGTCTTTTTAAGGTTGCAACGGAGAGGTTGTTGTCCAGTGGCCTTTATTAATTCACACCATGGTTGTAAGGCATTCTTTTTGTGACGCAAACGATATCTAAAGAATTTATTTATTTATTTGGCCTATTTTCCTTTTTTCTTTTTCTTTGGATGGGTGGTGGGGTAGATTTCCCAACCATCCCCATCCCCATCCCCCCCTCCCCCTTCCTTTTTTCTTTTCTTTTTCCTTCTTCTTTTTTGAAAGAAAAAAAAATTATGTGAAAAATCAATCTAAATTCATTAACATATACAAAGTTAACAAAATTAGTTTTCACACAGCTGCATGCAAGAACAAATTTATTGTTAAAAAAATACTTTAATCTACATCATTATCAGCCATCTAAGTTCATCATTTTCCAAAAATAAACCCTAAAATATATTCTTCAAGATGAACTAGCACTATCACTGCAATTTATTCCTTTCGTGGAGCACATGTACCTTGCCCATTTTCCTCTTTTGTTTTTTCTTTGGATGGGCTCTCTTTTGCTTTCTCTTTTCTGTCTACCCCAGACCCCCCTAGAAAGCAGTTACATATAGTTTTGGAAGATAAAGGAAAAAGGATAGGGAGGAATTTCAAATTCATTTATTTAATTTAGAGAATATTGTAAGAATCTTCCCTTTTTTTTTTAATCAATTTTTGCATGTTTTGTAAGTTTTTATAGTATTATTTATTTTTGAGTTTTTTTTTTTTTAATATGAGATTAATGGAAAAAGGAAAAGAAAAATATTGGTATATATATTATATTTGTGATTGTTTCGCGTAGATGCTTTTGTGTTTGGAAAGAGAGTATGGTTTTCAAATTTAAATGTTGAGCTTTATTTCAATGATTATGTAAAAAAAAATTATTTTATTGTATTAAATAAGTGACTTTAATAAATTTTAAAAGTAAGTTTCTAGATATCGAATCCGAAATTAGTTATACGGACAGACTGAAAAAAAAGATTGAAATAAAAAAGGTCAAAGTTGCAACGGAGAGGTTGTTGTCCAGTGGCCTTTATTAATTCACACCATGGTTGTAAGGCATTCTTTTTGTGATGCATACGATATCTAAAGAATTTATTTATTTATTTGGCCTATTTTCCTCTTTTTCTTTTTCTTTGGATGGGTGGTAGGGTAGATTTCCCAACCATCCCCATTTGCCCCCTCCTCTCCTTTTTTCTTTTCTTTTTCCTTCTTCTTTTTTGAAAGAAAAAATTTTTTGTGAAAAATCAATCTAAATTCAAGGGTTAAGTTACTTATTAGAAATGTACTTCAGAATAACACATCGTTCAGCCCCTAAAAAAATCTTTGTTAAATAAGCAGTACCCCTCCCCCCCAAAACTCCCCCCCTCCCTTTCCCTCTCCCCCTTTTTTTTTTTTTCTTTCTTTTCTGAAAGAAAAAAAAAATTATGTGAAAAATCAATTAGAAATGTACTTCAGAATAACACACCGTTCAACCCTAAAAAAATCTTTGTTAAATAAGTAGTAAAGAGAATTACAACAATTAATTAATTAATCACAAATACCAAAAAAGTATGAATACCAAAAAAGTATGATAAATTTATATACAACAACAATTGGATTGATGGTGATAAGGCCTTTTTGTGGTTGCAATGGAGAGGCTATTCTCGAGCGATTGTTGTCTAGCGACCTTTATTAACTCGCAAGGGATTCCTTTTGTGACGCATACAATACTTAAAGAAGGTTTTTTTTTTTTTTTTTACCCTATTTTTCTCTTTTGTTTTTTCTTTGGATGGGTGGTGGGGTATATTTGTATTTTTTTTCCCTTATTATTTGTTTTTCCTATTTTTTCCTTTCTCTTTTCTACTCACTGATGAGGGAGGGAAAGAGAAAATAAGTATGTGAAAAATCAATCTAAATCCAAGGGTTAAGTTACTTGTTGTAAATGTATTTTAGAATAACACATCTTTAAACCCTAAAATATTTTTTACTAAACAAGTGGAGAGAATTATAACAATTGAATAATTAATCACAGATATCAATAAAAGTATGATAAACTTATATACAACAATACAAGAAGGAAAATAAAATACAATAATATACAATATTGGTAAAGGAAATACATAAATTAATTTATTAAACTATTTAAATAAATAATTTGATTATTTCTAAATATTGCCAGATTTCTAAGAAATTTCAAAAGAATTTGATTCACATTAAAAACAATTTCAAGTTAATGATATCAAATTTATTTATTCACAAAAATTCAATTTGTTCACAACAGATATGATTTTTATTTACATTCAAATTTATTTCCAAAATAACTTTTGCTTGTTTTTATTAAAAGAATTTATTGAATACATTTTTTTTTTAAAAAAAAAGAATGTTTAAATTTTATCTAATTTATAAGAAAAATTCTTTTTAATTTTTATTTGCTTTTTCTAAAAAAATTACAAATTTATTTTCGAGAAACAATTTGATTCAATTTTTTAATCAAGAAAAATGATTTTCTAAATAAAAAAAAAGTTAAAAATATTTGCAAATTTATTTATAGAAAGGGATTTCAAACCAATTTCAGTAAAAAAAAAAAATATTTTTACAACTTCTATATTTAAGAAATTATTCCCAGTCCAATTTTATTAAAAATAGAATTATATTTAGGAAATGATTTTACATCTGTAATTGAAAAAGTAATTTTGCAATTTTTATTTAAAAAAAGGATTTTATAGTTTTTTATTCTCAGCTTCGTCAAAGGCCCGGGTTATGCGGTTGCGATTGGAATTTCAGACAAGAAGAAAGGGATATCTTTCAATGGTGGAGCATATTCTCAAATTAAAGAATTTAGTCGATAACCTAGCTGCCATTGGAGAACCGTAAATGATAGAGATCAAATATTGCAGCTCTTTGGAGGTCTTTGAGCAGACTATAATTCTTTAGTTGCTTCACTTACCACTCGTGAAGATGAAGTTTCTCCACACTGTCCACAGCATTTTGTTAACTCATGAACGGCTGAATCTACAAAATTCAGTAACAGAAGATGGTGTTGTCTCTGCCAACATTGCAATGCAACATCCACAACATAGAAATCATAAGAAGAAGCATCACAATCGGAATGCCTCTGCCCACAACAGATATAACTCACGAAGAGTCCCCAACAGTGCCCAAAGTACAGGCCCGCACAACAATAGTGCTAACCGACCATAATGCCAATTATGGGGAAAATTTGGGCACACAGTCATTAGCTGTTATCACCGATCCGACATTAACTTTCAAGGATATAATCCTCCATCAAATTTCACTTCAATTAACAAAACTCATCGGAACAACCCCAAGCAAGGGATGTTAGCCTTTCCTTCCACCATGAATGATGAATCATGGTTTTTTGATGCCGGGCAACAGATCACCTGTCTCAAGATATTGCTGCACTCTCAGATGTTCAGCCATACAAGGGGAGTGATAAGGCGACTATTAGGAGTGGTAAGCAACTACCAATTCTCCATACTGGTACAAAGTTCTTCCACTCTTCTCCCAAAACATTTTAATTACGAAGAGTCTTTCATGTTCCTAATCTTGCAACCAATTTGATCAGTGTCTCAAAATTCTGCCATGATAACCATACTTTCTTCTTTTAGTTTCATCCTTGTTTCTTTCTTGTCAAAGATCAGGCCACAAAGAAAATCTTACTCCAAGGGGTTAGCCTGAACAAGGATTATACAGATTCCCTACAAGAATTCTATCTTGTTCCAGTCATGTCAACACACCACTAAGTTCCCGTTTTCCAGCCATGTCAAGACAACAATCAAACCTTCACATCTCAGCAGCGAACTATGGCATGCTCGCCTTGGCCATCTAGCTGATAGTATTCTTAAACATGCTTCAAGTTTTGTAATGTCTCCTTTCAATATTCCAAACAAAATTTATGTTGTGCTTGTCAATATGCAAAAAGTCGTAGACTACCTTTCTCTTTGTCTACATCCAGAGCAACTCATCCTCTTGCTTTAGTCCATACCGACTTATGGGGCCCTGCTCCAATAACATCCAGCACCGATGCAAGATACTATCTTTTATTCATTAATGACTTCTCTCGGTTCTCCTGGATTTATCCTCTACATACTAAGGATCAATCATTGGCCACTTTTGTTAAATTTAAAATTTTAGTAGAGAATTAATTCAATTGTCGAATTCAATGCTTACAATCAGATAATGGAGGAGAATTCAAAACCTATCATTTCGTAATAGCATTGCAAGAAATATTTTTCTATTGAAGAAAAAACTAATCTCCAGTTCTTTAACACCTGGAGACGTTCAACAAACTCTGGTTATTTTCAGTTGGTTTCTTGCAGGTTTGGTTTTTTGTAGCTTGAGACACCTTTTGCTACTGCCATTGTCTATTATAATGGTGAAGCACTAAAAAAACTTCTCAATTGTAACGGGACTCTTTAAAAACAAAACTTTAAAACATAAAAGGATTAAATATATAATAGGAGTAACTCATGATAATTCACACTTCACAATCCAACAATGATAAAGCTACTAATCATGCATGCTCTTCCAATGATAATGAACAGCCAAAAGTCTAATGATGGCTAAAGAGAGCAAGGAAATACGTGATTGGAATTACATATTCCTTTAATTCACGGTTTCTAAATTGCCAAAACATCTAGTTGATGTGTTGCAGGACAATCAACAGGATCTTATGTCCTTAATTTGAATTTTTCTGTGAAGTTGTTAAATGTTTAATTAAGATCTTGTAGGAGATTGCAATGTTAACAAAAGACAGACATGATCGAGAGTAGGGATGGCAATTTTCTGGGCTAATCGGGTAACCCGCCCCGGCCCGCCCCTATTGGGACGGGTTTAAAATATAATAAACGGGTATTGGGCGGGTATGGGAGTATTTTTAAAACCCGAATCGGGTTTGGGACGGGTATGGATTTTGTTCCAACCCGCTCGGCCCCGCCCCGAATACACATTTACAGAATTACCCTTCAACTACCACTAAAATGTCAAAAAACTCCCTATATATATACTTCATTATTTCCCATTTCCCCTAATTCTTGCCCTAATTCTGACGGCTGCTCCTCCTCCTCCTTCTTCTTCTTCCTCTGGTACAATGGTCCTTCATTCTTTCCATTTGCCCTAATTCCGACAGCCACTTCTTCTTCTTCTTCCTCGCTTGAATCCCTATCTCCAGGATCAATACGATTTTTTCTTCCTCCCTCACACCAACTAAAATACTCTGAAATCGATTCCATTTTGTTCTTGGTTTAGCCTCAGAGCCCAAAACTCCTTTTTCGCAACATCAAACTAGTCATAGATGATTGAGGATCACCTTGAAATCTTTGTCCGAGAGCACGACACAAAAGGAACGCGAAAACCGTAGTGGTTTGATGAAGTCTTGGTTCAAAGATCGACTTGAAGAGGGATTCACATCCATGGCTGTTCTCGTTTGGTTCAGTTTTCATAAATGGTTCAGTTTTTTTTTTTTTTTTTTTTTTGGTGTTTTGCACTAATTTTGAATCATTTAAGCTAACTATGGGCTTAAAATGAATGATTGTTGTGGTGTTAATTTCAACTTTGATATTATTTTTTCATTTTTTTGGTATATTATCATAATCAGTGAAAGGAAAGTGCATTTGGGTATGAGGTTTGTTCATCACCAGTTAGGGTTAGGGCTCAATGGCATTCGGGACGGGGCGGGGATGGAATTATTAATTTTTTTTATTAACGGGGATGGGAACAATCAACCTGCCCCGAAACGGGTTTGAGCCGGGGATGGGAAATGATTGTTTAATCGGGTGCGGGAATGGGATGGGAATGACCCGTCCCAAACCCGCCCCGTTGCCATTCCTAATCGAGAGAAACTAGTAACCAATACCCAGTTGGATTCTAGTGAAATTGGAAATTTTTTTAAAACGCACAATACATCTGTTTTCTTTAGCTGAGTTACAATCATGATTCTGGTGTGTATGGTGATTTAATAACTTGTGGTAATTGAAGGCCTATGTAATGATGATACTTTCTTTGAAGATGACGGCAGACTTGCAGTTGATGGTGCTAGGGAATTGTATCATCCGTCTCATGCTTTTTCCATTATTATTATTATTATTATTATTATTATTATTATTTTATCATTGCATCCCACATTTATATTTATTTATTTATAAAAAATTAAATTTTATATAAAAATAAAAGGATACAAAAATAAAATAAATGACTTATTTTTTAATCTCATCTTCAAGTGACATAATAGGATAAATTAACCAATCTATTACTTCTTTGAGCATGAAAGACCAATCTAATAATAAATTATTACAAATATTTAATTGAAAAATTTTACTACTTTGACATCATTCTATCGTTATTTGAGTTGATTAAAGTTTTACCAACAATAAAAATTGCATTTGATAAGAGATAAATCCATTAATTAGATGCGAATTATTTTTTTGGGTGTTATTTATCTCAAGACAACTTTAAACTTAAACCAAATTTGGATTATGATTATTTGGAGTTATAAAATTTTAGGTAAGTGTGCATTTATAGTTAGTAAAGCTTTTGTATTTGTGGTTTCTACTATGTTTTAATTTGAAAAATTATTTTTATAAGTTTTAAAATAATTTTCTCTAAATTAGTGTTTAATTTTAAAAACAATTTTTAGAATGTTTCTAGAAAATTTTAAATTTGTGTTTGTTTTTAAATTAATTACTATTTGATTCTAAGTGGGGGGGGGGGGGGGGGGGGGGGGGGGGTGGGGGGTTTCTATATAAAATAAGGAATCACTCCATAAATTTTTTTCTAGGTAGAAAAGCTTAAAGAATCCATGACTTTCATATGAACACTTCTATAATATTTGAAAATCCCCTTAGTTATCCTAAAGGAATTCAGTAATATTTCTAAGATCATATAAACCTTGTGTTTATGATAGTCTTAAAGGCAATTTGTCAAGCTAACTACCCCTTATCACCAAATGTTCATTGTTAACCGAAGGGAATATCAAAGACCATGACAACAAACATGTGTCATTATTGCAACATATTATTCAAAGACCCAAGTACGAGACACTTGGTCTTGTGATACTTCTTATGTCATCTTTGATACACCAATTTTTTCTCTTGTTAACTAGGTTTGTTTATATGGAATAGACAACTCTAAATATGATTTAAAATCAATTATATAAATGCTAGTTAAAATTAATGAGAATAAATATATCTATTTATTGATTTAAAATAAATATAAATTTAATTTTAACAAAGGACCTTAATACTTAAAAGTAAAAAAATAAATAATAAGTTTTAAACCAATAATTTAAGAATAATTTAATTTAAAATCAGCTTAAGTTTGTATTAAGTTTTACTAAGCGCATCCACATTATCCCGAACTTAACAAGGCGATACAAAATCATCAAAATGTTAGGTCCCATTGTAAAAACACATGGAGCCAAAAACAAAAGGTAGAAGACTGGAAAGATGAAGCTGATGGCATCTTCAAGAAATTCAGAATGATGCAGCACAGCTTGCGGGCCGTCAACAAATGCAATCACTGTTGCAATCATCGCAGCCATGGTTAGCTTATAGCCGTATAATAAGCATGACAGGAGGGTGTTCTTGCAATTCTTAGGGAATACGGCAACGAAATAAACACCAATAGCAGACAAGAAAGTACCATGGCTATGCTATCTTCCACGACAAAAGCTTTGAAATTTTGCCTTACTGTAGTTGCCATGAGTCCGTCCTGGTCCATGGTGCCATTGGTAAGGAACGATAAGACTGCCATGCCCTGGTTATTGCCCTTGTCTTGAATGTAACCACCAGGCAGTGAGAAACCTGCCGCGAAGGTTGCGGTTGCTATGAGTGCCGCCACTATCACATGGCTTTTAATTGTTTTCTTTATTTCAGATATTTTTTTCACTGTCTTTGCTATCGTTGCTGACGCTTTCTTCCTTGATCTCTAGCGAACCCAAGGGTCTGATACTAAATCTGGAACTTCGACACCCCCATATCAGAAACTTAAAATTTTTATAGAAAGCATGGATGGATATTCGATTCAAAGGGTGAAATGATCATCCTCACTTTTTTTCAAAGGACATGAACTTACAAATATTTCCTTCTTTGGTATTATCAAGTGAAGAACATTATCGCCCTTATCAACTTTCTTGCCACAATTTGGAAAGTGTAGCACTAGCTCCTTCACGATGTCCACATGGCCTCAGACTCACGGCAATATTGTGAAGAGCTATCCTGCTTTCAATTCCATGGTCTTTGACGCCTAGATAGACAACATAAATTTTTGGCGAAGTTTATGTAAGAATTAGATTGTGTACCTTTATTTCTGGCTGTCTAATGGTTTTTATAGTGAAAGGTCCGTAATGTTGCTTTTGTCTTCACGATTGCCCTTTATTATGATTTTAATAAGTAACATTCAATCAGTAACTACCAATAACGGTCATGCATTACATTGAGTGACGATTGCTTGGTTGTCCTACGGAAGATACATAATTGAAGCTTTTATGGCAGCTGACTGCTTGGGCAGAGGATGCTTTAAGGTGATCTACCTTAGTCGAGTACTAGTCTGGTCAGAGAGCCCATCGGGTAGGTGACAGCTCGCTAAGGTACCCACTACCCACAGTGGTGATACTACACCATCTAAATAAAAATAACAAAGAAGTTTGTACACGAAATAGGATTTTGGTCATGGAAATGATCTTTCCTCTCAATAAGAATGGAAGAAGCTTGCCAAATTCATGGCCAAGCATTAGTCACATATTTTGTTTTGTTTTTTTTACTTTATTTATTTATTTATTATTATTTATTTTTTATTTACTTGTTGATTAGAAAAGTAATAATTGTTTATGCATGTATGCTTACTTAGGAATAATGATACAAAAGGCTAATCATGTGGAAAGTTATTCCTTTCTTAATTGGTAATTACAAATTTAAATATTATTTTATGGCCAAAGGGGCCACATGGATCATGCAAGAAAAAAAGATTCTCAATGGATTGGAAGTGGGAAAGCATTGACCTTCAAATGCATTTAAATTTGTTCAACTGTTTTTTTAAAATGACGTCCCTATTAAAATCAATTATTTTAATAAAATAATTTTACAAATGTTAGATTCTCTTCATTCATGCTAATTCACTTACTCCTATCCTTAAATTAAATACATCAATAAAATTATAAACACCTTTCATCTACATTGTAAATACATTAAAAAATATTTTACATCAATTGTTTTTATTTTCTTCAAGACTTGAAGAACCCGCATGAAAACCATGAGTTCGTTTGACAATATTAGATTGCGGATAGGAGAAAATCACTGGGAATCACTCAAGAATAAGATATATGTATCTTTAAAGGTTACGTCTATTATGATAAATAAACTATTTATTGTTGAGTTTGTAGGGCTAGTAACAATGGGGAGAGTTGACTATTTTGTGAATTGATCACCTTGGAAGATCTTCCAGGATCTTACTTCGCCATGTTCGAACTCTGGCAATCATGAAAACTAATTATCTAAAGTTAAGTTTTATGATAAAAAAATTTTAAATTATTTCTTTGATTGCAATTTGTGATTTTGTTCTACCATCTTCAAATCCAACCTGATTGGACTCTGTACTCAAGGCTGGGCTGGAAGTAATGGAATCGGCCACTGTTGTTGAATGAGCAGTCTCCTTTCTATATTTTGCTCCAAGGATGGGAAACAAGTTGACCAATTGTATTTTAATGGAATGGATGGCTCTTGGCTTAACCTTGGGAGAAGTTGATACTTCTTCTAGGCCGCAGGCCAAAACGTTAGGCTAATGCTTAAGTATGGAATATGGATTACAATTTCCCACCTCATTGGTGTCATATTCAATTTTAAACAATCCCTTGTATGATCAAAGAAGTTTATTAAATTTTACCAAAAAAATATAAGCATTATTCCAATTATGCCTTTTATTTTTATAAATATTAAATATATTTGATAGATTCATTTTGTTCTTAAAAAGTATAAATACAAAATTATTTTTACTACTCTAAAAATAATAAATACAATATCATTTTTTTGTAATTATTATATGAAAAAAGCTGGGGATACCTTTTAAAATTATATTTTTTATGATTTGTTTAATGCATTTTAGTGACTTTAAATATCGATAAGCAAGACATCCATGTTGTTGTTTAGTTGTAGAAAAATAAGATGTGGTGAGTTTTGATAATTAATTTTATAAACTGAAATGTGGGAATGGATGGTTTTTGTTCGTATATGTTTTAATATTTCTCCATTCACCTTTCTGTTCTTATTCCTCTTTTTTTTTTTCTTTCAATTTTTAATTTAAATATACGTATGGAACCATAAATGTCTATCTCTTAAAATAATCTATAAAAAATATACGTCAAATAAATTTAAGGGATGATTAAGAATAAGGGCATGGAACTTAGGGAAGTGCTGGTAAAGTAGTTTCTCCATATGTGTGGATTATCTTGTCTTTTCGGAATAAATATTTCCTTTTCCTAAATATGCAAATAAAAAACTATTTTTATCATATGTATGCATTTACTTCCCAACTATTGTCATGTATTATGGACCCATTTGATCTTAATTCCCATAATAATTGATACCATTTTTTAGTACAAAATTATTTTTAATAATCGATAGGTTCATAAAAAAATATAAGTTTAATTTCATTTGAAGTTTGTTTATCTAGTGAAAAGATTTGTAATACTATAATAGCGTGCAAAGGAAAAAATTAATATAGTTATTTTGATACTCAATATAATTAAACTTGCTTTTATAATTTATTTTAAACAAAATATCCTTAATTATTTTATTTTCTAAAAATATTGTTGTTTATTTTTTAAGAAAGGTAGAACTTATGGCTTTATTAAGATCATATTTTACTATTTCTACTAAAATACTATTATGTTTTAAAAACTTATATACCATTGATGTTTTTATTATTAATATTATTATTTATAATTCATTTAAAAAAAATATTATCCATTTATGTTGTATTATTTTTTATAATTTACGACTCATTTAAAGTAAACCAAATTATATGTAAAATCTTAAAACTTTACAATTCATTGTTAAAATTTTGAAAATATCATTCTTAATTTTCGATTTAAAAATTTGACAATTGGAGGGATATGTTTTTTTTTTTTTTTTTTTTTTTTTTTTTTGAAGAAAATCATATATGTAAAAAAAAAAAAAATACAGGAAAAGTTAGGTTTGATAAGATAGAAGGATTTGTCAAATAACTACTTAATTAACTTACGGACATGTACATGGCTGGTAAAGATAAAAGGTGGAGAATGCATTTATCAATTGTCATGAAAAAAAAAAAAAAAACTAGCCTATTTTCTAAATGTAATACGGAACTCTATAGTAGAAGCGTAAACAACACATGAGACTTGAAACATGAGTAAAATGACCTATATTTTTGTAGGACTCGACTTTATCCCCACAAAAAATCAACACTAGTTTCGGTACCATTATAAATATATATGGAACCAAAAAGAAAATGAAGAAGACTGGAAATATGAAACTGGTGGTTGCTTTAAGCAACTCAGAATGACGCAGCACAGCTTGCAGGCCCTCAACGAATGCAATCACCATTGCCATCATCGCACCCGTGGTTAGCATATAGCCGTAAGATACGAATGTCATGATGGCTTTCTTGCCATTCACGGGGAATGTGGCAAGGAAATTAATACCAATAGCAAACAGAGAAAGTACCATGGCTACGCTATCTGCTACGACAAATTTTTTGAAATCTGCCCTTACTGCATTTGCCATGTCTCCGTCCGTGCCCTTGGTAGGGAGCGATAAGACTGCCATGCCCTGGTCATTGCTCTTGTCTTGAATGTAGCCACCAGGCAGTGTGAAACCTGCCGCGAAGGTTACGGTTGCTATGAGTGTCGCCATTGTCATATGGTCTTTCATTGTCTTCTTAAGTTCATATATTTCTTTACTTTCTTTTCTTTTGCTGCTATCGCTGTCTTCCTTGATCTGTAGGGAACCCAGGGGTCGGATACTAACTCTGGAAATTCGACTCCGTATCTGAAACTGTAAATATTTTACAGAAAGCATGGATAGATATTCCATTAAAAGGGGTGAAATAATCATCTTCACTTTTTGTAAAAGAAGGAAAACAATATTTTTTTGAGATAAAAGGTCTGTGATGCAAAAAAAAAAAAAACAGCCTTACCCTTGATCTTAGAAGGTTGTCAAATTTCAACACTAACATCGTGGTCAGAGGCATGATAGACAAGCAAGAATTGTGAAACAGGTGGAGGGGTGTCTTTCCTTCAACATTCATCTGATACTCGAGTCCTCTTAACCATTGAATATTTGACAAACCTGAATATAAAAATATTTTCGTTTTGGGCATAATCAAGTGAAGAACATTATTGCCCTTATCATCAACTTTCTGGCAGCAATCTGGAAAGCGTGACACCAACAGCTTCACTATGTCCACATGGCCTCGGCTGGCTGCAATGTGAAGAGCTGTCCTGTTTCCAATTTCATTGTATTTGACGCCGAGATAGACAACATACTGATACTCGTTAGATTTATCTAGCAATTGCGTCACTATTGTTGGATTACAGCCCACATATGGAGCGAAGTGAAGGGGAGACCAACCATTTTGATCCAATTCTTTAGTTAAAGCAGGCTTCCATTCCAGTATCTTCTTTGTCATTGCTGATAAAATAAACAAATGAACAAAAGAGAAAAAGATTTAAGAAAATTAAGTAAATAAATAAAGTTTCCTCTTGTAATGTGAGTCGAGCAGTAAATAAAAATGGTGTATCCTCCACTACGTACCTTCGTCACTGAGAATTACCGCAGCATGCAAAGCGGTTCGACCATTGAACCCATCATGAGCTGGTGAAGAGCAATTGTCTAGGATATATGCACCAAATCTCTGAATCCCCACTCAGCAGCGATGTAAAGGGGAGTGTTGCCTTCAGTATTAGCACCATATGTGAACTCGGGGTCTTCCTGAATTAATAACTTCACCACCTTAGGGTGATGATGTCTCACTGCCTCGTGCAAGGCTGTGTCTTTGCCCCTATTTGTCAAGCGCAGCATCACCTTACAAACTTCTGTACTCCCTCCCTCCACGTCTCCTTTAGGTTGTTTGGCAGCGTCGATCAGATTTTTCACCACTGTCAAATGCCCTTCTCTGGCTGCTGATAGACAAGCACCCGCACCAGCAGCTGATTCCTCTCCTCTCTAACAGATGCTGTTATGGTTAGTTAGAGAATGGTTAGGTGGTTCAATAGATGGTTAGATGGTTAGGTTAGTTACACTGTAATATATATATATAGCCATTGGTCTACTGTAACTGATGTATGAATAGAAACAGATTTTTCTTTTTGCTAAATCAGTGCTCGAGTATTTTCATGGTATCAGAGCCATAGGCTCCTGAATTTTCTTTTTCTGATTTCTCTCCCCGGCAAGACAATCAAGAAATCTCCAACAACTCTTTCTGCTGCAACTTTCTTCTGATATACATCATCTGCAGATTATCTTTTGCTTTTCTTACTCACCTCAAGAAAGCTTCAAGAACATACAGTACCTAGTTTCCGATGGCTTCATCAACACAAACCACGCCGGAGATTGTCTCTTCTCAGGTAACCTCTACCCTGAACATGAGCATGCTGAATCATCCTCTTCCTATCAAACTAGATAGAGATAATTACATCCTTTGGCATACACAAATGGAAAATGTGATATATGCCAATGGATTTGAGGACCATATTGAAGGTCAGAGACCATGTCCTCCAAAAATAATATCCACCGGAGAAGTGAACCCAGATTTTCTGGTTTGGAGGAGATATGATAGTATGATCCTGAGTTGGATCTACTCCTCTCTCACCCCAGATGTTATGGGACAAATTGTTGGGCTACGAACATCCCATGAAGCATGGACAGCCCTCCAACGAAGCTTCTCTGCTTCCACCAAAGCAAGAACAATGCAGCTGAGAGTTGCTTTTCAAACAACCAAAAAAGGCCCTCTTACCATGATGGAATACATCCAAAAACTCAAACACATCTCCGATAGTCTAGCAGCTATTGGAGAACCAGTGCCAGAAAAGGATCAAATCCTTCAATTACTAAGTGGACTAGGGGCTGAATACAACCCCATCGTGGCTTCTCTCACAGCTAGAGATGATGACCTTCAACTTCATGAGGTACATAGCATCCTTCTGACTCATGAACAGAGGCTGCATCTTCAAACCACAGCTGCTGAAGAAGACCTCCTCATTGCCAATATTGCAACTCATAACAGATCACGAAGGTCACAGTCCAACAAACCCTCTCAAGGGAAACCACCTCAGCCATTCATGCCAACCCCACGACCTGACACTCTTCCAGATTCACGACAGCAACATCCTCAAGGATATCGCCCTAACCGGTTCAACAATAATCGATCCCGGACAAATAACCGACCACAATGTCAGTTATGTGGCAAGTTTGGGCACATGGTCCTCTCTTGTTATCACAGATTTGATGTGAATTATCAAGGGCCACATGCACCAGCCTCATCAACCTCTCAAACTGGTCCCACTCCTCCTGCTCAAGCCATGATAGTAGCACCTTCCCTAGCATCAATGGACTCCTGGTTTCTGGATTCAGGCGCCACTCACCATCTCTCCCACACGGCTGCTAATATCCACAATGGTACTCCATACAATGGTACTGACTCTGTGATGGTTGGCAATGGTAAGTCCCTACCCATAACCCAAGTTGGTCATTCCTTTCTCCACACTTCTGCTAAACCCTTTGTCTTACATAATGTGCTTCATGTTCCACAACTCACTTCAAATCTCATCAGTGTGTCAAAATTCTGTACTGATAATAATACCATTCTTGAATTTCATCCTTCTTCATTTTTTGTCAAGGACAAGGATACCAAAGTGACTCTTCTCCAAGGCCAACTTGAACGTGGACTCTACAAATTTCCTACCTCATCTATCAGCTCACCTACTGCCAGTTCTAAACATCAAGTGTTTCTCACAAAAACTCAGCCTACTACTATGTTGTGGCATCAACGAGTTGGCCACCCTTCTGCTATAATACTTCAGAAAATTTTTCATACATGTAATATCTCATATAACTCAAATAAAACAATTGATGTTTGCAATGCTTGTTGTTGTGCCAAAAGTCACAAAATTCCTTTCTCTTTGTCCACTTCCCGGGCCTCCTCTCCTCTTGAACTCATCCATGCAGACTTGTGGGGACCAGCACCTGTTCCTTCCTCCACAGGTGCCTGGTATTTTTTGTTGCTCATGGATGATTACTCTAGGTTTGTATGGTTATATTTACTCCCTACCAAGGACCAGGTTCATGCTACTTTTGTTCAATTTAAAACTCTTGTTGAAAACCAGTTTCAGACCACCATTAAATGTCTTCAAACAGATCATGGTGGAGAGTTCACTGCCCTCACCAAATTTCTATCTCTTCATGGTATACTCCATAGATTTTCTTGCCCTTATACACCTGAACAAAATGGCCGGGTCGAACGCAAGATGGGCCATGTTGTAGAAACCGGGCTCACTCTTCTTTACACAGCTGCCCTTCCATCCAAATTTTGGTCCTATGCTTTCACTACAGCAGTTACCCTTATCAATTGCATGCCATCTCCTTTGCTCAATTACAGCTCCCCATTTTCTCTTCTTTACAAACACCCACCTGATTATTTCCATTTCAAAGTCTTTGGTTGTCTTTGTTATCCACACCTCAGACATCTCAACTCCAACAAATTTCAGCCACGGTCCATACCCTATATCTTTCTTGGTTATGCAACATTTCATAAGGGTTATTTTTGCCTTAATCCTACAACTGGCAAAGTATATATCTCTAGGCATGTAGTCTTTGCAGAGACTACATTTCCATTTCAGACATTGACTTCTCCTTCCCACCAATCAGCTGATTTTCCTGTCACTCCAGCATTTCCTTTTCCTCCATCTCCTGTTCTCTTCTCCTCCACAACCAGCTCTCCTCCAACTATCCCATCCGAACCAGTCCCCACATCACCTCCAGCCAGCTCCTTGTCTTTACCCCCGCTCATTCAGGTGCCATTTGTGGATGAAACAACTGAGATTTCTACTACTTCCCTCCAGGACTCCACAGCTCCAATTCCTAGTCATCCTATGATTACCAGATCCAAATCTGGTATTTGTAAGAAGAAGACCTATCTTACCTCACTTATGGCTGAGCCACGAACTGTCAAACAGGCTCTTCAAGACTCCAATTGGAAGCTTGCTATGGTACAGGAATATCAAGCTCTATTGAAGAATCAAACTTGGTCTTTGGTGCCACCTCCGTCTAATGCCAAAATTATTGGGTGTAAATGGGTCTTCAAACTCAAACATAAACCTGATGGCAGCATTGACAGGTACAAAGCTCGGCTGGTTGCCCAAGGTTTTCATCAAACCTATGGCATTGATTTTTTTGAGACATTCAGTCCAGTTGTGAAGCCTTGTACTATCAGGCTTGTTCTCTCCATTGCTGTCTCTTCCAACTGGCCTATTAAACAACTAGATGTACACAATGCTTTTTTAAATGGAGATCTTAAAGAACAGGTGTTCATGATGCAACCTCCAGGCTTTGAAGATAGCTCTTGCCCCACTCATGTTTGTCATCTACAGAAGGCTCTCTATGGTCTTAAACAAGCGCCTCGAGCCTGGTTCCACAAGCTCAGCTCCTTTCTCTTACAGTTGGGATTCCAATGCTCAAGGGTTGATGCATCTTTATTTTATTTCCACTCTGCATCTGATATTGGCATCCTCTTAATCTATGTGGATGATATTCTCATTACTGGCAGCAATCCACCACAGGTCCATCATATCATTTCTCAGCTTAGCTCTCGTTTTGCTCTTCGAGACCTTGGGGATATTAGCTACTTCCTTGGCATTGAAGTCACCCGGCTTCCTCATGTTCTTCATCTCAATCAACAACGCTACATACATTAGCTACTTGAGTGTGCTGATCTTCTTGGGGCCAAATCTGCTAGCACACCTGGTGCTTTGGGAAAATTATTATCAGCAGCAGATGGAGAACCTTTATCTGCTCTTGATGCTACTCACTATCGTAGTCTTGTGGGTGCTCTTCAGTACATCACTCTTACAAGACCAAAAATCTCATTTGCAGTAAATCGAGCTTGTCAATACATGGCTCATCCTACCACTTCTCATCTGCAAGCTGCTAAACGCATACTTCGCTATCTCAAAGGTACTGCTACTCATGGTCTTTCTATCCATGCCTCACCATCTTGGTCTCTTCAAGGCTATACAGATGCGGATTGGGCTTCATGTCCCGATGATAGAAGAAGCACCAGTGGCTTTTGTCTTTTTTTTTGGCACCAATCTTATCTCATGGTCCTCCACTAAGCAACGTGTCGTCTCTCGTAGTAGTGCAGAATCGGAGTACCGGACACTTGCTTTTCTCGCCGCTGAGGTCTCCTGGGTTCAATTTCTGCTCAAAGAATTGTGCATTCCTCAACCGGACACTCCTCTGATCTGGTGTGACAATATCAGTGCTGCTGCTCTTGCAGCTAACTCTGTCTTCCATGCCCGCTCCAAGCACATAGAGATTGATCTTCACTTTGTCCGTGATAAGGTCCTTCGCAAAGAGCTTTTGATTCAATATGTTCCTTCTACCGACCAGTTGGCAGATGTCTTTACTAAATATGTTCCAAGCTGTCAGTTCTCAGCCGCTCGTACTCGTCTCTCTGTTGTCCCGAGACCTGTCAGCTTGCGGGGGATGATAGACAAGCACCGCAAGGTGAAGTGGAGTGTCACCTTTCTCATTGGGCTGTTGCAATAGTGATGAAGGATAAGTCAACTGAAGGATCTTTTCAACGCAGTCAGCTTGACCGAATTGGGCTGCAGCATGGAGAACTGTGTTCTTTTGTGGGGTTTGGACATGAATATCATATTGCTCAAGTACATGGATGTCACCATCTGCTGCAGCCACGTACAATTTAGGATCCATGAATCTGCTACCATCTTCAGCTGTAGCCTGGTTGGTGATCTGGACTTCCCGAGCATCTTCAGCTGCAACCTGAATGGACTCTGTACTCAAGTTAAGTTTGGAAGTAGTGGAATCGGCCATTGTTGTTTGACAAGTATCCGTTCGATGAGGAGGCCGAGGGAAGCCACTCCGAATGTTATTTCGCAATTCAGAATTGCTTCCACTGTGACTGATGGGAAAGAAGTAGTGGCTCTGAGCTTAAACATTGGAGAAGTTAGTACTATTTAGTGCAAGTTAAAGAATTCATCAACACATACAAAGTTAACAAAATTAATATGCACACAGCTGCATGTGAGAACAAATTTGTGGTTAAATAAAATACCTTAATCTACATCATTATGAGATCATCTTCCAAAAATAAATTCCTTTCGTGGAGCACATGTACGTACCTTGCCCATTTACCTCCGTTGCTTTTTCTTTGGATGGCTGGTGGGGGAGATTTGCCACCTTTAGTTTTTTCTCTTTTGCTTTATCTCTTTGCTCTTCATGTCTACCTTTGTCTTTTTCCTTCTTTTTTTTTTTTTTTTTTTGTTTTTTTTTTGTGTTTTTGCTCACTACAGGTTCATCATAAGGACATAGGTAGAAAACAATACTTACATATAGTGTTGGAAAATAAAAGAAAAAATGATAAGGGGTTTCAAATTCATTTATTTAATTTAGAGTATATCGTAAAAATCATTTTTTATATTTTTGCTAGCATATCAATTTAGTCCCTAAATATTTTTAAGACAATATTACCCCTAATCAATGCTCAAATGTCAAATGATCTCTTTTATTGAAATTTTCATCAAAATTTTACATAAAACTCCAGCATAAAATATACATTAGCATGGAATTTTATATGATATGTTGGGATTTGTCCAAGTTTTTCGTGCTTTGTCATGTGCGTTTTTCCATCTAGATTTTATTTTATTTTTTAAACAAATTCTTGTTCAATTAAACTAAATCAGAGCTAATATTGTGAGAGGTTGCACTAAACTTCTCACCGAAAATAAAAATAAATAAATAAATAATGAGTTTCTAGATATCAACCGGAACTAGTTATACAAACAAATCGATCGAAAAAAAAAGACAAAAAAAAAAAAGTAAACAATCTTAATTTGGCAGTTGGATTGATGGTGACAAGGCCTTTTTAAGGCTGCAACGGAAAGGCTGTTGTCTAACGATTGTTGTCCGGTGGCCTTTAGTAACTCACACTATGGTTGTAAGGTACTCTTTTTCTTATGCATATGATATTTAGAGATTTTTATTTTTTTTGGGCCTATTTTCCTCTTTTGCTTTTTCTTTGGATGGGTTGGGGGTAGATTTTTTTGTTCCCCTCTTTTTCTTTCTTTTTCCTATTTTTTTTCTTTTTATTTTTTGCTTATTGATGAGGGAAAGAAAAAACAATTGTGTAAAAAATTAGTCTAAATCCAATGGGTTAAGTTACTTATTAGAAATGTATTTCACAATAACACATCTTTTAGCCCTAAAAATATCTTTGCTAAATAAGTAGTGAACAGAATCACAACAATTGATTAATTAATCAGAATACCAAAAAAGTACGATAAACTTATATACAACAACAATTGGATTGATGGTGACAAGGCCTTTTTGTGGTTGCAGTGGAGAGGTTGTCCTTGAGCCATTGTTGTCCAACGACCTTAATTAACTCACAAGGTATTCCTTTTGTGACATGTACCATATTTAAAGTTTTTTTTTTTTTTTGGCTTTTTCTTTGAATGGGTGGTGGGGTAGATTTGTATTTTTTTTCTCCCTCATTTTTCTCTACTTTTCCTACATTTTTCTTTATTTTTTCTATTCATCGACGAGGCAAAGGAAAAACAAGTATTGAAAAATTAGTCTGTATCTAAGGGTTAAGTTATTTTATTGGAAATGTACTTCAAAATAGCACATCTTTAAGCTGTAATTTTTTATTTTTTATTTACTAAACAAGTGGAGAGAATCATAACCATTGATTAATTAATTACAGGTATCAAGAAAAGTATGATAAACTTATATACAACAATACAAAAAGGAAAATAAGATACAATAATATACAACATTGGTAAAGGAAATATATAAATTAATTTATTAAAATATTTAGATAAATGATTTGATTATTTCTAAATATTACAAGATTTCTAAGAAATTTCAAAAGAATTTAACTCACATTAAAAACAATTTCAAGTTAATGATATCAAATTTATTTATTCACAAAAATTCAATTTATTCACAAAAGATTTGGTTTTTATTTACATTCAAATTTATTTCCAAAATGAGTTTTGCTTGTTTTTGTTAAAAGAATTTATTGAATACAATTTTTTTTTAAAAAAAAGAATGTTTAAATTTTATCTAATTCAAAAGAAAAATTCTTTTTAATTTTTATTTGCTTTTTCTAAAAAAATTACAAATTTATTTTCGAGAAATATTTTTATTCAATTTTTATCAAGAAAAATGATTTTCTAATTTTTTTTTTTAAATATTTGCAAATTTATCTATAGAAAGGGATTTCAACCTAATTTTATTAAAAGAAATTTCTACAACTTCTATATTTAAGAAATTATTCCCAATCCAATTTTATTAAAATAAAATTATATTTAGGAAATGATTTAACATCTTTAATTGAAAAATTAATTTTGCAATTTTTATTTTTTAAAAAAAAGATTTTACAGTTTTTTTATTTGAAAAACTGATTTTGAAAATTTTTTATTTAGAGAAGTGATTTTTTATTTGAAAATTTTCAAACAAAGTATTCTATAGTTTTTACTTGAAAAAAAATTGACAGTTTTTATTTAAAAAGCATCCAAAACAAGTTTTATTTGAAGAAATATTCTAGAGTTTTAATTAAAAAAAATATTTTGTAATTTTATTAAAAAAAAAAAAAAAAAGGTGCTGATAAAATCAACAAAAGAGAGAAAATGCGGACATGTTAGCATTAAGTTTTAGGCCCAAGCCACCTGACTTTTCACTTGAATGGGCTTCGGGCCCTTGGGCACACAAGGCTCCCCCACACATCTCCCCAAGCCCATGAGACTAAGGGAGGTGGGTTAGTATATAAACACCGTTAAAGTGCCCATCACTTTCCACGGTGGGATTTTTTTTTTTTCACATTAAAACACCCACCTCGTATAGGATGGATTTGAGATAAATATAAACAAGTCTAGCAAATTTCAAAAAAATTCTTAAAACTTGAGATTGGCCTAAGACAGATTACATTTTCTATTTGAATCATCTCTGTTGAATTTGATGGGATGTGAATGATTCAACATGTTGTAATCAGTGGGATGTGAATGATTCAACATGTTGTAATCAGGTTAGCAAGAAAGAAAAAAAATAAAAAATTTGGAGATGATGAAATTGAAGTAGCTCTGATACCATGAAAGAACTGCAGTCAAGAAGAACAACCACACTACTTCTGTTACTAAGCCTTGTTATTTATACAAGTTGTAAAGCCGATTTCAACAGCTTTCTGGTCTAACAGATTAGTTTCTATTATGGTGAGATTAGTTTCTATTCTGGTGAAGCTTCTTAATGCTGTTTTGTTGATGCTTCTTAATGATCACTATCAACCCTGGGTAGTAAATCTCGTCTTTTCATTTTCTTTTCGATGCCCTCTCTCGTGAATGCGCCTGACTCAACCGCTGGTAAATGGTACTATTTGAAATGTGCATTAGGCTTTTCACATGCACTTCAATCAAGTGGTTCATATGCAATAACTAGAAATATCATAAGGAAAGGAAGAACAAACGGAGCTGATGATGAAAAGAAAAAGATAACATTTGGACTCATAGGCTCAGTAGGGGACTTTCAAATACCCTTGCTAAAAGGAAGATTGAAATAAAGAGAGTTGGGACCTTCAACTCAAACCCTAGACTTGGTCCATTATAACATCAAATCCTACCAACATGTCAACAATCGGGCATGTTCATCCTTGAAACATCTTTCATTGGCATGAGTTAGAGTCCTCTCCTACTGGAACCTGGAAGTGGACTATTATTTTTAAGATAGTTCACCCTTTTTTGATAGTCCATTGGGGGCTATTGTGGGCTATGTCAAACAACAGATCTTTCCATTAATGGTTCCATTCTCCCATCGAGAGGCTATGATACTAGTAAGTGTTAGCCAAAACCACACATACACAAATAGAAAGTAAAAAATACATGACATTTTTAACTAGGTTTAGCAGTCAGTCTGATCCTTCCGTCAACAAAGTGTATCACCACTTAACAAACTACTAATTAAAAAAAAAAGAAAAAAAAAAAAAGAGGTTATAATGTTGAAGAAAAACACCTTTTAATTATGGTTACACTGTCTTTTTTTTTTTTTTTTAACTAAAAATATAAGAGGATTAAATGTATAATGGGAGCAAACTTGTGATTCATCACATAAAAAAATATCTCTATATTCAGACTTTAAAACTTGTGAAATAGAGGTCTCTTTTTTAAGCGGGTGGAAAGTCCACTTTCGAACTATCTAGAACTATAATGCCTCTTTCCATATATACTTGGAGAAAAAAGTTAAGCCTATCCATCTCATTACTCTTTCTCTTCTACAATCTTCAAATCCTTCTTAGCCTCAATATCAATGTGTGTCTAATTTGTGATCTCTACCTAGCCAAGTGATCTTTCCTATTTGCCACTCACTCTATAATGCATGTTCGTGTTGTTTTACTCTTCTGGAGCCATTTCTCTTTCAACTTCAATATTCCCTTAAAATACTATTATTTTTAAAAAAAATCTATACCATTTATATTTTTGTTATAGATATTACTATTTATTATAAATATCCATTTAAAGTAAATTTAAAATGTATGCAAAATTTTAAAACATTACAATTCATTGTTAAAAATTTTAAAATGTTATTATTCATTTTTTATTAAAAAAAATCATATTATTTATTTAAAAATTTGACAATAGGAGGAATTTTTTTATAAAAGTGAAAGAAAAAGAAGAAAAACATATCATGTTTTCAATGATAGCAAGAAAATAAAAGAAAAAAATTCAATGAACAAGCAAGAATTAGGGAATTTTTTCTTAGACATTTACTTTTTAGAGGGAATGAAACTTGGGTAATGGGATTAGCTGGGCTGGTTTGGGCCGGTTTGGGCTCACCCAATTAGTGTACATCTACAATTCCTACTATTTTGAACCCTAAAGTTTGTAATCCACAATTTCTTTCAACTCTTTATTTTTTTCTTTCATCATTTGGTTTGAAGACATGCTATCAATCTCTCTCCAATTCTTGAGTCTTCCTTTTTCCTATATCATGATCAATTAATACACTCTTAGCCACAAATGATGTATATCAAATTCTATTGAAAGAATTATAATGATCATAAATTTCACAATCATAAATGTTTAGGATCACTCAATGGGACATATTACCTCAAACTCATGAGATATTATGATGTCTCTATTAAGAGTATCTATTATTACTTATGTAAACCACCAATAACGATAATTAATTAATTCTCACGTCTATAACCTACTATTCATTGCATGCAAGTTTTTTATGAATTGATGTCTATTATTCAACAAGGTAGTAACTATCAATCTCTCTCCAATTCTTGAGTCTTCCATCCACCTATATCATAATAAGCTAACATACTCTTAGCCATGAATAACATATGTCTAATTCTATTGAAAGAATTATAATGACCATAAATTTCATAATTATAAATGTTTAGCATCACCTCATGAGATATTATAATGTCTTTATTTAGAGTATATATTATTACATATTTAAACTACCAATAACTAATACATAGGAAATATATGATAATTTTGGGATCTCACCCATAGCCCAAAGCCACTAATAACCTAAACTCTAGTGCAATAATCTCTTAAGATTAGAACCTATGCAACATATTATATTGGAGAAGTCATAACAGGTCAATAGTCATTCAATCACAACTCTCTATGGATTATGTTTAATGTTTAACAACACACATTAATTCATTTACTATGCGAAAACCATCAACAATGAACAAGACTAGTCATATATATATATATATATATATATATATATATATGTGTGTGTGTGTGTACATAATTATGAGATGTTGTCTTTCTACTCTATAAGATTATATATATATGGGACTCATATGAAGTTAATTCTGTCTATTTATGTTCTAATTTTAATTTTTTGATTTAATTTAAAGATATGCATGCAACCATAAACATCCATCTCTTAGATTATGCCACAGTAAAACATAGATAAACTAAATTTAAGTGATTATTAAGACTAACAACATAAAATTTAGGAAAGTGCTTGTGATGTATATTTTTAAAGTTCGTCTTCTCACATTTGTATATTTTGTTGCAAATTATATTGAAAAAAAATTGAGCTTGATGAATATTATAATTTCCTTCCCTATCCATTAAATTCTTTCATTAATGAAATCTTTATTAATGAATTCTAACCTAAATTCAGTCATTATATTGAAAAACAATTTACCTTATTGTAGTTCTATGATGCTGTAGTTATGCCCGGCTTTCACAAGTAACAACAATTTACCGTAGTGGTTGGAAGCACTTTCAACTGTACATTTATCGGTCATCTAATGCAATCTTCCAAAAGCAATACAAAGAGATGGTTCAAGAAGTCAAACATGCTAAAGACAAGGCTCTATTACCAAGGGAATTCCATGGGAAAAGATCAGGCAGTGTTACCAAGAAAAGTTGATTATCCACTCTCTCTTTTGTTATTTGGATGGTGGTTGAGAAAACTTGTCTCCGTGAATCAGTGGATGAAATATTTCTCTTTTTTCTCTTCTCTTAATTTTCTGTCCAATGCTAGTGATGGGAACATTTGGATATGTTTTTACAATGATGTAGTGGGTTTGAAGTGATGAAATAGATAAACAGAGTGAAGTTTTAACATTTCATTTGGATGTCACAAGAATAACACGGAAAAGATAAAAGGAAAAAGAAAAAAGTGAAAAAGAAAAAGGATGGACTCTTAAATTTTTATTTAATTTTGAGAGAATGATTGAGAGAAAAAGGATGGACTCTTAAAGTTGCTAGCTAGTCCATTTCTCACTTTGCAGCTTTGCTTAAGAATGAAGAAGTATTTGCTGATATGGTGGGAACATTTGGATACAATCCTTTTGCAATAATTGATAGGTTGGATGTAAGAAAATAAATAGAAAGAGCTACACTAGCTCATCACAAAACTAAAAGAACTATAAAATTTCATTTAAATGTTAGAAAATAACAAGAAATAATTCTTAATTTGTCTTATTTGTTTTATTTATCTTTGGGGGAATGATTTAAATTAAAGAAAATAAAATTGATGAGCTCCCCAGCCAGTTGCAAGTGAAGTTGCCAGCTTGTTTATACTTCTCTTTTCTTTTGAAATGAATGGGTAACTTGAACGTGTATTCTTTGAGTGAGATTAGCCCCCATTTGTATTCACCAAGGGGAGAGTGGAGTACTTGTATTTTTGGTGGGGACATTTGGATATCGATTTGCAATTATCGGAGAGGTTCAAAATAAGGACATGGATGAAAAGAGTTACACAAGTTCACAATCAAGTTTATAAATTTGTATGATTCCATCTCGAAGCACAAAAAGAAAAAGAGAAAAGAAATATTTTTAAATTGTTTTATTTAATTTTGGAAGAATGAATTAAATTAAAGGAAAAAAAAATGTTGAGCTCATTGGTACCAAATAAAAATGCTTTTTCATTCTTCTGTTTTCGTTTAACGGGGTGGTGGAGAAAACCTGGCTCTCTATCTATTCATTAAATGAGTTTTCCCTCTTTTCTACTTGTTGGTGAGGAAGAGATGAAGTATTTCTTGGTTTGAATTCAACGTTTAGTTATGGTTTTGTAAGGATTGGGTAGGTTAAAAGTAATGAAATAGATAAAAAATAAATAAATATTTCAGTTTAAAGATTTGTAATATTTCATTTGAACGTTTAATACAATTTGTATACAAAACTATACAAAATATTTACATAAATTCTTTAGGATGTTGTTCTAAAATTGTGACATATAAAAATCCTATGGTTTTGTTCAAAGTTGGAAAATAATATGAAGAGGAAAAAAAAAAAAAAAAGGAAAGATTCTTAAATTTCTGCTTAATTGTTGAGAGAGTGAATTAAATTAAGAACGAAAGTAATTGAGCTGATCATGATAATATATAAAGTTACTAGTCCATTTTTTACTTTTGTGATTTTTCTTAAAGATGATTGGTAGAGAAAACTTGACTCTTTGTTCGAATGAGATTAGTTTTTTTCTTCTCTCTCACTTTTGCAAGGAAGACTAGAGTATTTGTTGATTGGTGAGAACATTTGGAAGCCGTTTTTCAATAATTGATAGGTTCAAAGTAAGGAGACAAGTACAAAGAGTCACACAAGCTCTTGATGAAGTTTAAATTAAGAATTGTAAAATTTTATTTAAGTATTGGAAAAGAACAAGAAATGGAAAAAAGAAAAAGAAAAAGAAAGATTCTTATGGCATGTTAGGTAATTATTAAAAAAAAAAAAAACAATTATGAAAAGTGGTTCTTGAGAACAATTTTTGAAATTATTTTCTGATTTTTGTAGAACAAAAGTTTGTTTGGAAATCTAAAATGTTTTTAATCTATTTTTAATATTTTTAAATGTGTTTTAAAAATAATTTTTATATCTACCATTTTATTTTTAATCTTTCTATATATTTGTATAATTATTTATTAAAACAACCCTTAAAAACAAGCGAAAACAATAAATAAATAAAAAAAACAAGCGAAAACAATAAATAAATAAAAAAAACAAGCGAAAACAATAAATAAATAAAAAAAACAAGCGAAAACAATAAATAAATAAATAAAACAAGCGAAAACAATAATAATAAAAAAAAACAACTACAATATGTTTTTTAAAAACATCATATTTTCTGTTCTTAAGAATAGAAAACATAAAATAGTTTTTGGTTGTCAAAAGTATTTTTTGTATTTTTTTGTTATGGAGAAGAGAATACTACTCTAAAAAATAGTTCTCAAACAAACTCTTAATTTTTTCTATTTAGTTTTAGGAGAATGGAATTAAAAAAAAAATGGTTGAGCTACCTAGTTGCTTGTTCATTCTTCATTTTTTCTTTTGAATGGCTAACTTGACTCTTTGTTTGTTTACTGGATGAGAATAGCCTGCCTTGCCCCCTTTTCCACTCACTATTGGGAGAACATAGTACTTGCAGATTTGATGGGGACATTTGGATATGGTTTTGCAATGATTGGATGGGTTCAAAATAAGGATGGAATAAAAAAAGATAAAAAAAAAAAAAAAGTCACAAGAGAGATATGACTTAAATGGAGATGTGAGTATGAACAATAAATAACTGATGGAGTAAATAAAGAGTGAGGAAATATGAAACTCGTGCTTCAGGGTAGAAATATAAAGAAAGAGGAAATATGAGACGTTTCAAGACACAATAGTTATATTTGTTTCTATCATCTATAATATTCTCTATTGTATGATAGAATGTTATCATTTATCCATAAAGATAAGTATTGTTGGTTAATGAATCATATCAAACTTTTGTGTATCTTCCATTAATATGAGACTTTTTTTATTCTTCCATTAATTTGTTACAATATTAAAGGCCCAACAAGTAAGAGTACAACTTGGGTCTAATACCAATGTTAGAAAAAATTAATATTAAAAAAATTAAATATGTTTTATGGTATGAACAACATATATGCAAATCCTAGAAAAACAACTTAACAGATAATATAAGAACTAATTAAATCCGGGCATACCTCGATCCTACTCCCCAAATGATGCCCTCATGATACGATAAAAAAGGATCCCACAGTGGTAAATACTATAAGAGCATGCTCGTCCACAATCCAAAAAGGCCCCATTTAGGACAAAGGGTGGAAAAAGTTCTTTTTTTTTTCTTTTTGCATGTGTATTCTGAGTGTAGAGCAAAGAAGAACAACTTTTGACCATAGAAGAAAATAGCATAATTGAATTAGAACCAAGCTCTTAGCTGTTATCTCTAGGCAGTCATTATAATCAATTGATCCATCTAGAAACAAATAGTGATCACATGCAACTATTGTCAGTAATGGAAGTAACCTTAAAAAGGAAATAAACAATATTTGAATGACTTCTGTTAACTTCCTCTAGGGGACATTGTACATATGTATGCAAAGAGGAGTGTGGCCGGTAATATTAGCACCATGAGTAAACTCAAGGTCTTTTTGAATCAATAACTCCACTATATTAGGGTGATCATACTGCACTGCCTCGTGGAATGTTGTGTCTTCCTCCATGTTGGTCATTCTTAGCATCACTTTATTTGTTCCTATCCCACTCTCCATCTCTTTAAAGATTGCTTTTACAGCATCAAAAAGGGCTACTACAACATCAATATAACATTTCCTAGTTTCAAGGTGAAAGAGAGTGTCACCTCTCAGATTTGGGAGCTGCAACAGAGATGAACATAAAGGCAACCCAAGGATCCATCTAACACCATCCACTTTACCATATTGGGCTGCAATATGGAGGATAGTGTGATATTTTGGGGTTCGATGGGGTTGAAGTTGAGCATCTGAGTACTTGGATTTGAGGGTATCAGTATCTCCTTCATATACCGTCTTTCACAGATCATCATCCATAGGAGCGATCTCCATTTGCCTACCATCATCAGCTGTAACTCGGTCCAACATCTCAATGTGGCTTGAGGAGTCCAAGTTAAGGTTCTACAGTTTTGCACTTTGGTTGGAAATCAATTGTGTTAGGGTGAATTCACAATATTCCAACAAACACCAAAACTTTTCTACCTTTTCTTTGTGCAAAATTAAATAGGTAATAGCAACTACCCGCAATAAATAAATAAACTCATGCAATAGAAAAATAAATCAAACACCAGAATTTTTATGTGAAAAACCCCCAATGCGAAGGGAAAAACCACGGGACCTAGTCCAGTTCAAACTTCCATTATCAACAATAATGGGTTACACCTGTCTTCTCTAGAATAATCTTTAGAGGCTGCTAAATACATCAAGAGCATATATAGCCTGGGATTATATAATCTCTCTTAGCAAAATAAACAAAGAAAAATTGGAGAAAGTATACCAAAAATGTTGTTACTGTTCACGAGTAGTAACACAAGTTCCCGAGCTCAAAATCTGATTTCTACTGTTCAGATTGTAGCTACTCGAGTTTCAAACCTCTCCTCCAAATTTCAACTCTATCAAACCACAGATGAAGTGGGATCGGCTTGTCGATGAAATCTAGGCATATATGTTTTTTTTTCTTTCTCTTCTCTTCTCTCTATTTTTCTTTTCCTGATCTACTCTTTTTTTTTTTTTAAATATAACTGACTTGGGCCTAAGCATATGGGGCCCACTCCCTCACATACGAGGAAACCCAACAAATCTCCCTCTTCTGACTATGTGATAAGCTCTACCAAGCTCACTTGTTTTCTACAGAATTGTAGCTTCTTTGTAGGTATTGGTTTTGTCATCATATCTGATCCATTCTCATCAGTATGGATTTTTTCAAGGCAAAACAATTTCATCTCTAGTACATCACGAATCCAATGATATCTCACATCAATATGCTTGGATCTAGAGTGAAAAGTTGGATTCTTACTAAGATGAATAGCACTCTGACTATCACAATAGAGTAGATACCTTTCTTACTGTAGACCTAATTCTTGTAGGAACTTCTTCATCCACAGTAACTCCTTACTAGCTTCAATGATAACAATATACTCAACCTCTATGGTCGACAAAGCAACACATTTCTGCAACATTGATTGTCATGACACTACTTCCCCTGAAAAGGTGATCAAATAACCAAAAGTAGACTTTCTAGAATCAACATTCCTAGCCATATCTGCATTTGTGCATCCTATAAGCACAAGTTTGTCAGTCCCAAAACATAAACATGTCTTAGAAGTACCCCTTAGATACCTGATAATCCATTTCACTGCAGCCTAGTGTTCTTTGCCAGGATTAGAAAGGAACCTACTAACAACTCCAACAACATAAGCAATATCAAGCCTCGTGCACACCATGACATACATCAAGCTACCCATGGTTGATGCATAGGGCACCTTTCGCATTTCTTCTTTTTCTTTCTCACTTGAAGGACTTTGTTTGGAACTTAGCTTTAGATGACTTCCAAGTGAAGAACTCACTGGTTTTGCCTTGCCCATATTGAACTTGCCTAAAACCTTCTCAATATAGCTTTCTTGAAATAGCCACAATTTTCCATTTGTCTTATTTTGATAAATCTTTATACCAAGAATTTGACTTGCAGACCCCAAGTCCTTCATTTCAAAGGACTTGCTCAACTCCTTTTTTAGTTTATCAATTTTACCAATATCACGACCAACAATCAATATGTCATCCATATATAGTAAGAGAATAATAAATTCTCCATCAAAGAATTTCTTCACAAACACACAATGGCTAGAAGTAGTTTTATCATACCCATGCTCAACCATGAAGGAATCAAACTTCTTGTACCACTGTCTTGGTGCCTGCTTGAGACCATACAAGCTCTTCTTCAATTAACACACTAAGTGTTCCTTGCCTTTGATTGTAAACCCTTCTGGTTGCTCCATATATATTTCCTCCTCTAAGTCACCATGGAAGAAAGCAGTCTTCACATCAAGCTGTTCAATCTCTAGATCATACTATCAGCCAAGCCTAACACAACTCGGAACGAAAACATCTTAACCACGGGTGAGAAAATCTCTTCAAAGTCAATGCCTTTCTTCTGACTAAAACCCTTCACAACCAATCTTACCTTGTACCTTGGCTGTGATCTATTTGGTTCAGGCTTCCTTTTCAGTATCCATTTATTATTCAATGTTCTCTTACCCTTAGGCAACTCCATCAATTTATAAGTATTGTTCTTATGCAAGGATTTCATCTCTTCATGCATAGCTTTCAATTTTTTTTTTCTCATCAGGCAGCAGAACCTCTTGATAATTTTTTGGCTCTACCCCATTAGAAAACAACAAATACTCATCACTAGTATTCTTTCTAGAAGGTTGACACTCTCTAGTAGATCTTCTTAACTATGTTTCAGTAGGCAACTCTGAAGTAGCTTGTTCTTGTTGCTGTTCTAAGCCATCATTCTCAATTGTAAGGTTTTCTTCTACATCATCAATTGTAGACTCATCATTTCTGTCAATTGTATCAATCTATTCTTCTTGCACAACTTCCATGTGTTCATTATGTCCCATAGAGTTAGGAGAGACTAGACCCAAATCAACTTGTTCTTCACTAAAAGGCTTTGGCTTCTTAACTCGATCCAAGTCTTCAATGGTTTGATCTTCGAAGAAGACAACATCTCTGCTTCTTATAATCTTTTTGGTAGTTGGATCCCATAACCTATACCCAAACTCTTCATTTGAATAACCCAAAAAGATACACTGTTTAGTCTTGTTGTCAAGTTTGGACTGCTCGTCTCTAGGAACATGAACAAATGGCCTTCAGCTAAACATTCTCAAGTGCTCAAAGGAAACAAATTTTCCTGTCCAAACCCTCTTTGGAATATCAACCTCTAAGGGATATGATGGAGACATATTAATCGGATCAACGGTTGTCCTCATAGCCTCACCCCAAAAAGACTTAGACAATTTTGCATGAGAGAGCATACACCTTATTCTATCACAGATGGTCCTATTCATTCTTTCAGCTACACCATTTTGCTATGGGATCTTAGGAACCGTCTTCTTAAGCTTGATGTCATGAATTTTGCAGTATTGCTCAAATGGCCCCCTATATTCATCACCATTGTTTGCTATGACGGATTTTAACTGTTTCCCAGTTTGCCTCTCAACCTTCACATGAAAATCTTTAACTACATCAGGTATCTAGTCTTTGGATTTCAAAGCATATGCCTACACCTTTCTTAAATGATCATCAATAAAAGTCACATAATAAAGTGCACCACCAAGAGTATTACTTTGCATAGTATAAACATTAGTGTGAACTAAATCAAGAATACCTGGTTTTCTGCGTGAAAGAAATCTACGAAATGCAACTCTACTTTGCTTTCCAAACAGACAATCTGTACAAAGTAATAGTGACGCACCTTTGACTGGTAGAAGCTTCTTTCGGAAAGAACCCAAAGTCTCTTTTCACTAATGTGACCAAGCCACTTATGCCATAGCTTAGTAAAGGCTTCATTCTTAACAATGTTCACCTTTCCCTTGATTAATCTCACTTCTATCTTGTAGAAGGTATTGTTTTTCTTTCTCCTAGCTAAAACAAGAGAACCCTTGGTAAACTTCCATTTACCCTCTCTCCAAGGTGACTATGATAGCCCTCATCATCAAGCTTCCCAACAGATATCAAACTAAAGCGCATTTGAGGAACATGTCTAACATCTTTCAAAACCAATTTGCACCCAATGCTAGTTTCTAGCTCTACATCTCCTATGCAAAAAATTTCACATTTTGCTTCATTTCCCATCCTAACCCAACCAAAACTGCCATTGGTGTAGGAAGAGAAGAAATCTCTACGTGCAATGATATGAAACAACGCTGCTGTATCAACCACCCAAGTGGAATCCTGACATGCAAGGTTTACACGCTCATCATCATAAACAATGATCGTATCACAATCAAATGCAACTACTACAATGTCTTTGTTATCTTTCTGTTCTTCACATTTTCCTTTAAACTGTTCTCTTCTGAATTTTCTGCACTCTCTCTTAATGTACCCTGACTTGTCATAATAAAAACACTTTATCTCTTTTCGGGACTTTGACTTTTCTCTTAACTTGTCACGGTAATAATCACTGAAAGGTTTTCTGCTTTTACTTCTCCTCCGCTTTTCCGTAACAAGTGCTTCTATATTAGAGAAAATACCTAACTCTTTTCTTCTTGCCTCTTCATTAAACATGTTGTCCTTTACCATTTTGACAATTATCACACCATTTGGGGCTGAATTACTCAAGGATACCACCAAAGTTTCCTAACTGTCTGGTAAGGAACTCAACTAAAGTAAAGTTTGTATCTCATAATCTAGCTCAAGCTTCATGGTAGACAAGTCATTCAACAGTCTCTGAAAATTACTGAAATGCTCTATAACACTATTACCATCCTTGTACTTTAAATTCACAAGTCTTCTTATTATAAAGGCTTTGTTTTGTGCAGTCTTTATCTCATAAAGACTCTCTAATTTCTGCTAAATGTTATATGCATCAACTTCCTTGACTACATGATGGAAGACACTCTGATCAACCCACTACCTAATCTGTCCAATGGTTTTCCTATTTAATTTCTTCCATTCATCCTCAATTGTAGTAACTAGCTTATAACCCCCACATTCAGTGGGCTCAAACAACTCTTTGCAATATAGAATATCCTCCGTTTTAGTCTTCCAAATTGAATAATTGGAAGTTGTGAGTTTAATCATTCCACTGTCAGCCTCCTCCATTTAATTCACAAAAAAAATCCCATTACTAATCAACTTGGCTCTGATACCACTTGTTAGGGTGAATTCACAATATTCCAATAATCACAAAAAAATTTCTACCATTTCTTTGTGCAAAATTAAATAGGTGATAGCAACTAGTAGCAATAAATAAATAAACTCATGCAATAGAAAAATAAATCAAACACTAAAATTTTTACGTGGAAAAGCCCCCAATGCGAAGAAAAAAACCACGAGCCCTAGTCTAATTCAAACTTCCACTATCCACAATAATGGGTTACACTTGTCTTCTCTAGAATAATCTTTAGAGGCTGCCAAATACATCAAGAGCACATATAGCCTTGTATTATATAATCTCTCTTGGCAAAAGAAACAAATAAAAAATGGAGAAAGTATACCAAAAATATTGTTACTGTTCACGGGTAGTAACACTAGTTCTCGATTTCAAAATCTGATCTCTACCGTTTCAATTGTAGCTACTCTAGTTTCAAACCTCTCCTTCAAATTTCAACTCGATCGAACCACAGATGAAGCGAGATCGACTAGATGAAATCTAGGTAGATGTGTTTTTTTCTCTCTCTTTTCTCTTTTCTCTGTTTTTCTTTTCCCGATCTACTCTTTTTTTTAAAAAAAAAATGTAACTAACTTGTGCCCCAAGCATATGGGGCCCACTCCCTCACATACGAGGGAGCCCAACAGGTTGATCCATGTTTGGTCTTGGAGCAATGCTATCTTTTCCATTTTTCTAAATCCTTATCAAAAGTTCCCTCTAAGCTCATGTCCATGATTATGCTCACACACACATATATAAATGTTCTCAATAGTTTTCTCATTTCCTTTTCCTTTTCTTTTCTTTTCTTTTCTTTTTTTTTTTTTTTTTTTTTTTGTCCTTTTAGAGTTGATATTGATGGGGTTGTGAAAAATGTTTTTCAATTTGAGTGTTTGTTTTGAAAATTTAAATTTAAAAAAAAACATGTAAAAAAATTTATTGAATGTTTTTTTTCCTACTTATTTTATTTTATTTTTTATTTTTATTTTATCAAGGTTAGAAAAAAGCCAATGACATTTGAGGATAACATGGTTGTCTCTTTCAAATAGTAGGTCAACTTTTTGTTAGTATTCTATCATATGTAACAATTCTTTTCTATTTTTTGATATAATTAATGGAAAATGATAGATGAGTAGTTGCTTTTAGAAAGTTGTCTAGAGAGTAGGAGTAGCTTTCAAATTTTGTTATAAAAAAGTTCATGAAGATGAGAGTTATTTGACCATATACAATTTTCTCTTTCTTTATGTAGATAAGATAATTTTTGGTTGTAATTTCGTAAGTAATATATTTTTATTTTAATATAATAGCAAAAATTAGAAGGAAAAAAAAATGAGAAACTTGGGGTCTCACATGTAAAGATTAGAAAGTAGTCAAAACTCATGAAAAGAATCAATGAATTTTTTTTTTCTTTTTTTTATATAATTATAAATATATTTTTCTATTTTTAAAAACAAAAATAAAACTAAAATTAAGAAATATATTAGATATTTTAAAATGTTAAAAAATGTAATTAAAATTTTATTGATATCTTTTACTTCTAAAAGTTGTAAAAATAAAAGTATGAATACATGTTGTTTCTCCTTTTTGGTAAGGATCACTAGTATCAAAGAAATTATGAATACATATTTCTTCCCCTTTTTCTTTTTTGGTATCAAAGATCACTATTTTTTTTTTTTTTTTTTTTTCATATGTAGCATATCAAATATAAATCAATACCAAATACAAATGTTAATAAAGACTAGGAATCTACCAAATCAAAGTGGTAGAAGTATATTAAGGCCCTACCACCTTTGTCAAGATATATGTGTTGGCCCTACCACTTTTATCAAGATGTAGGTAATAATATCCTTGAATTTTTATCACACAAATTAAAACAATAAGTGGAAATATCATAACACAACAATTGTTTTTTTAGAGATGAGTAGTCCCTTCCAACTTAGTTTCACAATCATAGATATTTTGTATAGCTTATGTTTATATTCAAATATGTTTTATGTATAATATTGGTTGCAATTTTTTTGGTTATATATATATATATATATATATATATATATATATATATATATATATTATTTCTTCAGTATAGCAATTGGTCCACTTTTTTCTCATATTTGGATTAGCTAATTAATTTGATTTCCATCTTAGGACCCAACAAGTGACATTTCAAATATAAATCAATATCAAATATTAATATTGATAAAGACTTGGTATCTACCATATCAAAGTGGTAGAAGTTTCTCAAGGCTCTATCACCTTTCTCAAAATGTATGTGTTGATCCTATCACCTTTGTCAATGTAAATGTTAATATCCTCAAAACTTTATCATATGAATTAAAACAAGAAGTGGAAATTTATTAGAACATAACAATTGTTTTTTTGAAGATAAGTAGTTTATTTCAACTTAGGTTCACAATCATAGATATTTTGTACAACTTAATTATATTTATATTCAAAGATATTTTATATACAATATTGGTTGTAATTTTATATATATATTGGTCCACTTTTCTCTCATATTTGGATTAGCTAATTAACTTGATTTCCATCTAAAGGACCCAACTAGTGACATTTCGATTAATATAAATCAATATCAAATATTAATGTTGATAAAGACCGGGTATCTACCCTAACTATCAAAGTGGTACAAGAGTATCTTAAGGCCCTATCACATTTCTCAATATATATGTGTTGGCCCTATCACCTTTGTCAAGACGTATAGTTTTTTTTTTTTTTTTTTTTTGAGATAAGTAGTCCCCTTCAACTTTGGTTGACAATCATAAATATTTTCTATAGCTTATGTCCATAGTCAAAGATATTTTATGTGCAATATTGGTTATAATTTTTTGATAATTTCAAAAGTAAAAAGTTCATAAGGTATCAATTTGTTTTTCATTCCTATCAAATCAAAATCATTAATGTCTAGTGTAAGGGAAACCTATTAAAAAATCATTAAAAAAATTCTACTAATTGTGATATAATTACAAAATATTTTTTTCCTATTTTTGAAAATAGAATTAAAAAAAAATATTTAATGTTTTTAAAATTTTAAAATATATATAACTAAAACATTATTTGTATTTTTACTTTAAAAAAAAAAACAAAAATATACTAAATGAAACCTAAGGATCTCACTACAGTCGAAAAATATTTAAAATTTGAAAAGCAAAATTTCAAAAGTAAAGGTATCAATTTGCTTTTCATTCCTAAATTTATTTAATGTAATTTTAAAACTCAAAATTCACTCTTTTTTTTTTCCTTTTATCATTTCAAAATCATCCATGTCTCTTGTGTAAAGGAAACCTTTTAAAAAATTATTAAAAATTTTCTACTAATTGTGATATAATTACAAATTTTTTTTTCTTCCTATTTTTGAAAATAGAATTAAAAAAGATATTTAATATTTTAAAATTTTTAAAATATATATAACTAAAACATTATTTTTATTTTTACTTTTAAAAATAAAAATAAATAAAACAAAAAAACAAAAATATACTAAATGGAACTTAAGGATATCACTGAAGTCTAAAATATTTAAAATTTCAAAAGTAATTAAGGGTTTTGAAACTCAAACTTTAATTAATATGATTTTAAAACTCAAAATTCACTCATATCTTTTTTCCCTTTTTTTTATCAAATCAAAATCATCAATGTCTCTTTGTGTAAAGCAAATCTATTAAAAATCATTAAAAAAATTTATTATAATTTAAAAAGATATTTAATATTTTTAAAATTTTAAAATATATATATATATATAACTAAAACATTATTTGTATTTTTACTAATAAAAAAAAATCAAAAATATATCTAAATGCAACCCAAGGATATCACCACTGTTTTAACATTGATGATTTTGGTTGAAAAACATTTAAAAATTCAAAAGTAATAATTTCCGAAGTAAACTGTTTTCATTCCTAAATTTATTTAATAATTTTAAACCTCAAAATTCACTCATTTCTTTTTCTTTTTCTTTTTTTATCAAATCAAAATCATCATGTCTCTTGTGTAAAGGAAACCTATTAAAAAACATTAAAAAATTTCTACTAATTATAATATAATTACAGAATATTTCTTTTCCTATTTTTGAAAATAGAAGCGAAAGCAAAATTAAAATGCAACCTAAGGATATCACCACAGTTGAAGAATATTCTAGTAAGAGGCCTAGTAGGAAGGAAATTTTGTAAGTAGTCCCCCAGAAAACATCCCAAGATGATATTATTTTATTGGAAATATATCTTAAAGTCAGTACTGACGGTCGCTATTTACGCATGAATTTGTATTCATGAACAAATCTTAAACACTTTGTTTTAGTTGATAAATCATTGCATGCACCATAAGATTCATAAAACACTTTGAGAAATTCTAGTGTGACTGTAGAGGAAGGTTGTCCTTAATATTAGCTCCCCTCCATAGGCCAACTTTGAATCTTCATCGATAGAAAACCTTACAACATTAAGGTGATTTTCTTTTTCTTTTTTTTTTTCATTTTTGAAACTCTATGGTTTTCTTCAAATTACTGACACCGCCAAAATAGTCTTTGGACTCTATTCAAGAAATATAGAAAATATGTGAAACTAATCAACCTTAGTAATTGTTAAAAATAATTTTTTTTCTTTTAATTTATATATTCTACTATATATGCATGTGTCCCTCTCAAGCTAGACCTATGCCAACTTCCAATAATTACTCTCCATTTTGATATAGAGTACAAAACATGTTATTATGTATGAGGCATTAATCTATGAAATAAAAGTAAAATTAATGTAAAAATCCTAATGATGATCAACACAACCATTTCATTGAAAGTGGTAAATGTATCTTTGTTCAAACCCTACTAGCTTTATCTTAGGAGTTAAAAGGAATAGATGCAAGCACAATAGAGCAACATAATTGTTTTGGTAGAAGCACGTGTCTCCTTCAAAGCTATGTCCATATTTTCATAGTTGTTTATCCAAATAGGATTTTCTCTCTTTCTAACATTGATGAATAGCTTGTAAAGATTTTTAAAATAAAAAATTACACTCCCAAGTCACCAGTTATCTTATATTTTTTGTCATATTTAACAATATTGATGTCTTAAATGAGAAAATTGAAAAATTATCAAAAAAATGTTTTTTATTTTTGCTACTATCAAATATCTTTTTCTAGTTTTAAAAGGAGAATAAACATAGGATTACAAAATATATTTTCTAATTGGGTTATTGCAATAGTGATGAAGGAGAATGCAACTAATTAAAGAATCCACTTAATGCAATCCACTTGACCAAATGCATCCCACTTGCCCTTCTTTTTATATGCTTTAAATACCAATTTGTTAGGAAATTAAAATTTTATTTGAAGTAATTTTAAAACTCACAAGTCATCGATATCTTATTCTTTTTTATGGCCAAATCACGAAACTTAGTATTTTGCATGTAAAGATTAGAAAGTGGTCAAAACTCATAAAAAAAAATATTAAATTATTTTCTTTTTTTGTTATATATATATATATATATATAATCACCAATATATTTCTATATTTTTTAAAATAGAAATAATACTAGAACTAAATAAAGAATATATTAATATTTTTAAAAGTTAAAAAATGTAATTAAAATTTTATTTATACCTTGTACTTTTAAAAATAGTAAAAATAGAATTATGAATACATATTTTTCTCATTTTTGGTAAAAATCACTAGTATCAAGAAACTTATGAATACATATTTCTTCCTCTTTTTCCTTTTTAATGTTTTGTTCATCTTTTCTATTTGATTAGCCTATTTGGTGAATGTCACTAATTATAATTTATTTCTTAAGTTGTAATTGGTCCATTTTTCTTCTCATATTTCAATTAGCTAATTAACATGATTTCTATTCATCTCATGGTGAACCCAACTAGCTAGTAAGTGGAATTCCAAACATAAATCAATCTCAAATATTAATGTTGATAAAGACTAGTTATCTATCATGCCAAAATAGTAGAAGTATCTTAAGTCCCTGCCACCCTTATCAAGATGTATATGTTAATATCCTCCAAACTTTGCCAATTAAAATAGGAGGTGAAAGTATATCAAAACAAAGCAAGTGTTTTTCTAGAAATGAATACTCCCTTTCCACTTAGGTTTACATTCCTTAGTGGACCCAACTATCTAGTAAATGAAATTCCAAACATAAATCAATATCAAATATTAATGTTGATATAGACTAGGTATATATCATATCAAAATGGTAAAAAAATAGTCTTTCAAAATAATTTTTAAAAACAATTATCAATTGGGAAAAAGTTTTCCTAATTTATTCTCATATAATACAATAATTTCTAAAGTATTTTTCATATTTTTAATTATTTATTACAATACTTGACAAAAAAGAAAATTTTTAAATATCTAGAAACACTTTAAATTCATTTTGAAAAATAACTTATTTTATAACAAATTTTAAAAAAATCATTTTCAAAAAAAAAAAATTGATAAACATATTTCTAAGTTGGAAATGTATTTTGTATTTTAAAAAATAGAAAACTAGTTTTAAATGGGTCATTAATCAGGTTTTCTTCCCAGGGTAAAATATAATAGTAGAGGGGAAGTGATAGGAGAAGTGATTTTTGACCATTAATAAAATTATTGTTAAACATATTCCAACCTAAACCTTTAATATTTATAAGAAAAACAGTGAAAACTATTGCTAGGAGAATTACAGTTGTGTAACCATACGAATGATCAAATACTCTTGCCAACAGTTTTTTTTTGTGTCCTAAGTTGTCACTCGACAATTGATCTTGCAAAAATAATGTGAACACTATTGTGAACCCGTATTTTTCATATGCATCCCCACTCTATAGCAAAACTTAGAATTTATGAAAAATGTTTCATGTTTTTAAAAACTCATTTTATTTGAGTTTTGGAATTGACATTTATTTTATTATTTTTAAAAAAAAAAAAAAAGGTAAAACAAAATAAGAAAAAAAAAATCGTGTATAACTCCTTATTTGAAAAAGACAAGTCCATTAACCAAAAATGGATTTGAGGGTCAAGTTACATATCTAGAAGGTATGAGGATGAGCCTTTGCACACCTTTAAACCCGTATAATTAATTAATTAGTGGATACAAAAGAAATCAAGAAACCTAATGTCTCACATATAGAGATTGGAAAGTGGTGGAAATTGATCATCAGAAAATCAGTAAAAAAAATTCTTTTTATTATTGTATATTAATCATCAATATATTTTTCTATTTTTAAAAACAAAAATAAAACTAAAATTAAGGAAGATATTAAATATTTTTTGAAATTAACAAACGTAATTAAAAAATTATTTATAATTCTAATTCGAAAAATAATATAAACCAATGTATGAATATATATTTCTTCTTCTTTTTCCTTGTTGGTATTTTCTTTTTCTTTTCTATTTGATTGGTCTATTAAATGAATTTCACTAATTATTATTTATTTCTTAAATAGTAATTGGTCCACTTTTCTCTCATATTTAAATTAGCTAATTAACTTGATTTCCATGTAAGGACCTATTAGTGACATTTCAAATATAAATCAATATCAAATATTAATGTTGATAAAGACAATTATCTACCACATCAGTATCAAGTATTAATGTTGATAAAGACTAGTTATCTACCGCATCAAAGTGGCAAACATATCTTAAAACCTTATTGCCTTTGTCAAGATGCTCCAAGCTTTGTCATAGGATTTAAAACACCAAGTGGAAGTATATTATAACATAACAATTATTTGTGTAGAGATGAGTAGTCCCTTTCACATTCATAGATATCTTGAATAGATTATGTTTATATTCAAAGATATTTTATGTACAATATTGATTATAATTTTGTAAGTTATATGTATATACTTTTATTTTAATGTGATAGTAAAATTTAAAAAGTAAAGGTATCATTTTTTTTTCATTCCTAAATTTATTTAACATAATTTCAAAACTTACAATTCACTCATATCTTATTTTTTCTGTAGAATCAACATTAGCAATGTCTCTTGTGAAAACTTTTGAAAAACTGTGGAAACCTATTAAAAAATCATTAAAAAGATAATTGACATTTTAAAATTTTTTAAATATATATAACTAAAATATTATTTGTATTTTACCTTTAAAATATATATATCTAAATGCAACCTAGGATATCACCACAATCAAAAAAATTTCTAGTAGAAGGAAATTTCATTGTGAAAGCAGTATCATTCAAACATCATCCATATACACACCTCTCCATGGTTTTCTACAATTAGTGTAAGAAAAAGAAGAAAAAGCAGGAAAGGGTAAATTTAGTATGGTAGAAGGATTCGTAAATTAGGTGAGAATAATGCCTTTGGATCAAAGCGTTACTCCTTAATTTAGGGAAATGCACCCAGGGGCTTAATATTTTTATGGCTGGTGAAGATGAAAAGTGGAGACTGGAGAATGTATTTATTCATTGTAAAAAAACAAAAAGCATGTTTTTCCCTGATTACTAATTGTAATCGGAAACTTGTTAGTAAAAGCATAAACAATAGGTAAGACTTAAGCATGTTTAAAATGATTTACATCAATGTCAAAGATTCACAAATTTTTTCCATGCAAAATCCCGACTGATGGTTACCAATAAAGGAAAAGCTGGAACAAAAAGGAAAAGCAAGAAGACTACAATCATGTATTTGGTGGTAACTTCAAGCGATGAAGAAGGATGTAGCACAGCTTGCAGCCCGTCAACGAATGCTGTCACCATTACAGCCATCGCAGCCAAGGTGAGAACATAGCCGTACAATAAGTATGCGTGGACGGTCTTCTTATTTTCTATGGGGAAAGAGGCAAGGAAGTAAATACCAATTGCACACATAGAAAGTACCATGGCTATGCTATCTTCCATGACAAAATTTCTGAAATTTTCCGTTGCTGCACTTGCCATGTCTCCGTCCTTGCCCAGGGTGCCATCTGTTGGGAGCGATAAGACTGCCATGCCCTGGGTAACGCCCTTGTCCGGAATGTAACCACCAGGCAGTGTGAAACCTGCCGTGAAGGTTACAGTTGCTATGAGTGCCGCCACTATCATATGGCTTTTCATTGTTTTCTTAATTTCAGATATTTCTTTACTTTCTTCACTTCCTTTGTTTTCAGATATTTCTTTACTTTCTTCACTTCCTTTGTTTTCTTTGCTTTCGCTGCTATCCATGTCTTCCTTGACCTCTGAACCCAAGGGTCTGATCCCAACTCTGAAGCTTGGACTCCGTCTCTGAAACTGTAAAAAGTTTACAGAAACATGGATAGAGATTTGATTTAAAGGGGTGAAAGAATCATCCTAATTCTTGTAAAAGAAGAAAAATAATATATTTGCTAACATAAAATTACCAGAAACTGCATTTTTATTGTTCTCCTCTCACATAAAAACATATTTTTGAATAAAAGCATATGAAGGATGGTTGTCAGATGTAATATCTATATAATCAAAATACAGAAACACGAAAATATATATATATATAAAATTAATTAAAAAAAAAATTATGTATTTTTGGATGTCAAATGGGTAACATAGGAAATCGAAAATTTTGACGACCTTACCCTTAATCTCGCGAAGGTGTCCAATATCCACGTCAACATCCTCTTCGGAGGTGGGAAGTAGTCGACATCTTTAGACAAGGGAGAATTGTGAAACAGGTAGAGGGGCGTCTTTCCTTCAGCATTCTTCTCGTTCATGAGTCCTCTCATCCTTAACGGGGGAATATTTGACAAACCCGAAGTTACAAATATTTTTTTTGGCATTATAAAATGAAGAACATTATTGCCCTCATCATCAACTTTCTCGCAACAATCTGGAAAGCGTGACACCAGCTCTTTCACTACATCCACATGGCCTCGGCTTGCTGCAATGTGAAGAGCTGTCTTGTTTCCATGGTCTTTGACGCCTAGGTGGACAACGCTGCTGTCACATTCGTCTAGCAATTGCCTCACTATTGTTGGATGACAACCCACATATGCAGCAAAGTGAAGGGGAGACCACCCATTTTTATCCAATTCTTTAGTTAAAGCAGGTTTCCATTCCAGTATCTTCTTTGTCATTGCTGATAAAATCAACAAATGAGTGAAAAAAAATGATTTAAGAAAATTAAGAAAATAAATTACGTCTCCTCTTGTAATGTGATTCGATCATTAAATAAAAATGGTGCATCTTCCACTACGTACCTTTGTTATTGAGAATTACCGCAGCATGCAAAGCCGTTCGACCCTTGATGCCACTATGAGCTGGTGAAGAGTACTTGTCTAGGATCATCTGCACCAAGTCTCCGAATCCCCACTCAGCAGCGATGTAAAGAGGAGTATTGCCTTCAGCATTAGCACCATAGGCAAAGTCGGGGTCATCCTGAATCAATAACTTCACCACCTCAGGGTGATGATTTCTCACTGCCTCGTGCAAGGCTGTGTCTTTGTCGTTATTTATCATCCTCAGAATTACCGTACAATCTGCTACAGCCCCTCTTTCTGTGTCTCCTTCTCCAAGTTTTTTGGCAGCGTCAATCAGATTTTTCACCACTTTCCAGTGCCCTTCCCTGGCTGCAAGGTGAAGTGGTGTGTCACCTTTCTCATTGGGCTGTTGTAATAGTGATGAAGGAGAACCCAACCCAAGGATCCACTCAACGCATTCCGCTTGACCGAACTGGGCTGCAACATGGAGAACAGTGTTCTTCTTTGGGGTTAGTTTGACTTGAATATCATCTTTACGAGCGTTAAGGGCATGGGTGTCACCATCTGCTGCAGCCACGTACAATTTAGGATCCATGATTGTGATCTTGGTCAGGCTACCATCTTCAGCTGCAGCCACGTTGGTGATCTCGATTTCCCTAGCATCTTCGGCTGCAGCCTGGTTGGTGATCTGAATTTCCCTAGCACCTTCACCTCCAACCTGATTCGACTCTGTATTCAAGTTAAGGCTGGAAGTAGTGGGATCGGCCATTGTCGTTGAATGAGCAGTCGCCTTTCTATATTTTGCTCCAAGGATGGGAAACAAGTTGACCAATTGTTTAATGGAGAGGGTGGCTCTTAGCTCAACCTCGGGGGAAGTGGATGCTTTTTATAGCCTATAGGTATGTGGGTGTAATTTGATATTCAAAGATGGAAGTATATTCAAATTCTCCGATCTTTGTCATAAATTAAAACAGTAGATGGAAGTACATATCAAAACACCACAATTATTTAAGTACACATTCTAAGATATTTTCGGTAGGTTATGTTTATATTTAAAGATATTTTATACACTATTGATGTAATGGAAAGTTGTTTATTTGAATTTTTCTTTTTATATGCCGTTCCTTTCAACTTGAGTCCACATTTTAAGATATTTTCTATAGATTATGTTTATATTCAAAGATATTTTATATATAATTCATGATGTAATAGAAAGTTGTTTATATGATTTTTCAATTCTTTTTTATATGTAGATAACGGTGGGCGAGGAAATTGAAGAAAAATGATCTGAGAATGTACTCCTCCAATGCCAAAAAAATTATGAATACATATTTCTCTTTTCCTGGTTTTGGTATTTTCTTCCTCTTAATTTTCTATTTGATTGGCATATTTGGAGGACACCACTAACTATTATTTGTTTTTTAAGTCATAATTAGTCTATTTTTTTCTCATATTCCAACTAGTTAATTAACTTGATTTCCATCCATTTCTTAGTGAAGAAAAATGCTTTGAATATATCCTCGTCCAAGGATATCAGTAAAAAAATGCTCTGAATTAGTCCATTACTAATTATTATTTATTTTTTAAGTAGTAATTATATCATTTTTCTCTCATATTCAAACTAGCTAATTAGCTTTATTTCCATCCATTCCTTAGGGAAAGAAAAATGTTTTGAATACGTCTTCCTCCAAAGATATCACCAAAAGTATTTTTGGTAAACATCACCTGTGTTATTTTGTACAATGGATTTAATGTTATTTTGTACAAGTATTAATTTATGAAATTAAAGTCAAGACAACGTAAAAGATACTTTGTAGAAGAAATTTCAATCAAAATGGTACGTGTATGTGTGTTAAAGCCCTACCAACTTTGTTGTGGGAGTTAAAAGCCTTACCAGCTCTCATTGTAGAATGGACAAAAAAATTTCAGAAAGAAAAAATAGAATATGATACTGTGGTATCAAAACCAAATTATTTTTAGGTCAATAAACCCAATGAGTTCTTTTTAGTTAGTTAAATGATTGAATGCATTATCAAATTGATATCCCTTTAGGGCTCATGTTTTTATTTTTCTATTTTTTGTTTCTTATTTATTTATTTACTTATTTTTGTATCTTTCTATTTTAATTTCAACTTTTTCACAAATTTTATAGTATCCATGTATGTAACATTGTTGGTATATTTGGCATATGTCACCAAGTTTTAGTTTAATTTTTCTAAATGATAATTGGCCATTTTTCTCTTACATTTGAAAGCTAATTAGAGTATATTTGAGAACTATTTTTTAGATCAATTTTTTATTCTCTAGAACAAAAAAAAAAAAAAAAACCAACAAGGAAAGATGTTTGATAACTAAAAAACTATTTTATGTTTTTATTCTTTAAAATAGAAAATATCATGTTTTTAAAGAAAATTTAATAGTTGTTTTTAGTTGTTTTCGTTTGTGTTTTTAAGAACTGTTTTTATAAAATAATTATACCAATATGTGAAATGATTAAAAATAAAAAAAATTGGATATAAAAATTAATTTAAAAATATTAAAAACAAATTAAAAATATTTCATCATCAAATAAACTTTTATTTTATAAAATATTTTAAAAATTATTATAAAATAATAGCTTTTTAGAAATGTTTTTTAATATAGTTACCAAACCAGGGTTTGAGCTTTGCTCCCCTCCATGTTGACTCAATTATTAATTATGTGGCATTCGAACATAAGTCAATGTATAATTTTAATAGGAAAAAGGCTGGTATATATCTATCATAACAAACAAAAAGGTGATAGACGTGTGTTTTAAAGCAGTTGGTTTCAAGTTATGTCTATATTCAAAGATATTTTATGTAGCTTATGTTGACATTTAAGGATATTTTATATAATATTAATATAAGGAAATTAAAGTTGTTTGTTTGATTTTGTTTCTCTTTCTACTATAGATCCTACCTAGATCCTGATCCTTGTTTTATTGGAATCCCAACATATGATTTGATCTCGAATTATAATTATAGAACAATAACACCACAATTATTTAGGTCCACATTCTAAGATATTTTCGGTAGGTTATGTTTATATTTAAAGATATTTTATACACTATTGATGTAATGGAAAGTTGTGTATTTGAATTTTTCTTTTTATATGCCGTTCCTTTCAACTTATATTTTCTATAGATTATGTTTATATTCAAAGATATTTTATGTACAATTCATGATGTAATAGAAAGTTGTTTATTTGATTTTTCAATTCCTTTTTATATGTAGATAATGGTATGTGAGGAAATTGAAGAAAAATGCTCTGAGCATGTACTCCTCCAAGGATATCACCAAAAACATTTGGAGAAGATCACCAATGCAAAAAAAATTATGAATACATATTTCTCCTTTCCTGGTTTCGGTATTTTCTTCCTCTTAATTTTCTATTTGATTGGCATATTTAGAGGACACCACTAACTATTATTTGTTTTTTAAGTCATAATTAGTCTATTTTTCTCTCATATTCCAATTAGCTAATTAACTTGATTTCCATCCATTTCTTAGTGAAGAAAAATGCTTTGAATATATCCTTGTCCAAGGATATCACTAAAAAATGCTCTGAATTAGTCCATTACTAATTATTATTTATTTTTTAAGTAGTAATTAGTTCATTTTTCTCTCATATTCAAACTAGCTAATTAACTTTATTTCCATTCATTCCTTAGTGAAAGAAAAATGTTTTGAACACGTCTTCCTCCAAATATATCATCAAAAGTATTTTTGGAAAAAGATCACCAGTGTCAAAAAAAAAATATGAATACATAGTACAATGGATTTAATGTTATTCTGTACAAGTATTAATTTATGAAATTAAAGTCAAGACAACGTAAAAGATATTTTGTAGAAGAAATTTCAATCAAAATGGTACGTGTATGTGTGTTAAAGCCCTACCAACTTTGTTGTGGGAGTTAAAAGCCTTACCAGCTCTCATCGTAGAATGGACAAAAAAATTTCAAAAAGAAAAAATAGAATATGATACTGTGGTCAAAACCAAATTATTTTTAGGTCAATTATAAACACATGTTCTAGACCCAATGGGTTTGGGTCAATAAACCCAATGAGTTCTTTTCACTTGGTTAAATGATTGAATGCATTATCAAATTGATATCCCTTTAGGGCTCGTGTTTTTATTTTTCTATCTTTTGTTTCTTATTTATTTATTTACTTATTTTTGTATCTCTCTATTTTAATTTCAACTTTTTCACAAATTTTATAGTATCCATGTATGTAACATTGTAAACTAACAATTTCACTCTCGGATCAGATTGGTATATTTGGCATATGTCACCAAGTTTTAGTTTAATTTTTCTAAATGATAATTGGCCATTTTTCTCTTACATTTGAAAGCTAATTAGAATATATTTGACAACTATTTTTTAGATCAATTTTTTATTCTCTAAAACAAACAAAAAAAGAAAAAAGAAAATACTAACAAGGAAAGATGTTTGACAACTAAAAAACTATTTTATTTTTTTATTCTTTAAAATAGAAAATATGATGTTTTTAAAGAAAATTTTATAGTTGTTTTCGTTTGTGTTTTTAAGAACCAATTTTATAAAATAATTATACCAATATATAGAATGATTAAAAATAAAGAACTGAATATAAAAATTAATTTTAAAATATATTTAAAAAATAAAATAATAGTTTTTTAAAAATGTTTTTTAATATAGTTACCAAAACAGGGTTTGAGCTTTGCGCCCCTCCATGTTGATTGTTGACTCAATTATTAATTATGTGGCATTCGAACATAAGTCAATGTATAATTTTAATAAGAAAAAGACGGGTATATATCTATCATAACAAACAAAAATGTGATAGATGTGTGTTTTAAAGCAGTTGGTTTCAAGTTATGTCTATATTCAAAGATATTTTATGTGGCTTATGTTGACATTTAAGGGTATTTTATATAATATTAATATTAATATAAGGAAAAGGGTATTTTATATATTCAAAGATCCTACCTAGATCCTAATCCTTGTCTTATTGGGATCCCAAAATATGATTTGATCTCGAATTATAATTATAGAACAATAACACCATGGTAGCTACTGTGTTCCCTTGCTACATAGAATAGAAGCTTCTATACAACACTACGCACTTTTTACCCCCACAGAATCCATATCCTTTATCTAGCTAAATGCATTTTATAAAATATTTTTATAAATGGAATTATATTTCTGACATTCCACAATTTCTTCGTTCTTGGATCTCCAAGGATAGAAGATGGAAGGATTATAAGGAAGAGTATATTTAATTGTAATATTTTTAGTAATATATTTTTATTTTTCATTTTTGAGAATGATAGTAAAATTGAAATGAAATAAAGGTACCAATTTTTTTTTTTCATTTCTAAATTTATTTAACATAATTTTAAAACTCACAATTCAATCCGTATCTTATATTAATAATATTGATTTCTCACATCAAAACATTGAAAAATTGTCCAAACTTATAAAAAAAAACACTAAAAGGAATTTCTACTTAATGTTTTATAATTGTCGATTTAAAAAAAAAAAAATTAAAATGGAGCCAATGAAACGTGGATAAAATGGGAGAAAGCATGTGGCCTTTAAATTTTATATTTTATTTTACTTCTTTGATTTAATTATTAATTGTATGTGGATATAGAATAGAATGAATTAGATTCTATTTTGTATGGTCAAAACCGCACCACTTCAATCAAAGTGGTAGATGCATGAAGGTCAAAACCCTAGCAGCTTTGTCGTAGGAGTTAAAAAGGAGTAGATGGAGCTGATAGATTAGAACAGTTCCACAAAATTACAGACATGCAATGCCATTCTACCCAGGGGGCAACGTTGGCTTTGTGAAGTTCTAGCGTTGTCTATGATTATTTGCATCAAGTCACCAAATCCTTCTTCGCACCTTCGAGGAGTTTTGCCCATAATACAAACTATTGGCCAAAAAATTCCTTGATTTTAGGACATGAAATATACACAAAGAATTTCACAACCACATATGTGTGTGTTTGACATAATGGGTAATTGGTCAAGTTTTCTTTCATATTTGGATTAGTTAATTAACTTGATTTCCATCATAAGGACCTAACTAGGGGCATTTCAAATATAAATCAATATCAAATATTAACGTTCATAAAGACTGGTTATCTACCATATCAAAGTGGTAGACGTACATATCTTAAAACCTTACCACCTTTGTTAAGATACTTGGCTTAATATCCTCCAAGCTTTGTCATAGAAATTAAAACAATAAGTGAAAGTATATCATAACATAACAATTATTTGCACAGAGATGAGTAGTCTCTTTCAACTTAGGTTCACATTCAAAAACTTGATATCTCATGTATAGAGATTCGAAAGTGGTGAAAACTTATCATAAAAATATCATTAAATTTTTTTCTTTTTATTATTGTATAATCATCAATGTATTTTTCTACTTTTAGAAACAAAAATAGAACTAGAATTACCGAAGATATTAAATATTTTTTTAAAGTTACAAAATGTAATTAAAAATTTGTTTATACATTCTACTTCTAAAAATAGTACAAACTGATGTATGAATATATATTTCTTCTCATTTTTCCTTGTTGGTATTTTCTTCCTTTTTTCTATTTGATTGGTCTGTTGGATGGATTTCACTAATTATTATTTATTCCTTAAGTGGTAATTGGTCTAGTTTTCTCTCATATTTGGATTACCTAATTAACTTGATTTCCATCATAAGGACCCAACTAGTGGCATTTCAGATATAAATCAATATCAAATATTAATGTTGATAAAAATGGGTTATCTTGAACATTAATATCAAATAGTAATGTTGATAAAGACTATTTTATCTACCACATCAAAGTGGTAGACATATCTTAAAACCTTACCACATTTGTCAAGATACTTGGCTTAATATCCTCCAAGCTTTGTCATAGGAATTAAAACAATAAGTGGAAGTATATCATAACATAACAATTATTTGCACAGAGATGAGTAGTCTCTTTCAACTTAGGTTCACATTCAAAAACTTCATATCTCACGTATAGAGATTCGAAAGTGGTGGAAACTTATCATAAAAAATATCATTAAATTTTTTTCTTTTTATTATTGTATAATCATCAATGTATTTTTCTACTTTTAGAAACAAAAATAGAATTAGAATTACCAAAGATATTAAATATTTTTTTAAAGTTACAAAATGTAATTAAAAATTTGTTTATACATTCTACTTCAAAAAATAGTACAAACTGATGTATGAATATATATTTCTTCTCATTTTTCCTTGTTGGTATTTTCTTCCTTTTTTCTATTTGATTGGTCTGTTGGATGGATTTCACTAATTATTATTTATTCCTTAAGTGGTAATTGGTCTAGTTTTCTCTCATATTTGGATTACCTAATTAACTTGATTTCCATCATAAGGACCCAACTAGTGGCATTTCAGATATAAATCAATAGCAAATATTAATGTTGATAAAAATGGGTTATCTTGAACATTAATATCAAATAGTAATGTTGATAAAGACTATTTTATCTACCACATCAAAGTGGTAGACATATCTTAAAACCTTACCACATTTGTCAAGATACTTGGCTTAATATCCTCCAAGCTTTGTCATAGGAATTAAAACAATAAGTGGAAGTATATCATAACATAACAATTATTTGCACAGAGATGAGTAGTCTCTTTCAACTTAGGTTCACATTCAAAAACTTCATATCTCACGTATAGAGATTCGAAAGTGGTGGAAACTTATCATAAAAAATATCATTAAATTTTTTTCTTTTTATTATTGTATAATCATCAATGTATTTTTCTACTTTTAGAAACAAAAATAGAATTAGAATTACCGAAGATATTAAATATTTTTTTAAAGTTACAAAATGTAATTAAAAATTTGTTTATACATTCTACTTCAAAAAATAGTACAAACTGATGTATGAATATATATTTCTTCTCATTTTTCCTTGTTGGTATTTTCTTCCTTTTTTCTATTTGATTGGTCTGTTGGATGGATTTCACTAATTATTATTTATTCCTTAAGTGGTAATTGGTCTAGTTTTCTCTCATATTTGGATTACCTAATTAACTTGATTTCCATCATAAGGACCCAACTAGTGGCATTTCAGATATAAATCAATATCAAATATTAATGTTGATAAAAATGGGTTATCTTGAACATTAATATCAAATAGTAATGTTGATAAAGACTATTTTATATATCACATCAAAGTGGTAGACATATCTTAAAACCTTACCACATTTGTCAAGATACTTGGCTTAATATCCTCCAAGCTTTGTCATAGGAATTAAAACAATAAGTGGAAGTATATCATAACATAACAATTATTTGCACAGAGATGAGTAGTCTCTTTCAACTTAGGTTCACATTCAAAAACTTCATATCTCACGTATAGAGATTCGAAAGTGGTGGAAACTTATCATAAAAAATATCATTAAATTTTTTTCTTTTTATTATTGTATAATCATCAATGTATTTTTCTACTTTTAGAAACAAAAATAGAATTAGAATTACCGAAGATATTAAATATTTTTTTAAAGTTACAAAATGTAATTAAAAATTTGTTTATACATTCTACTTCTAAAAATAGTACAAACTGATGTATGAATATATATTTCTTCTCATTTTTCCTTGTTGGTATTTTCTTCCTTTTTTCTATTTGATTGGTCTGTTGGATGGATTTCACTAATTATTATTTATTCCTTAAGTGGTAATTGGTCTAGTTTTCTCTCATATTTGGATTACCTAATTAACTTAATTTCCATCATAAGGACCCAACTAGTGGCATTTCAGATATAAATCAATATCAAATATTAATGTTGATAAAAATGGGTTATCTTGAACATTAATATCAAATAGTAATGTTGATAAAGACTATTTTATATACCACATCAAAGTGGTAGACATATCTTAAAACCTTACCACATTTGTCAAGATACTTGGCTTAATATCCTCCAAGCTTTGTCATAGGAATTAAAACAATAAGTGGAAGTATATCATAACATAACAATTATTTGCACAAAGATGAGTAGTCTCTTTCAACTTAGGTTCACATTCAAAAACTTCATATCTCACGTATAGAGATTCGAAAGTGGTGGAAACTTATCATAAAAAATATCATTAAATTTTTTTCTTTTTATTATTGTATAATCATCAATGTATTTTTCTACTTTTAGAAACAAAAATAGAATTAGAATTACCGAAGATATTAAATATTTTTTTAAAGTTACAAAATGTAATTAAAAATTTGTTTATACATTCTACTTCTAAAAATAGTACAAACTGATGTATGAATATATATTTCTTCTCATTTTTCCTTGGTATTTTCTTCATTTTTTCTATTTGATTGGTCTATTGGATGGATTTCACTAATTATTATTTATTTCTTAAGTGGTAATTGGTCTAGTTTTCTCTCATATTTGGATTACCTAATTAACTTGATTTCCATCATAAGAACCCAACTAGTGGCATTTCAAATATAAGTCAATATCAAATATTAATGTTGATAAAAATGGGTTATCTTGAACATTAATATCAAATAGTAATGTTGATAAAGACTATTTTATCTACCACATCAAAGTGGTAGACATATCTTAAAACCTTACCACCTTTGTTTAGATACTTGGCTTAATATCCTCCAAGCTTTGTCATAGGAATTAAAACAATATGTAGAAGTATATCATAACATAACAATTATTTGCTCAGAAATGAATAGTCCTTTTCAACTTAGGTTCACATTCAGAAACTTGATATCTTACGTGTAGAGATTAGAAAGTGGTGGAAACTTATCATTAAAAAAATCATTAAATTTTTTTCTTTTTATTATTGTATAATCATCAATGTATTTTTCTATTTTTAAAAACAAAAATAGAACTAGAATTAAGGAAGATATTAAATATTTTTTAAAGTTACAAAATGTAATTAAAAATTTGTTTGTACATTCTACTTCTAAAAATAGTACAAATAGATGTAGGAATACATATTTCTTCTCATTTTTCCTTGTTGGTAATTTTTTCCTCTTTTCTATTTGATTGGTTTATTAGATGGATTTCACTAATTATTATTTATTTCTTAAGTGGTAATTGGTCTAGTTTTCTCTCATATTTGGATTACCTAATTAACTTGATTTCCATCATAAGGACCCAACTAGTGGCATTTCAAATATAAATCACTATCAAATATTAATATTGATAAAAATTGGTTATCTACCACATCAATACCAAATATTAATATTTATAAAGACTATTTATCTACCACATAAATGGTAGACATATCTTAAAATCTTACCACCTTTGTCGAGATACTTGGGTTAATATCCTCCAAGCTTTGTCATAGCAATTAAAACTACAAGTGGAAGTATATTATAACACAACAATTATTTGTGTAAAGATGAGTAATCCCTTTCAACTTAGGTTCACATTGAGAAACTTGATATCTTACGTGTAGAGATTAGAAAGTGGTGGAAACTTATCATTAAAAAAATCTTTAAATTTTTTTCTTTTTATTATTGTAGAATCATCAATGTATTTTTCTATTTAAAAAAAAAATAGAACTAGAATTAAGGAAGATATTAAATATTTTTTAAAGTTACAAAATGTAATTAAAAATTTGTTTGTACATTCTACTTCTAAAAATAGTACAAATAGATGTATGAATACATATTTCTTCTCATTTTTCCTTGTTGGTAATTTTTTCCTCTTTTCTATTTGATTGGTTTATTAGATGGATTTCACTAATTATTATTTATTTCTTAAGTGGTAATTGGACCAGTTTTCTCTCATATTTGGATTAGTTAATTAATTTGATTTCCATCATAAGGACCCAACTAGTGGCATTTCAAATATAAATCAATATCAAATATTAATATTGATAAAAATTGGTTATCTACCACATCCATACCAAATATTAATATTGATAAAGACTATTTATCTACCACATCAATGGTAGACATATCTTAAAATCTTACCACCTTTGTCGAAATACTTGGGTTAATATCCTCTAAGCTTTGTTATAGCAATTAAAACTGCAAGTGGAAGTATATTATAACACAACAATTATTTATATAAAGATGAGTAATCCCTTTCAACTTTGATTCACAATTATTTGTCATGCCCTTAGAGTGTGTTTTGGGGTGTGATAGAGGCCAACAAGATGGATGAATGCTTTTTTAAAGAATTATTTTATGTTAAATTATATATACTTATCTTTTATATCGATTAATATAAAAAATAATTTTTTTCTCAATAAGGATAAATATTTCATTAATTTGTTGTGAATCTACATCTTTCTCGTGCGTTCCCACTCGACAGGGTTCCCATTCGATGGAAAAACACATTGTATTATAGAAAATTGTCTTTTTGAAAAAATTGGAGTCATCACTTATTTTTGTTCATTTTTAAATAAAAAACAAAATAAGAGAAAAAACAACATATGACTCTTTTTTAATTTTATATTAAAACTCTGCAAATTATCTCAATTCAATAAAAAAAATTCAAATTTATTGTTAAAAAAGGTTTCAAATTTATTTTTTAAAAATATTAGAAAATATTTTATTCTTATTTTGTTAATAAGAGTTTTTCAATTTTTTTTAAAAGGACCACTTAGTTTCAATTTATTATTTTTAAAAAAGATTATATATTTTTATGAAAAAGATGATTTTGTAGCTTTAAAAGAAGTTTTAACATTTAATTTTAAAAAGTTTCACTGTTTTATTTAAAATAAAAAATTCTCATTCTACTTAAAAAATAAAAAAAATAAAAAATGTAGTTTTATTTTAAAAACTATTTTACAATTTTTATTTTAAAATAGGATTTTTCAGTTTTTATTTAAAGAAAAAGAAGGATTTTGCCCTTTCTATTTTAGAAAAAGGATTTGCAGTTTTTTATTTTAGAAAAAGATTTTTGCAGTTTTTTTATTGGAAATAAATACCTTATATTTTTTTTTTTCAAAAAAAAACTTTGGAAAAAGAAAAAGAAAAAAGATTTTTACAGTTTTTATTTAATAAAGGTTATATTCTATTAAAAAAAGATTTTAGATGTTATTTTATATGCAAACTTGGTGATAAAAAATGTAAAAGAATAAAATGAATTTGAAACTATGCAAAAAGTGTATAAAAGGGATATAAACAACAAATAACCCAAAATAAAATATATAAATAAATAAATATAAAATGGAATAAATAAGAATATTTATAGAACTGAAAATGAAACAGAAATAAAATATACAGAAACAGCCTCCTCAAAATGTCGTCCACTGCCTCCTCTAAAATCCTAGGGTCTGTGCCCTTTTGTAGGCCTTCAAGCTTGGTCTTCATATGCCCTTCCATGTGGTGGACATCTAAGCTCTAAGCGAAAAGTAAGCAGAGGGAGGTAGTAAAGTTGGCCCATCTCCAAAATCAAAACAAGGCCAAAATGAGAATGATTAAAAAAAGAGAAAAGGGGGATCAAACCAATATATACAAGCCCAAAACGAACAAAGCCCAAACCCAACAGATAAATTGAACTAGGCTCAAAGGCCACAAACACATCTCAGAGCAATGATTGAAGCCTGAAATAATATCCAAGAACCCCAATACCCATAAACATGAATCAATAAATAAACCCAAATCAAAGCCCACAAATAGCCCAAGTTCTCAAAACTAACACTGTGAAGATTGAAAGGAAGGGTTTTGCTTTATGCTCCTGAAGAATCCTTAAGGTAAAAAGCGAAGTGGCAGGCATGGAAATACGATAGCATGGGCAAGCCGTCTGGATGGCGGCGCAGGGTTTGGGTTGTGGCCATAAATAGTGCAATGGTCGACAGTTGTGCCAACGAGGGAGGCGCGTGGCCCCGTCGAAGATGGGGGTAGTGGAGGCCATGGAAGTGTGCGTCTCGGTGGCTGGAACGTATCAAGTCGTCAGCGGCGGGCTGTAATGGTGGAGCTGGCAACGGTGAGTCCATGGTGGCGAGGGGTGTGGTGGGGATATGGGTAGGTATGGGAGAAAGTACATAAAAAAGGAAAAGGAAAAAGAAGAAGAGAAAGACAAGAAAGGGAAAATTTTGGGGGCCGGGGGGAGGTTGTGAAGAAAGGAAACGAGAAAAAGGATGTGATTTTGGAAGTAAGGGTCAGGATTTAATCTTCCTATTAGGTATTCGAATGAGCCTGAAAAGAAAAGATCCAAAAAATGTGAAAAAGAAATATGCTTGAAATAAATGTTAGAGAAGGGCCTGGAGCAAATTTTGGGTCTGGCCGAGGATACTGATTTTTTTCCTTCTCTCGCTGCTTTGTATAGTTAAGGGTCCATATGTCTATCATCTTCGGTTGCAATCTAGCCAGAATTGGAAATCATCAGTGCTTCAGCAATCAGCAATACCCTCTTCTACAGTCCACACCCATGTTAAAACTCAAGCCCTTAGAAAATTTCATTAGTCCGTTTCTACATATATATGTACAATGCCCCTCAGAGCAAGTCAAACGAAGTCATCCAGATATTGTATGTCTCTTTTAAGGTTGCTTCCTTTACTGACAATAGTTGTAGATTGTTTAATGGACAGTGCATATGACTATTTGTTTGTAGATGGATCAATTGATTATAATGATTGCCTAGGGATAACGGCTAAGAGTTTGGTTCTAATTCGATTATGCTCTTTTCTTCTATGTTCAAAAGTTGCTCTCCTTTGCCCTACACTCAGAATACAAAAAAAAAAAAAAAAAAAAAACTTAATTCAAAGGTGCATAAATAAAGATACACAGAATGTTGTTTCTTTTTTCACCCTCGTGTCCTAAATGGGACTTTTTTGGATTGTGTGTATGCAAGTATGCTCTTAGAGCATTCACCACCGGGGGATCCTTTTTTATTGTACATGTCATGAGTGCATCATTTAGGGAGTAGGATTGAGGGGATTCTTGATAAATGTCCTGTTATTAGGAAAAATAATATTTAAAATATCGTAGTTTGGAAAATAATTCCAATTCTACAGCACTTTTGAACACGTAGGATAACACAGGATGAGATATGAAAACTCATTCCCCCCTTTCCATTTCCCTTCCCGTTTTTCTTCTCTGTATCAAAACTCCTTTGCCCGAAAACCCATTATCCCACACGCTGATCATGGGGTGGAGATCCTTGCCTCAACACCAATAAGAAGGAAGTGAAGTGCAGATTTGAGAAACCATTGCCCCCGGTGTTTTCTATAAGTTTTGTGGTTATATTTGGTGGTGTGGTTGTGTTTGGTCATCGAGAAAGTATGGGAAAGTTGTAAAAAAAAATAAAGTTTTCGTTTTTTTTTACAATGAAACTGAGTAGACTAAAAATAATGAAAAAAATTTTAATTTTTTTGTGGTTCGGCTTGTTGTGATTCTGTTTGGTTGCCAAAAAAGTGTGGGAAAGTTGGAAAAAAAAATTTCCCAATATTTCCTACCAGTCCAGCCCGCTCATAGGATACAAAATTTGTCTAATTTCTTTTTTATAAAAAAACATAAGCTATTTGGTAATCTGATCATGATTTGAGGGGAAAGGTTGTGTTTTTCAGCCTGGCTCAAAAATCGTGGATTTAGGGTTTGTGAAATTTAAATCCAATGGCACAAAAGCAAAGAGACCCCTAGAACAGATCCAAAAAGCATGAAGCAAAAAAAAAAAAAAAAAAAAGCATTTTTTTGTTTGTTTTTCTAGGGGGTTTTGTATGGACTTTCTCGAAAATCAAAGGAGGATGAATTTTCCCGGAAAGTGAATGGGGGATGGATTTTCTTGGGAATCAAATGGGGATTGCAAAAACTTGGGAATCAAACGGGGGTTGCAACAAAATAAAAAAATAATAACCTGATTAGATTAGTACCTGCAATAATTGAAATTGAAATTTAAATTCAAATTTAAATTCAAGGAGATTCTTCACTTTTTATTTGTTAAAATAAAAAATAAAAAATACTATTTTTTTTATTTGTTAAAATTAAAAATAAATAAGAAATATTTTTATTTGTTTCATTGCTCTCAACTGTTGCAAGAAGGTATGTTGATCTTTAATAGGCAATCCACATACATCAGTTGAAAAAATATTTTTATTTCTATACGAATCCTTGGTTGTCTTGTTTAATAATTTATTCATGTTTTATCTTTATTTCTATACGAATCCTTGATTGTCCAGTTGAAGGAATAAAGTGGTGTGAGTATCTATGATACGGTTTAGGTTTGGATAAGATTGAATTTGTTTTTATCTGGTTAGATTGATATCCATACAGATATAGTGAAAATTAGACTAAACTCCAAGGTAAACGGATCAGTTACATGTTTGGATAAATTTTTGATATATTAATAATATTAAAAACACGATGAATAAAATTATGATATATTTTTACTAATTAAAAATTTTTCATTTAATTATAAAATAGTTATAATTAATTTGTTATTTAAAGTGTTTTTTTAATATTGTATTTATATCATAACTTTTGATATATATTTCTTTAGTGCATATCATTTATCATGGGACAAGTTTGTCCTAGTGGAGCTGGGATACATGTTGAACCTTTTGTTGGGGGTTCGAATCCCCCAACAGTGGTAAAAAAAAAAAGTTCAATTTTGTATGTTCAATTTTGTATGCATAAAAACTATAAATTTGGTATATAAAATATTATTTGATGATAATAATGTGAAATGTGATTATAACATGTTTAATATTATGATAAATATATAAATTTTTAATATATTAATAATATTAAAAACACTATGAATAAAATTATAATATATTTTTACTAATTAATTAAATGAAAATTTTTCATTCAATTATAAAATAGTTATAATTAATTTTTTATTTAAAGTGTTTTTTTAATATTGTATTTATATTCTAACTTTTGATATATATTTCTTTAGTGCATATTATATGTCATGAGACAAGTTTGCCCTAGTGGAGTTAGGGATGCATGTTGAACCTTTTGTTGGGGGTTCGAATCCCCCCAAGTGGCAAAAAAAAGCTCAATTTTGTATGTACATTTTAATAAAAACTATAAATTTGATAAGTGTATTGATTATTAAATTATATAAAATACATTAAATTGAATATGATAAATTAAAATAAATTTAATTTGATTTAGTCTTATATATATTTTATTTGATTCTTTTTAGGTACATCAATGGATAGTTTGCTTACAATTATGTGTTACAAGGATGGTGAAATAATTGATGGGTCAATTGGGGTGTGTTACAGTTGTCCTCCTAAAAAAGGTGTCGTCATGTTATGTCGATCGATCGCGCTCATACCATGTTATCCATGATATTTCGATATCCAATGGTACAAGCTCTCCAATGGTAGCCAAGTTATCAGTGAGCATCTTCAACTTGAGTATGTATTCCATCATGGAGAGGGAATCTTTCCAAGTTATCTGAAATGCTAGCCGAAGCTGCATTACTTGTGCTATTGACGAGGCGGAGAAGATCTTCTCTGGAGCCATCCATGCTGTGTGAGAAGTCTGATATCCAATTATCTGTCCCGTAATTTCGAGAGTAAGGAAAGAGGAGATCCAACTCAGGACCATGCGATCAAAACATCACCAACCAAGGAATTATGGATTATTTTCATCAATGGTATTTATCTTAGGAAGACGGATTTTCAGTCCTTCACTGTGTTCTTCAAAACTATTAGCAAAGATTACATTGTCTATTTGTATACACCAGAGAATGGAATTATCTCTGCTGAATTTTATAGGAAGTGGATGATTCAACATGTTGTAATGGCTGAACCGGGTTGGGAGATTGTGAGGAACTCATGTCTGAAGTGATTTGGGGATTGGAAAACTGGGTTGAAGATGCCATGCAACCAGTGATTGATGGATATTTTTCTTGATTGGATAAAACGGCTGTAATCAGACTAGCAAGAAAGAAAAAAAAAAAATATTTGGAGATGATGAAATTGAAGTAGCTCTGATACCATGAAAGAACTGCAGTCAAGAAGAACAACCACACTACTTCTGTTACTAAGCCTTGTTATTTATACAAGTTGTAAAACCGATTTCAACAGCTTTCTGGTTTAACAACCATCTAACTATCTAACAGATTATTTTCTATTATGGTGAGATTAGTTTCTATTCTGGTGAAGCTTCTTAATGCTGTTCTGTTGATGCTTCTGGATGACTATCAACCCTGGGTAGTAAATCTCCTTTCATTTTCTTTTCCTTTCTTTTCGACGCCCTCTCTTGTGAATGGGCCTGACTCAACCGCTGGTAAATGGCACTATTTGAAATGTGCACTGGGCTTTTCACATGCACTTCAATCAAATGGTTCATATGCAATAACTAGAAATATCATAAGGAAAGGAAGAACAAACGGAACTGATGATGAAAAGAAAATCTAGGATCGTGCCCTATTGAGTGAAAAGATAACATTTGGACTCATAGGCTCAGTGGGGGACTTTCAAATACCCTTACTAAAAAGAAGATTGAAATAAAGAGGGTTGGGACCTTCAACTCAAACCCTAGACTTAGTCCATTATAACATCAAATCCTACCAACATGTCAACAATCGGGCATGTTCATCCTTGAAACATCTTTCATTGGCATGAGTTAAGAGTCCTCTCCTACCGGAACCTGGCACCTTTAGAGCTTTATCTTTCTTGCTTTAAGCTACATTTTGGTTTGATTTTCTACAACAAGCGAAGTGAATAACTGAGCAGTGGACTATTATTTTTAAGATAATTCACCCTTTTTTGATAGTCCATTGCGGGCTATTGTGGGCTAAGTCAAACAACAGATCTTTCCACTAGTGGTTCCATTTTCCCATCGAGAGGCTATGATACTAGTAAGTGTTAACAAAAACCACACACACAAGTAGAAAGTAAAAAAAAATATATGAGATTTTTAACGTGGTTTAGCGGTCAATGCGACCCTTACATCAACAAAGTACACCAACACTTAACAATCTACTAATCAAAAGAAAAAAAAAAGTTATAATGATAAAACTTTCGAAAAACACCTCTCAATTGCAGTTATGCTCTCTCAAAAAAAAAAAAAGTCCTAAAAACATAAAAGGGCTAAATATATAATGAGGGTAAACTCACCATTCATCATATAAAAAATATCTCTATATTCAGATTTCAGATTTCACAATTCAACAGTAAGAGTCCTATTCTTCTCCATTCGATCAAACTTGGTTTATGAAATAGAGGTCTCTTTAAGTGAGTGGAAAGTCTGCTTTCAAACTATCTAGATCTATAATGCCTCTTTCCATATACACTTGGAGGAAATAGCTAAGCCTATCCATCTCATTACTCTTTCTCTTCTACAATCTTCAAATCTTTCTCAGCCTCAATATCTTTGTTTGTCTAATTTGTGGTCTCTACCCAGCCAAGTGATCTTTCCTATTTGCCACTCTATAATGCATTTTCGTGTTGTTTTACTCTTCTGGAGCCATTTCTCTTTCATCTTCAATATTCCCCTAAAATACCATTATTTTTTTAAAAAAATCTATACCATTTATATTTTTGTTATTGATATTACTATTTATTATAAATATCCATTTAAAGTAAATTTAAAATGTATGCAAAATTTTAAAACATTACAATTCCTTGTTAAAAATTTTAAAATGTTATTATTCATTTTTGATAAAAAAAAAATTATCTTAAATTTATTTTAAAATATTGACAATGAGAGGAATTTTTTATAAAAGTGAAAGAAAAAGAAAAAAAAAACATATCTTGTTTTCAATGATAGCTAGAAAATAAAAGAAAAAAATTCAATAGACAAGCAAGAATTAGGGAATTTTTTCTTGGACATTTACTTTTAGGAGGAATGAAACTTGGGTAAATGGATTAGTTGGGCTGCTTTGGGCCTATTTTTGGGTTCACCCAATTAGTGTACATTTACAATTCTTGCTATTATGAACCCTAAAGTTTGTAATCCACAATTTCTTTCAACTCTTTAATTTTTTTTTATCATTTGGTTTGAAGACATGCTATCAATCTCTCTCCAATTCTTGTGTCTTCCATTTGCCTATATCATGATCAACTAACACACTTTTAGCCACAAATGACATATATCAAATTCTATTGAAATAATTATAATGACCATAAATTTCATAATTATAAATGTTTAGGATCACTCAATGGGACATATTATCTCAAACTCATGAAATATTATGATATCTCTATTAAGAGTATCTATTATTACTTGCTTAAACCACCAATAACCGTAATTAATTAATTTCTCGTGTCTATGACTTACTATTCATTATATGCAAATTTTTTATGAATTGATGTACACGATTCAACAAGGTAGTAACTATCAATCTTTCTCTAATTCTTGAGTCTTCCATCCACCTATATCATGATCAACCAACATACTCTTAGCCACAAATGTCATATGTCAAATTTCATTGAAAGAATTATAATGACCATAAATTTCATAATCATAAATGTTTAGAATCATCCAAGATGACGTATTATCTTAAATTCCTGAGATATTATGGTGTTTTTATTAAGAGTATTTATTATTACCTGCTTAAACCATCAATAAACTAATATATAAGAAATATATAATTACTTCACAATCTTACCCGTAGGTTAAAACCACTAATTAATGACCTAATTAACTCTAGTGCAATAGTTTCTCAAGATTGAGAACTCATGCAACATAGTATATTGGAGAAATCATAACAAGTCAATAGTCGTTCATTCACAACTCTCTATGGATTATGTTCAATGTTCAATAATACATACTAATATATTCACTATGCGGAAATCATCAACAATGAAGAAGACTAGTCACCCCACGGTAGTATATCATTAACATTTTTCGAATTACGATAAAATTTGATACCTTTCTTCTTTTTAAATACTTATGAATCATATATATATATATATATATGATTCATAAGTATTTTATATGTATGTATGTATATAATTATGAGATGTGATTGTTCTACATTTATAAGATTATATTTATGTGGGACTCATATGGAGTTAATTTTTGTCCATTTATGTTTTAATTTTTCTCTATTTATGTTTTAATTTAAATTTTTTTATTTAACCTAAATATATGCATGGTACCATAAAAGTCCATCTCATAAATTATGCCACACTAAAATATAAATAAATTAAATTTAAGGGATTATTAAGACTAACGGCATGAAGCTTAGGAAAGTGCTTGTAATGTATATTTTTAAGGCTTGTCTTCTCACACTTGTATATTCTGTTGCAAATTATGTTGAAAAGCAACTGAGCTTGATGCATATTATAATTTCCTTCCCTATCCATTAAATTCTTTAATTCATGAAATCTTTGTTAATGAATTCTAATGTAAATTCTGTCATTATATTGAAAAACAATTGACCTTATTGTAGTTCTATGATGCCGTAGTTATGCCCGGCTTTCACGAGTAAGAACAATTTATCGTAGTGGTTTGAAGCACTTTCAACTGTACATTTATTGGTCATCTAATGCAATCTTCCAAAAGCAATACAAAGAGATGGTTCAAGAAATCAAACATGCTAAAGACAAGGTTCTATTACCAAGGGAATTTCCATGGGAAAAGATTAGGCAGTGTTACCAAGAAAAGTTGATTATCCACTCTTTCTCTTTTGTTTTTTGGATGGTGGTTGAGAAAACTTGTCTGGGTGTATCAGTGGGATGGAATATCTTTTTTCTTTTTTTTCTTCTCTTAATTTTCTGTCCAATTCCAGAGGGATGAACATTGGGATATGATTTTACATTGATGTAGTGGGTTCGAAGTGTTGAAATAGATAAAAAAAAGAGGTAAGTTCAACATTTCATTTGGATGTCACAAGAATAATACAAAAAAAAAGGGGGAAAGAATAAGGAAGGATTCTTAAATTTTTATTTAATTTTCAGAGAATAAATTTTTTTTTTTTCAAATGATTTAGCTCACTGGTAGAAGCTAAAGTTGCTGGTCCATTTTTCACTTCTGCAGCTTTGCTTAAGATGTGTAGATCAGCTTCTTTTTTCTTTTTTCTTTTTTTCTCTCTCTTTTTCTTTTTTTCTATTTTATTTTCTAGGCTAGAAGAAATATTTGCTGATATGGTGGGAACATTTGGAAACAATGCTTTTGCAATATTTGATAGATGTAAGAAAATAAATAGAAAGAGTTACACTAGCTCATCACAAAACTAAAAGAACTGTAAAATTTCATTTAAATGTTAGAAAATAACAAGAAATAATTCATAATTTGTCTTATTTATTTTTGGGAGGATGATTTAAATTAAAAAAAATAAAATTGATGAACTCCCTACCTAGTTGCAAGTAAAGTTGTTTATTCATTCTTCCTTTTTTCTTTTGAATGGCTAACTTGATGCTTTAGACACAATATTATCGGTCAACTATCCTTTATAATCTTTTCTATTGTATGATAAAATGTTATCCTTCATCTGTTGTTGGTCAATGAATCGTATTAAAATCTTGTATATCTTTGTTTATAGATGTTTTTTTTCTTTGTATTCTTCAATTAATATGTAACAATATTAAAGGCCCAATAGGTGAGAGTACAACTTGGGTCTAATACCAATGTTAGAAAATATTAATATTAAAAAAATATGTATTATGGTATGAACAACATATATGCAAATCCTAGAAAAACAACTTAACAGATAATATAAAAACTAATTAAATCTGGGCATACCTCGGTCCTACTCCCTAAATGATGCCCTCATGATACAATAAAAAAGGATCCCACAGTGGTGAATACTATAAGAGCATGCTCGCATATCCACAATCCAAAAAAGCCCCATTTAAGACACAAATGGGTATCTTTATTTATGTACCTTTATTTATTTTTGTGTATCTTTATTTATGCACCTTTAAATTAAGAGTTCCTTTTTTTTTTTTTTTTTTGTGTGTGTGTGTATTCTGAGTGTAGAGCAAAGAACAGCAACTTTTGAGCATAGAAGAAAAGAGCATAATTGAATTAGAACCAAACTCTTAGCCGTTATCTCTAGGCAGTCATTATAATCAATTGATCCATCTAAAAACAAATAGTGATCACATGCAACTATTGTCAGTAATGGAAGTAACCTTAAAAAGGAAAAAAAACAATATTGGGATGACTTCTGTTAACTTCCTCTAGGGGACATTATACATATACATGCAGAAACAGACTAATGATTTTTATAAGGCTATGTTTGGTTCCCGGAAAGTACAAAGGAAAGAAAAAAAATGCTAAGGAAAATGATTTTCTCATGTTTGGTTGTCTTATGAAAAATATCAAAGAAAATCAAATATGATTAAAACTAATTAAAAACTTATATATTTTTAAATTATTTAATCTTTATATTGATGAGTTAAAATAAATAAAATGAGTTTGAAGTAACAAAAAAAATAATTTATCAACTTTTAATCTATTTTTTTATTTTCCTTCACTTTTTCTTTCCTTCTATTTTTCCTTTATATTTTCTTTCCCTCGCATTTTCTCTCAAATTTTCCGGGAACCAAACATAGCCTAAGGGTTTGTGTTTTAACATGGGTGTAACTGTAGAAAAGGGTATTGCTGATTGCTGAAACACTGATGATTTCCAATTGTAGCCAGTTTGCAACTGAAGATGATAGACATACGGACCCTAAACTCTACAAGGCGGTAAGAGAAGGAAAAAAAATCGGTATCCTCAACCAGACCTAAAATCCATGTGATCTTGAAGTCCAACTAACCCCAATGGAGAACACTGTTTTCCATATCGTAGCCCAATTCGGTCTACAGGACTGTGTTGAATGGGCTCATCTCTACTGCTACGTCCCGATATGAAAGGTGATACTCCACTTCACCTTGCAGCCAAGGAAGGTATCTGAACGCGGTGGTAGCCTCATTGGGGCTACAAAAAAGACCAAAGATATGGAGAATTTTGTTGGAGCAGAACATAACTCGATGATTATGAATCACGAGAAAAACACAACCTTGCACGAGGCAGTGAGATATCATCACCGTGTTGTGGTGAAGTTATTGATTCAAGAATATTATAAGAGAACCAACCTCACCCACAAATCAACAGCGTTCAACTGTCAACTTTTAAGTTGAGGAGTAATATATGTATTCCTTGTATAGTCTATGTGTCTCTTGTATAGAAGGCTAGAGTATACAACAATGATAAATACTTTTCAACATTCATCTACTTAACTCATTATAGTATCAGAGCCTTTCTAACTCCCACTGAGTCTTTGATTTTTTTTGTCATCTCCTCACCCTATGTTTCACCATGGCTGATGCAAGCTCATCCATTTTATCACGACTCGCTACTGATACAAAAATGAAATCCAGCAATCTCATTACCATCAACACAATTAATACCAACTTCCACTCAAGCTTCCCCCCACAAACTATTACTCGTGGAAAACACAACCATAACAAGGTCAATAAAATGAATTAATTGCAAAATAATTATCATCACTCTAAATTAATTCTTCATAAAAACTACAGAGTTTCCTTTGTCATATATAGAATACTAGAATACAACCATAACAAGGCAGCTTTTCCAAGTATTACAAGAGGAGTTATACATAAGTACAAGAACAAAAGATACTCCATGGAGCTTTTGAAACTGGCCAGTTGGAATGGAAGTCACAAAGGCCTCCAACTAGCTAGTTATAAGCTTTTTAAACACATAATAGAAGAAGATGAAAAAACAGCAGCTAAGGAGAATGGTGACAATTGCAAGCCATGAGAGATATGGTAGGACAGCGTACATGCCAGTCATGAACGCAACCATCATTGCTCCCATGGCAAACATGGTAAGAAAAAAGCCGCGGGATAAGTGTTTGTAAAGGGCCTCCTTTGTTTGGTGCAATTGCATAAAAAAATAGACGCACACAGCAGATGTGGAGAGCACCATTGCTATAGTATCTGACACAACAAATACTTTGAAAGATGCTCTCCTTATTAAAATTGCCAGGCCTGCGCCTGCACCCTTATCGTCATTGTAACCGCCTGGCAAGGTGAAACCTGCAGCGAAGGTTACAGTTGCTATGAGTGCAGCCACTATCAAATGGATTTCACCTCTTCTCTTCATCTCAGCTACCTGTTCATCATCAGTATCTTCGTTTTGACTTGTGTCACTGTCTCCCTTAGTAACATTCTTCCAAGCCAGTGGTCCATTAATAGCTTTGGCACTTTCGAATTTTCTCAGGGCCGGCTCCTGAAATTTGATCACACTCATCATTTTATACACAGTAGGATAATGTTGTGCCAAAGCCCCCTTAGTAGTTGGATTTCAAATGGAGACGTATGGAGTCCCATATTGCGGGGCACGGTTTAGGCCTCTTAAGCTTTTGGAAAAACATCTTCTAACCTAGAATTTTAAATGACAACTCACACAAACCACCTTGAAATAGGTAGGAAGTTCTATAAGAATTTTGACTATAAATTTCATCTAGGCTTCCTGTAGTAAGCTAAAGATAATTATACTCCCTTATGTTTATCAGTAACATTTCCTAATTTAAGTTCTTATATATTGGTTGAGCTCATGAAATGAAAACAAACTTAATTACAAGGAATCTCATCTACATCACCGGTTATTTATCAATAATTATTGATTATGAAACTATTAAAATAACAAAATCAAATATATAACATGAGTTAATAATAGTAATGAGTTGTAGTTAATTTCTCCATGAATCTTGTCTCTAAAGCTGATTCTTGCAATTAAGTAATAAATATTTCATTCTCATATTTTGATGAATAGATAAACCAAAAACAGAGTCATACTTGTAGGATATTAAGGTAGATGCTGCCGTACCTTTTCTCCATCAATGTCCTTGGCCAATGAAAGTATGTCCTTGGCAGTCAAGTTTCCCTTGTTAAATGCCATCCTGTCTACTTTGCTGTTCGATATGAAACTTCCATCGGGGAGTTGGTAAGTAGCAAGCAGGTGGAGGGGCGTGTTTCCTTCAGAATCTTTCTCATTTATAAGTCCTCTAAGGGATAAGCAGTCATTTTCTAAGAAACTGCCAGGATAAGTATCGTCCATCTTCATCATGGAAAAATGAAAAACATTTTTTCCGGTATCATCAACCTGCTCGCAACAAGCGGGAGAGGTTAACAACAGCTCCTTTACTATGTCCAAATGCCCACGGGTAGCTGCAATATGAAGAGCTGTTTTCTTGCCATTATTGATTTGAAGGTCGATTACAGACTTATCTGATTTTGCGTGAAGTAATTGCTTCAAAATGTCAGTATAGCCCAAGTATGCAGCGCAATGGAGTGGAGACCAACCATCATCATCCACATCTTTCGTTAGATCTGGGTTCCATTTCAATATCTTCTCTACCATATCTGATAAGGGCCGGGAAAAATGAAATAGAGAAAGAAGAACATTTAAGAAAATTAAGAAAATAAATAAAGTTCACTCAATGGATCAAAGCCGCCTTTTAAAAGCAAAACTCAATCCCTTATAGCTTATCCTATACCAGGAAGCTTAAGCTGTCACTATAATACACATCAAGCCAATCTGCGCTAAAGAGCTAAAGATCCAACTCGCTATCAACCTAGCCTTCTCTAGACTTGCTTATCAACCCAATAAATGCACTATTAATGTAAATCAAGCTTACTTTGGTTAAAGCTCTAACACCCCATCTTAAGGCATTTTTGAGCTTGCCAGTGGACTCCATTAATGAAGGGGCTAGAATAAAGACAAGTGAAGGTGGAAACTGATCATGAAATCTTGTTACTAAGGCAAGGTCTGATATCATTTTAAGCTATGGATTTTACCCAAAAACTTAAACTTATAATACAATGGGGCGACAACACATATCATCAAGTCATGAACTTGGTGCACACACACCCACACACATAAATGTAAAGTGATCATTATCTATATAACAGATTACATGACTAGTAAATTAACCACATAGGAATCTTGGTTCAAGGAATCATCACACTACCTTTGTTGTTTCGAATGACAGCAGCATGCAAAGCCGTTCTGCCCATGATGCCAGTGTGAGTTAGTGAAGCGTGAGACTCATCTATGATCTTTTTCACCAAGTCACCATACCCCATCTCAGCAGCCATGTAAAGAGGGGTGTGGCCGGTAATATTAGCACTATAAGTAACCTCAGGGCCTTTCTGAATCAATAACCCCACTATATCAGGGTGATTATACCGCACTGCCTCGTGGAATGCTGTGTCTTCCTCCATATTGGTCTTTTTCAGCATCGCTTCATCTGTTCCAATCCCACTCTCTATCTCTTTAGAATCTGCTTTTGCAGCATCGAAAAGGGCTACGACAACATCAATATAACCTTCCCTGGCTGCAAGGTGAAGGGGAGTGTCGCCTCTCAGATTTGGGAGCTGCAACAGAGACGAACATAAAGGCAACTCAAGGATCCATCTAACACAGTCCACTTTACCATATTGGGCTGCAATATGGAGGACAGTGTTATATTTTGGGGTTCGTTGGGGTTGAAGTTGAGCATCTGAGTACTTGGTCTTGAGGGTATCAGTGTCGCCTTTATATACCGCCTTGTACAGATCATCATCCATAGGAGCGATCTCCATTTGGCTACCATCATCAGCTGTAACTCGGTCCAACATCTCAGTGTGGCTCGAGGAGTCCAAGTTAAGGTTCTGCGGTTCTGCAATTTGGTTGGAAATCGGTTGATCCATGTTTGGTACTGGAGCAATACACTCTATCTTTTCCATTTTTCTAAATCGTTCTCAAAAGTTCCCTTTAAGCTCATGTTCATGATCATGCTCACACACATATAAATCTTCTCAATTGTTTCCCCATTTCCTTTTTCTTTTCTTTTCTTTTCTTATCATTTTTTTTTCTGTCCTTCTGGAGTTGATATTGATGGGGTTGTGAAAAATGTTTTTTAATTTGAGTGTTTGTTTTGAAAAATTAAATTGAAAAAAAAAACATGTAAAAAACTTCATTGAGTGTTTGTCAAAGGGGCACATGGATCATGGAAGAAAAAATAATACCAATAGATTGCAAGTGGGAAAGCATTGACTTTCAAATATGTTTAAATTTGCTTAACTGTCTTTATAAAATGAGTCCTCATTAAATTCAATTTTAATAAAATAACATCATAACTATGATTAAAATGAGGCTCAGGAAAGTGCTCTAGTTTACTATTTCAATGTTCAACTTCTTATATTATTTTAATTATGTTAAAATTATTTTATACAAAATTTATTATATATTTTTTAAATTATTTTTCTAGTGCAAAAAAATGGAACATATGTTCATAGACGTGCTTGTTACAAAAGATTATATATAGATAGCATTTCATTTCTTTTTTATTTTCTTTACTATTTTTAAAAATTTTAAAAGGTGAAATAAAATATTGTAATATATTTATAATTAATTAACTAAAATTAACTTGTTTCTAATATAAAAATATTTACACATATAATTAACCTATTCTAATAAATAAACAAAATACTCATGCCCAACTTCTAAAATAATATTTAATCGACATTAATATTTTTTTTATATATTTATAGCATTCATATTCCTTTTACACAGTAGGTCTTACCAAATCTTTAACATGATTTTATTTTGTTAAAAGTTTTGAACTTTACAGCATAGTATTTTTACTCTTGAAAAGTATTTTCATATTTTTTAAGAAAATTAAAATTAGGATATGATGCACTTTTTCCATTTTTTGAGTTTAACTTCCTAGAAAATGAACATGGAAAAAATGTGTTCAGGTATGATTTTCTCTTTTTTTTTTTTTATAAATAAAAATTAAAAAACTCTAATAAATAATTTTGTGAAGGCATATCTAATATAAAAGTTTCTACTTTATTTTTCTATGTCATTTAAAAAAAATTATCATATCTTTAATGTAACTTCTCAAATTATAAAAAATATAAGCATTTAAACATATTTTCAGTCTTAGTTTCTATTTTTTAGAAAAATGAAAATACAAAACATAATATTAGTTTAAGTAATTTGGAATGGAAAGGCACCCCAAATATAATATTATTTTAGACCCTAAAATTTGTCCCAATTTTATTTTTACATTAAGTTTGAGCTCAATTTTAAATCTCGATTACATGTGTTATTTTAAGCTCACTCACCCTTTAATTTTTAGTTTTCATTATTTTGTAAATTATTTTGTATTTTATTTATTTATTTATTTTTATTTTTATTTTTATTTTATTTATTTATTTTATTTGTTATTATTATTATTATTATATTTTTATATTTTTATTTTATTTATTTTTTATTTTATTATTTTATTTTTCTCTCTCCTCTCTTTTCCTTTTTCTCTTCTACCCACCCACTCCTTCTCTCTCCTCCCTCCCATCCCCATTTTCTCCATTTTTCTTCCTTTTTTTTTTTATTTATCTTCTTTTATTTAGTTATTATTTTTATTTCATTTTTTTTCCAAAAACCCATCAACCCTCACTATCGGTAGATCACCGGCCAGTCGCCGCCGGTAAGTCACTGCCGACCGACGACCCCTTTTCCCTTTTCTTTCATTTTCTCACTTTCCCGTAAAACCCATTTTCCATTATTATTATTATTATTATTACTATTTTTTCTTTATTTTTCTTGATTTGATTTTAATAATAATTGTTGTTGAAATTGGGTTTGTACATTTATGTTTGTTTGTAGACATTAGGTGTTTGGGCTTTGTTAATTAGTATGAAATTTGTGTTAGTTTGTTGTTGGGAAATTAATATGAAATTTGGATTAATTTGTTATTGAAGAATTAATATGAAATTTTAGTTGATTTATTGTTGGTGGATTAATTTGGAATTTGTTAATTTGGGCTAAATTAGTTGATAATTTATATGGTTGTATTTATTTGAATTATTTAATTTGGATATGATGTAATATTGTAGTATATTTTGGATGTGGGCTTGAATATTAAATTAGATTGATTTTGGTTATGGATTTAGGTTTAAGTTAAATTGGGCTTGAATGATGAGATACTAAACTTAGGCCTAATGAGATTTATTCTAATTTATCATGTTTTGGGTTTGATTAATTGAGCTTATATTTTAGTTATTAATTTGAAAATTTTAAATTAGGACTTATGACATGTGAGATATTTTTTTTTGTTGGGTTATAGTTGTTAATTTGGGCCCATCTTTAAAATTTATTGGACCAATTTAAAACTTGAATAATTATTTTGGACTCTACATATTTTTGGATATTTACATTTGTGTTATTCTTGTCTTTTGCATGGGTCAATTCTACAATTTTGTCAACTGAGTACGAATTGATGATACTGAGAGCTTGTTGTAAGTTTATTTGAGTACATATTTTGTTTCCCACTTTTATTTGATTTTATTTTTATTAGTTTTTGTAAATATTTGTTTGTATATGTTTATTTGTTGTGTACAAAATTGGTGGTTGAACAAATTAGAAATTTTGTTTAAATAAGGGAAATAATTCAGTAAATAAGTTTTGATAAAATAATGATTTTAAAATATTCTAATAAGAGAAAGTTTTTATTTATTTATAAAAATTCAAAAAAATGCATTTAGAAAAATCCAAAAGAATTGTTTTTGATAGAATTTTAAAAAATTGTTTTTAATAAAATTGTCCAAAATTTTCTTCCTTTAATAAAAATTGTCCAAAAATTGTTTTATAAATAAAGTTGTCCCAAAAATTATTTTCTAATAAAATTGTCCAAAAAAAGGTTTTTTTAAATGAATTCTTTTTCCTTAATTAAAATGTGATTAAAAGTATTTTTTAGAAATAGAGGATTTAAATCTTTTTTTTTCTTTTTAATTAAGATTTCTTTTACAAATAAAGTTATGTTTTTTTAAATAATTTGTATAAGTCACTTTTTTAAATGAAAATGAATCAAAATACTTTTGTAAATAAAATTGTAAAAATTCATTATTTTATAGTAAAAGCAAGTAAAAATAATTTTTGCACCCAAATTGAAATTTTATGATAAACTATTTTGATACAATAAGTATAAATAACTTTTTTGAAAATTGAATACAAATGAAATTGAGAAAATAAATTGATTCTTTTTTGTAAATAAATTGAAATCATTAATTCAAAATCATTTTTAATAAAATCCTCTTAAATTTCTTAAAAATTATTATATATATATATATATATATATATATATATATATATATATCTTTTTTTAGTTCAATAAATCATTTTGCATAATTCTCTTATTATTTATTTTGTGTATTTTTGTAATTAGATTTCATCATTATTTTTGTACATATTGATTTTCACCTTTTTTTTCTTGATATTCATGATTAATTAATTAATTGCCACAATTTCCTTAATTTGTTTAGTAGAGACTATGTGTATACGGGTTTAGAGGGATGTTACGGCTCACCACCGCACCTTCCTAATAGGTAACCTGATCCTCGAATCAAGATTTTGTTTTTACGGACATGTTTTTCCCAAATAAGGAGTCACATAGGGTTTTCTTTCTTATTTTGTTTTCCTTTTAAAAAAAAATTAAAATATGTGACGACCCCAAGTCTTTTTCTAAAAATCAATTTTTTACAAAAATAAATAAAAAGCGAATCACGCCATTGAGTGGGAATGCATCGAGCAAAATGCGGGGTCCACAATTATATTTTGAGAAGAGTAGTCATTATGAAAACATTTACTAATTTTGAGAATATTATAATTTTGAACCTCTAAGGATTCATTAATTGGAATCGAAGTTACTCCCAATATAATATATCACTTTCTAGCGTCATCCCATTATGATATGTACAATGTTTAATAGGTTGAGCATGTAAATTGGCCTTAGAAGATATTTTGGGTTCCTACTTGTTCCCTGCTCAAACTTTGACAATCTTAAAAATTCATTACCTAAAATTAAGTCTAATGATTAAAATATTTTAATTATTTCTTTAAATGCAATGTTAGAATCAAAACTTTTAATATTGTCATTGGTTGAAGACAAAAATGTTAGTTTGTATTGATAGATCATTAACATTCTGTCACATAATATTATACTATGATGGTGTCACTAGCACGTCTAAAAATATAAAATAAAATAAAATATTAAAAAATTTGAAAATATAAATATAATTGTTGCATATGTTTTTTTTTTCCTTTTTATTTACTTGTTAGTTGGATAAATAATGATTGCTAATGCATGTACACTTACGTAGGAGTAATGATGTAAAAGACTAATCATGTGAAAAAATGTTCTTTGTTTGATTTAATTATATTCGTAATTACAATTTAAACATTACTTTATGGTCAAACACGCCACATGGGTCACATGGATCATCGAAAATAATTAATCTTGGAAGTGGGAGACCATTGACCTCCAAATGTATTTAAATTTATTTAACTATCTTTATAAAATGATATCTCTATCAAATCAATTTTAATGAAATAACATTATAAGTTTAATTAAAATAACATAGAGCTTTGGAATGTTTCTATTTTTCCTTCATTTATGTCTTCATTTATTCCATTGACATATGAATGGAAGTATAAATTCCTACCATCTACATTTTATTGTGAAAAAAAATCTAACTAAATTAGGAAATAATTAAAATGAGGCCAATGAAAGTTCTCTTATTGGTTTTAATGTGCGTTTGGTAGTGATTTTAATAAGTATTTTTAATTTTTATAAAACTTGAAAATTTTTATTTTTCAAATATTAAAAATGTTATAAACACTTAAACACACTTTTATTACATTATTATAATTATGTTATGTTAAAATTATTTTATCATAAATTTATCTATTTTTTATTTGTTTTCTAACGCAAAAAGACGTAATTATGTTAACATTATTTTATTACAAATTTATCTAATTTTTTATTTGTTTTCTAATGCAAAAAGAAGAAAAAGAAGAAGAAAAATTGAACTCATGTAAATGCTTTGACATTTAAAATTCAAACTCAGTGTATGAAATTGATAAAAAGAAATTTCCATGAATTTGAAATAGAAAGCCACTGACTTGTTAAAGTAGCCTTAAATTTGTTTGTCATTTAATCAAATTTCTTGATGAAATATTTTTTATTTTAATTATTTTGATTTTTTTCAAGATGACTTTAAGAAACCGTGTGAAAACCATGCATTTGTTTGAGAATATTGTACTGTGGATCCGAGAAAATCACCGGGAATCACTCCAAATATGATACATGTCTCTTTCAAGGTTCCTTCTGCGTACTGTGATAGACCGAAGAATCTTGCTATTTGTTAAAAGATTTTTTGATTTTACTTTTCTTTTCTAATAGTGGGGGAGCTGACTATCTGTGAATTGATCACCTTGGAAGATCTTCCGGGATCTTATTTCTGCATGTTCAAACTAATTATCTAAAGTTTAGTTTTATGATTAAAAATTTTATATTATTTCTTTGTTTGCAATTTGTGATTGTGTTCTTCCAAAAGTCTAATGACCATGTTCTTGCCTTCTCGGAGTGAGAACCAAAAAAGAAATATATATACATTTTGTATCCTATGAAAACTTATTATAATGTCATTGTGTTGGACATAAATAATCTGAATTTGTGTCCAGTAATTGACATTCATTCAGAAATTCTACTGGCGTGAAAGCATATTTGAAAGTAAAAGAATAAAACAAATAAAAATAATAATAAGGAAAAAATTAAGAAAAACACGGTCTAACATGGTTCAACAATTATTACGGTTCCTACGTTCATACAGTGTGTACTAACACTTTACAATCCACTCATCACCGAGATTTGATTATTTTTAAATATCACAACATTTTGTAAGAATTTCAAAAGAATTTTATTCACGTTTGAAAAGGATTTTTGGTCAATGGTCTCAATTTATTTATTCACAATAATTTAATTTATTCACAAAAGATTTTATTTTTATTCATAATCAAGTTTCTTAATTTCTGAAACTCTTCTATTTTTATTTTTATTTTTTTTTCCATTTTGTGGATGTGTCGATCAGAAATGGTAAAAGAAATTCTAAAATGGAAGCCAAATCTAACCAAAGCAGTGGATGAAAATGGGTGTTCTCGACTTCACTGTGCTGCATATTTAGGTTATGTTTCAAAAGTGAGGCAATTACTGGATGAATTTGATAGGTTTGTAGTCTACTAAGGGTCAAAAATGATGACAACAATGAATGTGGGAGCACTTACAAATGAGAAGAATGTTGAAGGACGTCAAACACCTCTCCATCTACTTACCCATTCCCAGCTGAGATTTCCTTCTTTCACAAGGAACAAGAAAGTAGATAAGATGGCACTTAACAACTAAAACTTGACTGCTATTGTGAGGTCCCATATCGGATAGAGAAGAATGTTCTTGGCGCTATATATGTAGAGGTTCCTCTTAACCAAGTAGACGCGTTTTAAAGCCGTGAGGGCCTCTCTTGGGCCCAAAGCGGAAAATATCTACATGGTTGGGTGCAGGTCGTTACAAATGGTATTAGAGCAGATCCCCGACCCCGGTGTGAGGGTTTGTTTGGCTCCGTAAGGGGTGTACGTCTGTTAGGCCCCGCAATCCCATGGGACACAACGAGGACGTTGTGTCTGCATGGCGGAGTGTTTGTGATGTCCCACATCGGATAGGGGAGAATGTTCCTGGCGCTATATATGTAGAGGTTCCTCTTAACCAAGTAGACACGTTTTAAAGCCGTGAGGGTCCTCTTGGGCCCAAAGCGGACAATATCTACATGGTTGGATGCGGGTCGTTACAAATGGTATCAGAGCGGATCCCCGACCCCGGTGTGGGGATTTGTTTGGCTCTGTAAGGGGTGTTTGTCTGTTTTGCCCCGCAATCCCATGGGACACAACGAGGACGTTGTGTCTGCATAGGGGGGTGTTTGTGATGTCTCATATCGGATAGAGGAGAATGTTCCTGGCGCTATATATGTAGAGGTTCCTCTTAACCAAGTAGACGCATTTTAAAGCCGTGAAGGCCCCTTTGGGCCTAAAGCGGACAATATCTATATGGTTAGGTGTGGGTCGTTACAGCTATAGATGTAATTTCATCAACCGAGGATTTATTTGGAGGAAAAGTAAGCTTATCTAACTGTCGATTAATTGCCCAAATAGCTAGGAATTGGTGCACATACAAGTATGCAGAGTACTATATTGATATTTAGAATGTTAAAACCATTAATTATATTAGTAAGCCACAGGAAATGGTGGTACATGTTTAGTATTCAATAAAAAAGACAAGCAGGAGAAAAAAAGATTTGACTGAAATTGAACTAGCCTTTTTATCGCGTTCTACTACACATTTGTTGTACAACTGGATGCTCTTCATATAGAGCTAATAAGCAACGGGTAAACACATAAAAGTATGAATATGCAACAAATTCCACTATCTTCTAAAGACTAGAACAATCTGAAAACCAGGCACTGCAAATAAAAATATTAAGTAAATGCTTCCAACAGTATATTATAAGGTGCGTCGAAGCTGAGCTACTTCAAATGACTTGGAGTATATAAGAGTAAAATTATTAATATTGTACCCTCTATATATCTTCTCTAAAATGATTTGACTAATTAAACTTCATGTTTGTATTGTACCACACCGGGCCAAAGCTAGGAGTTTTTGGGGCAAAATAGCCTTTTATAGAAAAATAAATAAATAAAGGGTTTAGCCGATTTGTAAAACTTATGTTCAAATTAGCCCATTTATTGTCATATAGGAGTCATGTCATAATTTTATTTTATTTTCAAAATTTAAGTTGAAACTTCAACTAGCAATTGAAGCCTCAATTGCTAATCGAGGTTTCAATTAATTTTTTTTCTGACTTTAAAATTTAATTAAAAATATTAAATTACAAATTATTTTTGAAATTAAAAATATATACTTTAATAATAAAAAATTTATATATTTAAACTTAAAAATCTAGCATTATTTCAATAAAGATAAATTGATAAATATAATAATAAATTAATATTTTATTTATTGATAAATTAATAATCTTAAAATAATAAAGTTATATAACATATAAATAAGATATAAAATTATATAATTTATTAATTTAATTTATTGTATTTTTAAGATATAAAATTATATGATTTATTAATTTAAGTTATATCACATGTGGTATAAGCTACAATTAGGGAGAGAATTTTTTATTTTTTTCCACTATATAAGTGTTTAGTAGGTTTTTTTTTTTTTTTTTTTTGTGACTTTGATGAAATTACTAAAAATTACATTTCATAGTAAACTTTTTCTAATTAATTTCATTAACTAATTTCAAAATATATTTTCAATGCATATATGTTGTGTGTGTACAAATAATAGTCTTTTTTTTAAAAAATTATAAACATATGCTTTAAAATAATAATAAAAAGTATGTATGGAAACTTAAGAGTATATTATTATTTTCATAAAGATAAATTTGTCAAAATACAAATAAATTAATATCTTAAAAATACAACAAATTAAATATTTTAAATTAATAAATTATATAATTTTATATTTTAGTTATATGTCATATAACTTTATTATTTTAAGATTATTAATTTATTGATAAATAAAATATTATTTATTATTATATTTATCAATTTATCTTTATTAAAGTAATATTAGATCTTTAAGTTTAAATATATAATTTTTTATTATTAAAGTATATATATTTTAATTTCAACAATAATTTACAATTTAATATTTTTAATTAAAATTTGAAGTAAAAAAAATTATTTGAAGCCTCAATTTGAAAATGAAGCCCCAGTTTCCAATAGCGACTTTAGTTCAAAAATGAAGTCTCAATTGACGGTTTCAACTTAAATTTTGAAAAAAAAAAATAATATATCTTTTATGACATATCTCCCATGTGGCAATAAGGGGGCTAGTTTGAACATAAGTTTTGTAAAGGGGTTCTACCTTCTTTTTTTCTTTCATTTTTTTTATAAAGGGGTTATTTTGCCCCAAAACTCCAAAGCTAGAGTCAGGCATTTATTGTGGCGGAAGACTATGAGCAAAGACAAGGACAAGAAAGACGAGGATAACAGCGAATGCAAAAGTAATAAAGGTTTAGAGGTATCTTTCTTAAAGAGAGCATGTGATAGCCATGTGCTAGTGGTTGCACTCGTAGCCAATATATCCTTCACTACAAGTTTTACACAGCCCAGCGGGTATATTAATGATAGTGACGACACTTCCATCTTAAGCAAAAAGCTAGCTTTTCAAGCAGTTGTTGTGTTAGATTTCATGGCCCTAGTGTAACGACCCACTCCCAACTATGTAGATATTATCCGCTTTAGACCCAAAAGGTCCTCACGACTTTAAAATACATCTACAGGTTACGAGGAGTCCATACTTATATAGCGCTAGGAACTTTCCCCCCGATTCGATGTGGGATGTCACAAACACTCCCCCATGCAGACACAATATCCTCGTTGTATCCCATGAGATTGTGGGGTCAAACAAACAAACACCCTTACGGGGCCAAACAAACCCCACATAGAGGTCGGTGATTGACTCTAATACCATTTGTAACGACTCGCTTCCAACTGTGTAGATATTGTCTGCTTTAAACCCAAAGGGACCTCACGACTTTAAAACACGTCTACAGGTTATGAAGAGTCCATACTTATATAGCGCCAAAAACTTTTCCCTCTATCCAATGTGGGATGTCACAAACACCCCCCCATGCAAACACAACGTTCTCGTTGTGTCCCATGAGATTGTGGGGTCAAATAGAGAAACATCCTTATGAGGCCAAACAAACCCCACATCGAGGTCAGGGATCGGCTTTGATACCATTTATAATGACCTGCTCCCAACTGTGTAAATATTGTCCGCTTTAGACCCAAAGGGGCCCTCACGGCTTTAAAACGTGTTTACAAGTTACGAGGAGTCCATACTTATATAGCGCCAAGAACTTTTTTGTTATCCGATGTAGGATGTCACACCTAGTGCTCTTTGTGGCTGCCATATTGTGTCATTTTTATAATGTATTGTCTCACAAATAGTTGCAAAGTCACATCATTGCTAATTAAGGTGGACGTATTGGCTCACAAAGTTGGTTGTGGGAGCAATGGTGGTAGCATTCTTGACCGGCTTGTACATTGTACTACCCCATCACTCGGGGATTGCAACTTTTATTTTGATCATCTGCACCTGTTGTATATCTTTCATCTTATGCACTAATAAAAGCCAAAATGAAAAGAATATTGCCCAAGCAGGATCTTGTTGGAAAGTAAATTTGATTTTTGGTAAGTTCCTCAAAATTAGGATTTATTTTTTATTTTAAAAAAATTAGAATATTTTTAAAAACTGTTGTTGAGCTCACCTATTGCAAGTAAAGTTGTTTGTCCATTTTCCTCTTTTCCTTTGGATTGGTTGGGAAAAGAAGCTGATTATGTTGTCTATTTACTGAGTAAGAATATTTGAAGTATTCACTAAATGAGAATTTATTAGATGAATAATTATAATGATTATTAGTTAAGAATGTGAGAGACCCAAAAAGTGGAGTTATTTTGCATGGTATAAATAAGGGAGATAGCTTTGAAGATGAGGATGTAACAACCCAACAAGAAAAAAAAAATAGGGAGAATTATGTTTTAGGTAGATGGGCCCCCAAATTAACAAAAGATCCGTGTAACTTTTCAAATTGAGTCCAAGACTCAATGAAAGTATGGAAATTGAGTTGAAGGATATTATCCTTCAGTATTTCCAAAATGTCCTTTGTTGATTTTGAGAAAAAAATTAATATTTTTGAAAAATACTTTTATTTAATTTAATATTTTTAAAAATATTTTGATTTAATTTAATATTTTTAAAAAATACTTTTATGTAATTTAATATTTTTTAAAATACTTTTATTTAATTTAATATTTTTTTAAAATAAATTTATTTAATTTAATATTTAAAAAAATTATTTAATTTAATATTTTTGAAAAAAATTATTTAATTTAATATTTTTGAAAAAAAATTTTAATTTAATATTTTTGAAAACCACTTTTATTTAATTTAGTATTGTTGAAAAAAAAATTATTGAAAAAAAATTATTTAACTTAATTTTATAAAATATTTTATATGTGTTCTTAAAGGGTATATTTGTCCGTTACTATTTCATATCCTTCAACTCAATTTGAAGAGTTACACGGACCTTTTGTTAATTTGGGACCGATCTACCCCTAAAACATAATTCTCCCAAAAAAATATTAACTAATTTGATAAAAAGATCATTCATTCAGCTTCCTTCTCATCATGTTCTCCTTGATTCTCGCTAATGGTCAACTTCTTAATTAATTTTATTTACTAATTCTGAAAGATCAAAACCAATTTTAAATTTTAATATTAATATCAAATAGAATATAATTATTTAGTATCTCAAAAAACCTACCACATTGACAAACTAGGGGTAATTTTTATTGGATCAACTTGTGATCAAGTCGGACCAACTGACAGCTAAACAAACAAACACAAAATTAAATAGTCAAATTTGTACACCCAACTAATCATTAAATTAAAATAATTATAATCAATTTCTAACTAAAATAATAAGAGAATAAAAAAAAAAAGGGGTCGATGAGTCATTACTTAAATAATAGTTAATTTCCTGGTTTAGAAGAAATATAACAAATGAATCTGACATAAATAAAACAAATAATTGGTTGTATTTCCACTAAGAATGACAAAGTTTGATATAATTAACACTTGAACCTAATACATTTTTTTTATGGATTTGGATTGAGTATAATCATATTTGAATTAAATTCATATCACCCTACATAAATTTTGAAATAACAATTAATCCACATGTACTATTCCGCTCATTTGAAGAACTTTGAATTAAGTTTATCTCAACAAAACTCATTTGAGCCAAACTCTTAAAGAAGTGGAAGGCATAGAAAGCTTTAGCCAAAATTTGTTATATCATCCATGACACTTCCCAAACCCTTCACATTTCAATGGTGGGACTCACAAGGTTGCTTCCATTATTCCAACTTGTGACTTGTTTATTGAGGAGTTGGCGGTGGTGGGAATGGTTTTAATTTATAAATACAACTTCCATATATTCTAAAAAAGAACATGTAAATTGACCTTTGGGTCATTTAAAATTTGTGCACCTATTCATCAAATTAAGTATTTAGTGAAATATTACTTAATTTGCTTAAATATGCATTTTATAATTAATTTTGAATGCAGACATATGTACAACACAAGACAAAGATTTAAGACTTAGGTGGTATTTAATAAAAGTTAATACTTAATACATAATTATTTATCATTTAACCCTCAACTTAAAACTTATTATCAATTATTATTTTAAAAATTAGAGCTATTTATAAAAAAAAATTATATATATATACTATTAAATTGATATATTTATTTTTATTGGTACTAAATAATGAAATTATAAGAGAGAAAAAAAAAGGGTCTCAAGATTCCTTTCATATTTCAACTTATAAAACTTGTATTGATATACTTATTTCATTGGTACTAAATAATGAAATTATAAGAGAGAGAAAAAAAATGTCTCAAGATTCCTTTCATATTTCAACTTGTAAAACTTGTATTGATATATTTATTTTCATTGGTACTAAATAATGAAATTATAAGAGAGAAAAAACAATGTCTCGAGATTCCTTTCATATTTCAACTTGTAAAACTTGTTTATTGAGGAGTTAGTGGTGGTGGGAATAACTTAAATTTTTTATTTATTTATTTTTTGCCTCTAGGGTGGACAAATTTAAATATTATAATTATTTAGACTAGATCAATTGTTTAAATGTACAGACAAGGCAGCTGTGAAATGGTTGACCTCTAGGTCATTTAAAATTAATTTATGGGCCTATTTGTCAAAGTACCTAAAAGTATCATAAACCTTAAAATAAGTTGCTTTTAGGATTAAAATAAGGCAAACAACTAGACCACATTTGCTCATGAACGAGAACATTACATATATTTGGATGTTAGGTGCATAGTGGAAAGATAGAAAAAAGAAAAGTTAAATCAACATGAAGACCGTTATAGAATTCATTACATCAAAAACATACTTGATTGTAATTTATATTACTTACCCCTCTAGTAATTTTGAGCTTGTTAGATATAGAGATAAATCTGTAAAGGCTTATATGATCAAAAGAGCTTATAAGATATGTCTTATTTACTTAGACCTTATAGAAGTAATCAATTATGGTATTTTCAATCGATAAAACGGAGTTTAACAAAATCATGTGTCTGTTGTGTAATTTGATTAAAAAATTGATAAAAAAAAACACTTAATTTGTCATAAGAAGTAATAGAAATCTTTCTTAATAACAAATCAACAATTACATTTTGAAGGAATCTAATATTTTATGATTGAAGTGATTACGTTAACAAAAAAATATCATTTGTATTATGGAAAAAGAAATACAATTAAAATTTGTGAAGCATTATAATCAATTAGAAAGACACTTAAATTTGAAGATTTTAGAAGACTAAAAATGTTACTAATTTGAGTCATAAATTAATCAAGTTTAAGGGGCTAAATTAAAATGTAAAGTTGAATTTGATAAATTTTCAAAAATAGATTTTTATTTTATTTAATATGAATATGTATAAATTAATAGAAGGATGTTTAAGAGTTCAACAAGAGTGAGAGAATAATTTTGGCTAAATTTTGTCCTATTATTTATCTCCCTTGGTAGAATTATCTTGAAGTACTAGTACTGTATCGTGTTAAATTAAAAGCCTTGGCATACAAATGAATCATTGCATTTGAAAAAACGAAACAAATAATATAAAACGATAAAAAAGAGGAAAGTGACTTGGGACCACAGCTTTGTGGAGGCATTCGTACCTGTTCCCTTTGCTGTTGATATAAGACGCAGAGGCGGTGGATTATGGTGTTGTGAAAGTTTTGAGAGAGGTGGAGACGGCTGTAGAGCTTAAGCACACCAATGGATCCATCCACTTCCACTTCCACTTCCACTTCCACTTCCAGCCATGCTTTGGAATTACAGAAGCTTAACTCAGTTTCTAGTGGGAACCAGGAGGATTTCACATGCATGGATCCTGAAATTTACAGGGCTGCTGCAGAAGGCGACACCAATATCCTCGAGGGAATGCCTAGCGCTGACCTTCGAGTCCAATTAACACCTAATAAGAACACCGTCCTCCACATTGCAGCGCAGTTCGGTCAACTGAAGTGCGTTGCATGGATCATTCAGCACTACTCTGCGGTTTCGTCCCTACTGCAGTGGCCCAATCTGAAAGGGGACTCCCCCCTCCACCTTGCAGCGAGAGAAGGGCATCTAGTGGTCGTGAAGGCTCTTATCCGTGCTGCGGAAACAGTTTCCGAAAGGGATTCTGAGAGTGGGATTGGAGCAGATAAGGCCATCTTGAGGATGACCAACAATGAGAATGACACAGCCTTGCATGAGGCAGTCCGGTATCATCATCCTGAGGTGGTGAAGTTGTTGATCGAGGAAGATCCCGAGTTTACATATGGTGCTAACCTTTCTGGTGGGACTCCTCTATACATGGCTGCTGAGAGAGGATTTAGAGACTTGGTGAAAATAATCATAGAGAATACTACTCTCATTCCACCGGCTCACACTGGCCCCATGAGGAGAACAGCTTTGCATGCAGCTGTGGTTTGCCATGACCCAAGTACGCATATTCTTTTCATCAATATACAATATTATTCGTATGTGATTGACTTATTAACATTACAAGTATAACATATAGTGTTGAATAACAATTTTTAACCTAGCTAAACAATGGGGTTAACCAAGTCAAAAGAATAATAATAAATGACATCCTTACCATTCTCTTTCGAAGCCCTTCTCTCCAGATTGAATCTACCGTTTCTTCAAATTAAACTTTTGATCTTTCACAAAAACTATTTCGATATATTTGTTTGAGTATATATGCTTGATGGTTGATTGTTTCAGTTGTTTGAATAAAATTTTAAATGTTGATCTAGTTCCTTTTAAGCCGACATGTACGCATGATTAAATGTTGATCTAGTTCCTTTTGATCTAGTTCCTTTTATTTTATATGTGTTGAACAGAAATGGTAGAAGAAATTCTGAAATGGAATCCAGATCTAACAACAGAAGCAGATGAAAACGGGTGGTCTCCACTTCACTGCGCTGCATACTTGGATTATGTTTCAATAATGAGGCAATTACTTGATAAATCTGACAAGTCTGTAGTCTACTTAAGGGTAAAAAACGATGACAACCAGACAGCTCTTCATATTGCGGCCACTCGTGGAAACAAGCGCACAGCAAAACTGTTGGTGTCACGCTATCCAGATTGTTGTGAGCAAGTGGATATCAATGGAAATAATGCTCTTCACTTATTCATGATGCAAAGAAGAATTTTCATAAGCTTGTTAAAGATTCCTTGGATGAATGTGGGAGCACTTATAAATGAGAAGAATGTTGAAGGACAAACACCTCTCCATCTGCTTGCCCATTCCCAACTGAGATATCGTCTAGCTTACATAAAGAACAAGAAAGTAGATAAGATGATACTTAACAACCAAAACTTGACTGCTATAGACGTAATTTCATCGGCTGAGGATTTATTTGGACACAAGGTAAGCCTATCTAACTCTCGCTTAATTTTCCAAATAGCTAGGAATTGGTGCACATACAAGTATGCTAAGTATATATGTCGAATTGTAATATAATTAGTACTATACTATATTGATACTTAGAATGGTAAAACCATCAATTATATTACTAAGTCAAATGAAACGGTGGTACACGTTTAGTATTCAATAAAAAAAACAAGCAAGAGACAAAAAGATTTGACTGAAATTGAACTAGCCTTTTCATCACGTTCTGCTACACATTTGCTTTACAACTAGATGCTCTTTATATAGAGCTAATAAGCATATTAAGTATGAATATGCAACAAATTCCACTATCTTCTAAAGACTAGAACAATCTGAAAACCAGGCATTGTAAATAAAAATATCAAGTAAATGCTTTCAACAGTATATTATAAGGTGCATTGAAGCTGAGCTACTTCAAATGACTTGGAGTACGTAAGAGTAGAATTATTAATATTGTATCGTTTATATATTTTCTCTAAAATGATTTGACTGATTAAACTTCAGGTTTGTATTGTACGACACCTGAAACGGGCCAAAGCTAGAGCCGGGCCTTTGTTGCGGCAGAAGACTATGAGCAAAGACAAGGACAACAAAGACGAGGATAACAACAAAAGAAAACGTAATAAAGGTTTAGACGTATCTTTCTTAAAGAAAGCAAGCCATAGTCATTTGCTAGTGGCCACACTCGTAGCCACTGTATCCTTCGGAGCAGGTTTTACATTGCCTGGTGGGTATAATAATAGTGACGGCACACCCATTTTAAGAAAAAAGATAGCTTTTCAAGCATTTGTTGCGCTTGATTTCTTAGCCCTGTTGTCGTCTGTGACTGCTATATTGTCTCATTTTTATGGTGCACTGAATCACAAAAAGGCGCAGCTCGCATCATCACTAAGCTTGGCCTATTGGTTCACCCAGTTGGGAATAGGAGCAATGATAGTAGCATTCGTGAGCGGCATGTACACCATGGATCCACATCACTCAGGGATGACCTTTTCTATTTATATCATCTTCATCTGCGTTTCGATTTTCATCTTATTCATTGTGGTACGCCAAATTCAACGTTAAGAATGCCCGAGCAAGATTATGTTGGAAAGTACGTCTGATTTTGGTAACTTCCTTAAAATTAGGATTTAATTTTTTATTTCAAAAAAAAGTTAATAAAATATTTTCAGTTTGAGTGAGACTTTGTTTTTATATTTAAGTAATTTATTTTTCTATATTTTATCATTCAGAGTTTCTATTTTGTTATATGTAAAGGTTGTGTGATATTTAAATAAAGATTGATAAAAGTCCGAGGATTCTTATTTTCTCCATTGACTCATTTGTCACAATAATATTTTTCTTTTATTTAGAAGAGAATGTTGGGATTTTATTTCTCCTACATTTTCGGTAATAAACCGAAGACGTGATTGGAATGTGGTCCACATCATTCCATCAATTTAGGAACGAGGATTCATGCTCCAAACCACGTTCGCATCACTACCCCATGTTCTGTGCACGTTCCAAGTAGACTCATGTTCTGTGCACGTTCCAGGTAGACTCAGTGATGGAGAGTCTTTTAAAACGAGGCAGAACACTAACGGGAGGGTACCCTAAGCCTGCAATCTTTTTTCAGTTTTCAAAAAATACCATCTAAGTGGAGATTGTGAAGGTTTAGAAGCACCTGAAACCCGAAATTAGCAAAACCCATTTTAACCTGTAGAATGGCAATGGCGGGAGGTATATTTTCTGATCAATTTATAATTCCGTTTATGATCTAATTGCTATTTAATGTTTTTTATAGCATGTTTAGATATAAAGATTACAGTTGGTATCAGAGCCTTGTATACCTTTGTCTTATTCATTTTACGATCTACATTTTTTAATCAAGTGAGTTTTGGTATTTTTGGAGGTTTTGGTTTTAGAAGTTTTTGATGAAAAATATTGTTAGAAATTATTAGGAGATGAGATTTCTAACATTTTGGTGTTTTAAATCATCAATTTGGTGTCTGGAATGCCTGGAAACCATCGGGTTTCATTTCGGGTTGCAGATGGGTCAAACAGACCCTGCTGAAGGTAGGGGATGACTACAAGGGGTTATCGTTTTGATTGTCAATAAGACTTAAATAAGTAAACAAGTGATCAGAAAATGGGTAGTAGGCCAGTTGGTCATAGCCTTGTCTATCTTCATTGATTGCATAGGTTCGAGTCCTCCTGGCAGCAACCTATAAACTTATTTTATTCTTTTAAAGGGGTTGACTGTCAATAACATTTAAATAGGTAAACAAGCAATCTAAACAGGGGCAGTAGCCCAGTTGGTTATAGCCTTGTTCTCATTCATTCATTGCACAGGTTCAAGTCCTCTTGGCAGCAACCTATTTTATTTTTAAAGAGGTTGATTTAGTGAATGTAATAAAAAAAAAAGTCATAAAATTTAATGTTTTTTTAAAATATGTTAATTTATGGATATTTTATGCGATAGATTATTTATTTTTGCTAGTTGAATGCATATTTTTATTTTTAATGGTTTATTGTGCATACAACATTAAATTAAATAATTTGAACATTATATTTTTTCTTAAAGGCTTTTATGGTTTTAATTTTAGATATTAATGTGCTTATAATTTATACAATTTCAGAAATTTTGCACATTAATATTGAGTTTTGTGTAAAAATTGCTTATGGTTTCATGCAATTTATATAAGTTTTCTATGAATTAATTAAATGTCAAGTGATCCATATAATTTTAATTAATTAAGGAGTAGCCACAGCATCTTTAATTATGCAAAATTATATATTAATTGTTTTAGGATCACATATAGGAAAATGACATTATGGGTAATTAATTATATATGATATAATAAAATTTTATCCCACAGGAATTTTTTATTAAATTTGTATAATTAATTAGGGCGGAATATCAAATTATATTTCTTAATTACCCACATGAATTAGGAAATGAAACATAATTTGATAGTTTTATCATAGTGTTTTACATGGATCTAATTAAATTAGAACTTTAGCCCACAGGCAAGTTTTATGTTACTAGATTCATAATTTTTGAACATGAGTTACATTGGTAAAACATGATATTTGTTTATTAGTCTCAAAATTGAATTATAAGCATGTATGTTTAATTTTTGTGCAGTCATGCAACCTACGAATTTCTCTAATATAAAATGTGACATTCCCAAATTGAAAGGTGATAACTATAAGGTTTGGAAGGAGAGAATTCTCCTTCATTTGGGGTGCATGGACATTGATTATGCTATCAGGAAAGACAAACCAATCATTATTGACACCAGCACTACAACAGAAAAGGCTCTTTATGAACAATGGGAGCGATCAAATCGCCTTAGTCTGATGTTCATAAAGACCAAAATGTCTAATGGTATTGTGGTTCTGTGGATCAGCATGAAATGTCAAGGCATTACTGAAGGCTATTGATGAACAATTTGTGACTTCAGATAAGGCACTTTCCAGCACCCTGATAATGAAGTTTTCATCTTTAAGGCTCACCAATGTGAGTGGTGTGCGAGAGCACATAATGCAAATGAGGGATATTGTGGCACAATTGAAAATACTTGAGGTTGAAATGTCGGACTCCTTCCTTGTGCACTTCATTTTAAACACTCTTCCACAACAATATGGACCCTTCAAAATCTCCTACAACACACACAAAGATAAGTGGTCAATTAATGAGCTTCTGACCATGTGTGTTCAAGAGGAGGGAAGGTTGAAAATGGAATTGGGTGAGAATGCATTAATGACAATGGAAGGAAAGGATCAGAATCAGGCCAAAAAGAAAGGGAAAGGTAAAATACCGCCCCAGGGTGGAATCAAGAAGGTCAATAAGTGCTTCTTCTGCAAAAAGAAAGGGCACATGAAAAAGGGTTGCACCAAATTCCAAAAATGGCTTGAGAAGAAAGGTAAACCAATCTCATTTGTTTGTTATGAATCTAATATGGTTGATGTTATTTATAACACATGGTGGATTGATTCTGGTTCTACAATCCATGTTTCGAATACCTTGCAGGGTATGCGAAACCTAAGGAAGCCAATGCCAAGTGAGCAATGCATTTATTCAGGAAACAAGATGCGTTCACATGTGGAGGTTATTGGAACATGCAGTTTATTTTTAAGTAGTGGTTTTATTTTAAATTTAGAAAAGACATTTTATGTTCCAAGTTTCTCCAGGAATTTGATTTCAGTTTCAAGAATTGTACCTTTAGGTTATTCCTTTAGTTTTTATGAGACATCGTTCAGTTTGTTTTATAAATCTAATCTTATTGGAAATAGTACATTGTCTAATGGTCTTTTCTCTATCAATTTGAAAAATGATACCACTAATAATACTATGCATGTTCACATTGGTACAAAATGATGTGTTATGAATGAAGATTCCTCTATATTGTGGCATCGGAGATTGGGACATATCTCCATACAGAGAATTAAGAGATTAGTAAATGATGGAGTACTTAGTACTTTAGATTTTACTGATTTTCACACTTGTGTGGACTGCGTTAAGGGAAAGCAGACCAACAAGTCTAAGAAGGGTGCCAAGAGGAGCACAAACATATTAGAGATCATACATTCAGATATTTGTTGTCCAGACATGGACGCATATGGTCCGAAATACTTCATCTCTTTCATAGACGATTACTCACGATACATGTATATCTACTTGCTCCATAACAAGAATGAAGCATTGGGTGCCTTTAAAGTTTTTAAGGCTGAAGTAGAAAAACAATGCGGAAAGCAAATAAAGATTGTGAGAATGGATAGAGGTGGAGAATATTATGGTAGATACACCGAGGATGGACAAGCACCTGGTCCCTTTGCGAAGTTTCTTCAAGAGCATGGGATAGTTGCTCAATACACCATGTCTAGTTCCCCAGACTAGAACGGTGTGGCTGAAAGAAGAAACCGAACATTAATGGACATGGTTAGGAGTATGCGTAGCAACTCCAAGCTTCCTGAATCCTTGTGGACTGAAGCTCTTAAAACAGCAGCGTATATATTGAACTGAGTTCCAACAAAGGTTGTCCCCAAGACGCCATTTGAATTATGGAAAGGTTGGAAACCGAGTTTGCGACATATACGCATTTGGGGATGCCCGTCTGAAGTAAGAGTTTAAAACCCACAAGAGAAGAAACTAGACCCAAGGACCATTAGTGCGTATTTCATTGGATATGCCGAAAGGTCTAAAGGTATAGATTTTACTGTCCATCTCACAACACTAGAATTGTGGAGTCAAGAAATGCTAAGTTTCTTGAGAATGACTTGATTAGTGGGAGCGATCGATTTCAGGACATTGTTTTTGAAAAAGATCATATAGATGCTCAACCATCCACTTCAAGTGATAGATTGATTGTCATTCAAAATGCCCCTCAAGTTCAAATGGGTGATAGACAACCAATCATTGAAGCTCCACAAATTGCTAATGACAATCCAGTAGATCAAGTTGTTCAAGATTCGCCAGAAATTATTGAACAACCCATTGAGCAATGTGATCCTCAAGAAAATGTTGATTCAATATTAAGAAGATCTACAAGAGTGAGAAAACCAGCAATACCTAGTGATTATGTTGTGTCTCTGCAAGAATTGGACTATGACATTGGAGCCGAAAATGATCCTGAAACTTTTTACAAGCCATAAGTTGCAAAGAGTCTAATTTATGGTATGATGCTATGAAAGATGAGATGAATTCTATGGCATCTAATGGAGTCTGGAATCTTGTTGAGTTGCCTAATGGTGCAAAAGCCATTGGATGTAAATGGGTCTTCAAGACAAAGAAAGATTCATTGGGCAACATTGAAAAATATAATGCGAGACTCGTTGCTAAAGGATTCACTCAAAATGAAGGAATTGACTACAAGGAGACTTTTTCTCCTGTATCTAAGAAAGATTCTTTTCATGTCATTATGACATTAGTTGCACATTTTGACTTAGAGTTACAACAAATGGATGTGAAAACGGCATTTCTGAATGGAAATCTAGAGGAAGAGGTTTACATGAAACAACCAGAAGGATTTTCCTCTAGTGGTGGTGAGCATTTGGTATGCAAGCTTAAGAAATCCATATATGGATTGAAACAAGCATCCCGTCAATGGTATTTGAAGTTTCATGATGTTATCTTTTCATTTGGTTTCGTGGAGAACATTATGGATCAATGTATATATCAGAAAGTTAGTGGGAGTAAGATATGTTTCCTTGTTCTATATGTGGATGACATTTGACTTGCAACCAATATTAAGGGTTTGCTACATGAGGTGAAACAGTTTCTATCTAAAAACTTTGATATGAAGGATATGGGTGATGCGACTTATGTCATTGGCATTAAGATACAAAGAGACAGATTTCGAGGCCTTTTAGGTTTGTCTCAAGAGACCTATATCAACAAGATTTTAGAAAGATTTCGGATGAAAGATTGTTCACCAAGTATAGCTCCCATTGTGAAGGGCGATACGTTCAATTTGGATCAGTGCCCGAAGAATGATCTTGAGCAGGATCAAATGAAGAACATTCCTTATGCTTCTACTGTTGGAAGCTTGATGTATGTTCAGGTCTACACAAGACCTGACATTGCATTTACTGTTGGGATGTTAGGGAGATATCAGAGCAATCCAGGTATAGACCACAGGAAAGCTACAAAGAAGGTGATGAGATACCTTCAAGGGACCAAAGACTACATGCTTATGTATAGACGGACTGATAATTTGGAAGTGATTGGCTACTCTGATTCGAACTACGCTGGCTGTAGTGATTCGCGAAAATCAACTTCAGGATATGTCTTTATGCTAGCCGGTGGAGCTGTTTCTTAGAGAAGTGCAAAGCAAACTTTGATTGCAACTTCCACTATGGAGGCTGAGTTCGTGTCTTGTTTTGAGGCTTCCTCGCATGGTGTATGGTTAAAGAGTTTCATTTCTGGGCTTAGAGTTGTTGATTCAATTTCTAGGCCATTGAAGATATATTGTGACAATTCAGGTGTAGTTTTTATGGCTTAGAACAATAAAAGTAGCAGTCGAAATAAGCACATCGACATCAAGTATTTAGCCCTAAGAGAACGTGTTAAAGAGAAAACAGTGGTTAATGAACACGTTAGCACTGAATTGATGATTGTTAATCCTTTGACTAAAGGCATGCCACCGTTGAAATTTAAGGATCATGTAGATAGATTGGGGCTTGGTTCCTTTGTGTGATTTTCGTTGTAAGAACGAATGTTATTTTCAATGAAACTCTATTTGTGATGTTTTCTCATATTTGATTTTCTTTGTGTACACTTTTATTCCTTTATTGAGAAATATCATTAATGTTTGGACCTAGAATAAACATAAGGTTTGTTCATTAAGCCATATGGGCTAGTGCTTAAGAAACATGATGCATTGTGATACATGGAAGATAATACTCGATATTAGAGGACCTATCGCCATGATTCATGTATTTTGTTTCTTGCTATGATGAATGATGGAATATATGGACCAAGTGGGAGAATGTTGGGATTTTATTTCTCCTACATCTTCGGTAATAAACCGAAGACGTGATTGGAATGTGGTCCACATCATTCCATCAATTTAAGAACGAGGATTCATGCTCCAAACCACGTTCGTATCACTACCCCATGTTCTGTGCACGTTCCAGGTAGACTCAGTGATGGAGAGAGTCTTTTAAAATGAGGCAGAACACTAACGGGAGGGTACCCTAAGCCTGCAATCTTTTTTCAGTTTTCAAAAAACACCATTTAAGTGGAGATTGTGAAGGTTTAGAAGCACCTGAAACCCGAAATTAGCAAAACCCATTTTAACCTGTAGAATGGCAATGACGGGAGGTATGTTTTCCAATCAGTTTATAATTCTGTTTATGATCTAATTGCTATTTAATGTTTTTTATAGCATGTTTAGATATAAAGATTACAGAGAAAATATAAGATCTTGGAAGTATACCTGATCCCATTGATGACAAGTGGGACCAAATAATTCGATCGAGGTAGTTGCTAAACCATACCACATAGTTATAGGCTTGCCTGCCATCCACACCAAAATAAATGGAGTTTTCCAAAAAAAACTTGTTAGGGAAGGAAGACCTCCTAAGGATAAGAGACATGGGGCTAAAGAGAAAGCCCAAAAATGATGGTGGGCCACATTAAAGACTTTTGTGTTAGCGAAATCTCTTTCTACGAAATGAACTAATTTCTTAGCAGGATGTTGTTCTAAAATTGTGACACATAAAAATCCTGGGAATGATTGATTGAGGATGAGGAAATAATTGAAAGAAATTTTTAAAAAAAAATTGTGATGGGATAAAGTGGCAAAACAAGATAGAAATTTGATAGTTATCACGAAATGCTATAGTTCTTACATATGATTTCTTAATTTATTTAGAAGTAATTCGCAAGAGAAAAAGAAAGTTGGAATGCCAACAGGTGTCTATCATTGAATTCACTCGACCCGATAGTACCCATTTTGGGAACGTCCGGGCGATATAAATTTAGCAACACTTTTCCCTCAGGATTTATTGGTAATTTTCTCTTCATTTTTCTCTGTTGGTTATCACTTCTCATGTAATCCAATCTTTTCACTCCAGTGAATCAATATGATATCACATATATGTCTGGTAGAATTTAAGGGTTGTCTCAAATCAATTATCAAAAGAACTTCACATAGATATTGAAAGTGGTCAATATCTTGATGTGATTAACCAAATCAATTATCAAAGCAACAAAGGGATTAACCAAATCAAACAAAAGGCCCAAACAATCTCACATGCTAACAACTATGGAGGAAAACCTTAAGGTTAACAATATCCATGATTGTAAGAATCTTTTATTTGTAGAGCATTGGTACCAAGGATAGTTGTTTGGCACCAAGGAAAGTTGTTTGTCCATTTTCTTTTGTCCGTTGTCTATTCACTTAACTTTCTCTTTTTCTTTCTCTTTTTTGTGTGGGGACGAAGTGAAGTACTTGTCCATTTAGCGTGATTTTAAAGTAATTTTAAGATCAAGTTTAAATTTAGTCCCTAAATGCTCTTCCTTTTTTCTTTTTCTTTTTTTATCAAAAAAATGGAAGTGGATATCATCCCTAGCCAATTCTTATATGTCAAATTGGTTCTTTGATTAAAATTTTCTATGAAATTGATGAAAAAACTCATGTGAAAAGTGTGCACACTTTAGCATGAAATTGTATATAATACATTAGAATATGTCCAATTTTTTTTGTATTGATCATATGTTTTCCATCCATTTCTAAGAAAAGAAAAAAAAATATTAACAAAAAAAAAAAAAAACTCACATTTAACAATAGTTTAGGGTTAATATTGTAACAAGAAAATTAAGAGCTAGATTGAGACATAAGTGTGAATTCTCATCACACAAAGATGTTTTGATTGTATTGATCAGTATGGATAATATACCCTAAGAATAGACTTTACAAGAAAGGAACTGCATAAGTCAATGAGCAAAAAAGGATAGAAAGATGTAGACCAAAACTTGTACTTAATTGTTGGAGGATGGAGTGTATAGTTGACCTAGGATTTATGTATATTGATATTCCTCTTTATTCTCTTAGGATGAAGCTTGATATGTTTCTTGACTAGAGATGTCAATGGCATGATATGCAAGATTTTTATTCTTGGCATGCCCCCTTAACCTGGCATGAGCATGGACACTTAATTTGCTTTTAAATGATTGAAAGGTGTCCTTGGCTAATGGTTTTGAAAGATGTCAATAGGTTAATTTAAGGATGCAATATATCGTGTAACAAGATTACCCAATGTAACTTTTTACCTTACGAAATGATAGTCCAGTTCAATGTGTTTTGACCACACATGAATCATCGAGTTAACTAACATATAAAGTGCATTAATATTGTCATAACACAGTTATGGCAGTTGTGCTAATGTAACTCCAATGCCATAGAGGAGCAAGGTTAACCATGTTATTTTAGCTATTTTGAAGGCAATGGACCGATATTTGGCTTCATAACTAGATTGGGATACGGTGGGTTGTTGTTGGTTTTTTTTTTTTTTTTTTTTTGTTGGACACCAAGAAATGCAATTCACACCAAAGAATGCACAAAGCTCAATGGTACTTCTATTGAAATCTTAGATCTAAATAACGGAAGTAATACCAATTTTAAAAAATTGATATTTAGGGTTAAAGTACTAACTTTTAGGTTTGGATGTTCCCCAACCTTAAATTCCAAGTGTTGAAGAATCATATTGATATCCTTGGAAGTCTCGTAGACCCACAATCTTCCACCCGATGGCTCTTTCTTGATTTTGGCACACTTCCGGTGAAGAAGAAGAGAAAGTAGAAAATATGACTCTCTTTCTCTCTGAAGGTAGAAGACAACTCTATAGAAACACCCTAATCCCTAAATGGATATTTATAGGGTTCTCCATTAGGCTTAAGTGACTGAAGTCCACTAAAGGCTTGGGTCACTTAATCTAGCCCAAAATGGGTCCTAATTAATTAATTAACCTAACATGACCTACTAATTAATCAATTAGCCCAATCAAGATGTCTTGCTCACTTACCATTATGCAACCTTAGGTACTTGCCAAAATACCCTTATGCACAAAAGTGAAATGTCAATCTAACTCTCATAAATCATGTCAACAAGGTATATAAGCTTGAGCGAGGACTACTCGGACCCATAAGACAATACCGGCTCCCTCATAATCCAATTCTAAAACTGATTCAATATCCCACTATATAAAATCAACTGCACTCTAGTACCTTTGTGGACCCGCATTTTTCACGTGCGTCCCCACTCGATCTGCGAGACTTGCTTTTTATTTGTGAAAAATTAATTTTGGAAAAAATTCGGAGTCGCCACTTATTTTATTTTTATTTTAAAGGGAAAATAAAACAAGAAATAAAACCCTAAAAAAATGACTCCATAATTTTTGGAAAAGCGTGTCTTTGAAAAACCCGAGTCTAAGTTCGGGGATCAAGTTACTTATTAGGAAGGCACCTCTAGGAGGTAGCACCCCCCTCTAAGCCCTAAAAAGGTCTCTACTGACTAAATTGGGGGTTATGTGGCAATTAATTGATTAATTGTAGATACCTAAGTAAGCTAGGTGATTTCAGAAAGTAGCATGCTAAATAAGGAAATCAATCACAATAAAGGAGAGTTAGGGTGCGTACCTGAACCACTTCTTAAGCGCTATCACAAAACATCAATGGTTAATTAAAAAATATGACACACGACATGCATTTTATCAAGGACAATCAAACAAGCATCGAGACAATCAAGTATGGCATCAAACATGGCTCATGATAACATACACATTCATAGAATTTTAGAGTTGGAGGGTGGAAAGAGCATACCTAATTAGCAAGCATCCACACGTCTATGGAAAACAAGGGTAGCTCAACAATAAATACGAAACAAATTCATGTATATCATCCAGAGGAATAAAAAATCAATCAGATATCAAACAGACTCTATTGAAGAGAATATCATAAATGTCGGGCCCCCACCAAAGCCCTGATTGATTTTGCATGAGTTGATTCTATGAATTCCATTGTTTGGAATCATGAAGTTTGTTCATGCTTGTTAAAAATCGAGAAAATCAGTTGAAAATCAAATAAAATAGTGAAAACGCATGCCAGAAGGAAAATGGCAGCCAAAGATTTGTTGAAATCTGGATTTTAAGCCTAGAAACTCCTAAAGAAGCTTAAAGAAAACTAGAGTTATTTTGACGAAAAATGGTTTTGAAATCTAAATTTAAGATGTATAAGATCACAAAAAGAAGAAAAAAGAAACATTAGAAGGAGTATGATGTGTGGCAAGGCGACCATGCTGAGTAGGGCTTTAGAGTGTGATTGGGATTGTTCTTCTGTTTTTGAAGTTAATTCCTCAATTCTTTTCTGCTGCAAACTTCTGATGCGCCTCATTAAATCAAACATGTGCATCTCCTTAACCTCTTTCTTTCTGCTTGAAACACTCTATACTTCGGAGGTGGTCACTTGTGTCTATATTTCAAGAAGTGGTTGCTACAAGCTTGTGAAGATCTAAACTCAGGCGGTCATAGAAACGAAGGTAGCATGTGACTCTTTTCATTGTGGCAGAAATTAGATAATTCAAGCCACCAAAACTTTCTCATAACTGATGCGTCACCAATTAACTGTAGAAGAGCATCCGGACTAAGATTTGAGAAAGTAGACTCATCAGATTGAGATTCGATTCTAAACCAGTTTCAAAGTCTTCTCCTGGCTATACAACCTCGCTTTTCTGTGTTACAAGTCATTGCTGATGGAGCCATTTTCTTTATCTCTGTAGAGTGAAAACAAACTGCCACTAGAAAAAAAATTTGCTAACATAGGTTGCTGGTTTATGCATCTATTCGCCATTAATTTCCTCATTCCTTTTGGAATTTCTGGATTATGGAAGAAACCTCCAGTGGCATTAGATGCTGCTGAACCCAATTCATCCAGTCTCTACATAATGACTCCCAACATAAGCGCTTAACTGTCACAGTGATGTTGGAGTTCCTTGCCTACTTCGACTCCATAAGATTTTTACGATGTAACTGAAATTTCTGAACATTCACGCTTGCTCAAATGAATTCGTCAGAAGGGAACTTTGTGTATGTCTAGATGGTTCATGAATAACCACCTCATATCCTTCGGAACCCCTCGAAAAAGCAATGCTCAAAGGATGGAATAGATTCTGAGTCAGTAGCCATAGGATCAACTGTGAACTTTCGTTTTAACCTATGCAAAATGGTTCATCATATGATCGTCAAAATCCATTCCTCCAAGATGGGTGTCTCTAGCAGTGACCTTCACTCCAAAATACATCAAGATGGGTATCTTTTGAACCTTGCTGCTCAATAATTTGAATATTCCAGTCCCTAACTGATTGAGAATTGGAAAGTAAATTTGAGTTTGCTCCGGAAGCATGAGGAATCTGTAATGGAATATGTTGCCTTAGAGTATGGACATCTTGTCTATTCCGATATCTCAAAGACTATAGGCTTTGCTATCCCAATCTCCACTTCTCTAATACCAAGGAATAGAAATTTGTGATCAGCCAAAATACCACTGGGTAGCTTCAGTGCGGCAACAAGCCTCTCAAAAACCATAGATGTTGTTCCCTGTATATCACCATTGGAGACAAGATGAGTTGTGTTGTATCCTGCAAGCAGCTCAAAAGCATTATGGTTTGCAGAATCCTTAAACTATATAACCCTTTTTTATAGTTCTGCTTGACAACAGACATGAACTCATGCAGAAATTTAGAATATTCATTCCCAGGAAGAATGTTCAGTGTGCAAGCAAACAATTAAGAAACAACCAGCTTCATGTTGAATAACCCTGTTATGACACTTCAGGCTGAAAGTATGTCCAATTTTATTGAAAGTCAAGCTACAAGTTAGAACCAAGAGTTGCAGCTCTTCGATGATTGAACTTTCCCCTTAATCTCAGGCAATTCACAAACATGAATTATGGAAATATCACCAGGTTTAACTATAGCGCCGGCTTCGCTGTCTTGTCAGATTGAATATGGTAAAATTGGTTCCTGAAGATGATCTCTTTTCTCTTCTATGAATTCTGGGTCCACATCTGGTTTGAGAATGTGTAGAAATAAATTCCCTTGTATTAACATCTGGATTCTGTTTCTATTGTCAACTTGCTCACAAACAATTTTCTTCAACTGCATGCTCGCGTCTTAATTGATTTTCAGATGTCCAGTTCCTCGGATAAATCCTCATTCTTCAGGCGTATCAAATTGCCCATAATCAGAAATTAACCCTCAGTCAAAAGGATTCAACAACTTAGTCGTGTGTGTGAAGGTAAATGGGCAGTAAGCTAGAGACTTTATGATGGATCCTGCATTTCTGGACTTTCGAGAGTGGGTGCCAAGAAGACACCAAGCTCCACTATCCTCTTATTCCTCCTGAAGGCTTCTTCTCTCTTCTCTGTTCTATGAACTAGGTCCACCACATGGATGGTGCAAAGTTGGATGATCTGCTCATTACTGATGTCTTTTGGAGCTATCAAGATCTTCCTGAATAGTTAGCGGTTGAGTGACCGTTTGGCCTATTCCAACTGTATAGATGTGTTATGGGAACATAAGCATTATTTTGCTATCTCTTAGGTGTGGATCAGCATTTCATGTGCTCACAATCCTTGATATGACATTTAAATCGCCCAATTACAGGTTCTTGGTTGTCAGTTGGGCTGTAGGAGTGTTCGTTTTGAGCATTGGTATATAATCAGCTGAAACTTGCTGACTTTTCACTGCTGACATTTGCTGATTTTTCACCACAAGTTCATTCAGTTGGTCATTCTGGAGTGACAGGTGGACATGGGAAGGAATTGGTGATGCTGGAGGTGACATCGGCTTCTAATACAAGGCAGCATCTCCATTGCAAATGGCCAGGTTGCCGGAGCTAGCACTCCCATTTCTGATGAGCCAACTGCAAGCTCCAGGCTGCCATTTCTAATAACTGGAGTACTGAAGGTTGAAGAATCATATCCTCAGTTTTTAGAGCTCCTCTCATGATGCCTAAATCTGATATGTTCAAAGACATTGCCACCATCGAACTGAACAAATGCTGAATATTTCTTTCTTTTTGCTGGATTTAGGAGCAAAGGCCAATTATGAGCCCATCTAGAGGTATTTGATTGGTGATCTTCGCATGCCAACCTGAGCAGGTTCTCAAACCTGGGACATGATCTCCATAACACAAAAGCTCAATTTCCATATGAGATATACAAATGACCTAAGTATTGTTCCAGAATTATGAATCAGTTGGTCTCTTAGCTGGACAAAAGGACAAAGCCTGTATGTGATTCCCATTCATTCATCAAGAGCAAACTGAAGATACCTTTGATGTCATATCCCAAGCTTCATGCCATCCAAGTCCTTCATTGTTCATCAGTAATCGCGTCAATTCTGGAATTGCAAGGGTAGGATGTGTATCATTCGACTGTACTGCTATCTTGTTGGGAAATTCAGACCATTACCATAAGCCCCCATATATCCTCTCCTTGAATCTGGAAGTAATGTCCTGAAGTGAGGCACTGCATAGAAAAAAATTGCTTCAATCACAAAAGCTTTCCACTTTCTGCAGCATCTTTAGGATATAGAACAACACAAATCTGCTGAGCTTGAGAATGAAGTTGCGCAGCAGCTTCATATTGTCCATCATTAAAGTTGCCCATCTACCCAGAATTGCAGCATTCTGCTCCCCTACAGCATTCTTATGATGTCTCGCATTCAATCAAATATAGAGAGCCACCTCAACAGTTTCAGAACCTCTCTTAGCAAACTCTATGCCCAACATACTGCCAGTTCCAAAAGGAATTTGTTCATCATGCGCTGAATGCATGCTTCAGTCCAAATAACCATCAGCTATGGATGTTACTATTGCGTCAGACATTTCACGGTCACTCTTCACTTCAAGTATAAGAGTTTAGACGGAGAATTCAACAAAGAAACCAATAACCTATATGCACTGTGCCTTAAGGTCAGTTCATTGGATGACATATCATATACACAAAGCGACAAAATAACCAGTGCCTGATTCTCTGGGATAGTATATAAAAGAACCCCATGCTAATCTTTTCATAAGCATGAACTATGGTGTCATAATCTAGGCCACCCATTTCCATAACAGGGGTCGCATTCAATTCACTTATAAGATTTACCACAGAGTATCGAAGGGTCAGTTTCAACAAGAACACCAAGAAGATCACAAATAGCCAAACGCATATCCAGTCCTAGCGGAAATTAGAAGAGAAGAAACAGCATTCGGAATCTTTTTGGAGAAGTTTCACTCCCTGAAACTTGTATAATATCTCAAGTAACTTGCAAAGCTTCCATACATGCATCAGAATTCTGAGCTTTCTTTCATAAAAAAGGGGAGCAAGTTATCAATGAATTCCCTTGCTTGCAATAGATCCTATAAATAACTAAATCGGTTATGGATAATACCAATAATCCCATTCAAAAGAACTGGTATATATGCTTCACAAATCCTAGCAGTAGAGAGGTCCCTCTGTATTTTAGAGATGGATAGACTGACTTTCCTACTGGTAGAAATTGAAAGAGGTGTATCTTTAATGGAGGAGAGGATGTGAAGAACATTATTGCCCTGTATTTCCTTGTCTGGATGGCTCAAATTCTCAGAAAATATGTCAAATGCATCCACAGCCTTCTCTGTTTTAAGCTCTGGGTGAAATTTCACATGGCCATTGTTTTCTCGGACTATAGACCCGTGCATGGAATCCAACAACTCAGCCACAGAGAGTAGCACTTGAGAAGATGATCTGTAACGTTTTGCAAGATGCAAAAAAAAAGATTTGTTTGTTTCTTCAACTCCAGATTTTTAAAAGAACCTAAAGCCACACCCATTAGGCTTTGCTAAGTGCTTTTAGGAAATCCTAACATATGAGAACAACAACCAATGATTCCCCACAGCATAGACAGTTTCACCTCACGAGACGGAATAGATGATAGATCCTTATACCCTATATCATTTATCACCCAGTCTAATACAATAGGGCTCCTTTCAAAGTCGAGAATACAAGTTGTATAAAGGGAGAATGATCTAGAATTTGAATATCCTTTTGACATCCAGCACAATAGATTAAGCGAACTTTGCCAAGCTGTAAATTCCATGCTCTGTAAAAGAAAGGCTTGCTTTCCCTCGTTAAATTATGTAGGCAACCTATTAGATAGATGAGAAGTTAGTTCTGCCACTGAAACACAATCATTAGTTACATACTCAGCGCCTGAAACAACTACTGACAAGTTGTCAAAGGCACTCAAAACCTCTTGCCAATTGGGTGATGAATTGAAGTAAAAATCTCTGTATGCTGCATCCCTAAGTAATGGTGATAATGACTTCCCTAGATTATGGAAAAACCTTGATGCAACGTGCCTACAAACAAATTTTTGTTCATACAGAATGGTGTCACTTAGAAGTTCCATCAAGATTTGTATTAGATTTTTCAAGCCATTCCACTATTCCCTCCACATTGCAAAGTAGCTCATGAACTATGGAAGCCATAAAACTGTAAGTGTCACCCAATATCCGAGTCTTCTCGGATGCACCCTCATCAGTCAGTGAACTGGCACTCCGGGTGGTCTTACCCTGTTGGAAAATATGCCATTCAACCACCAAAGCTTTAGTTGTGAAGACGTATCCCTGGCAATATGATATTAAAAACAAAAGGTGTTGCGCAAGATACAAGAAGCAAACTGGTGACAAAATCAAATTCTTTCCTCCGCTTGGCATGGTAAGTATCTTCCAGAGCTCCATGGTGCTTCAAAATCAGTGAAGGTTCTTCCTGAGCAGCAGTAAAACCGCTTGAAAACAGTTCTGATCTCTTAATTACACAAAGTCCCTTAATGAATTCTTTCCGCGTGGAATCCTTATTAAAGCTTTCCGCAGATTCGCCAGTTAACTTACTTAACCCAAGAATAATTATCACTGCCCTCTCAATTTAACCACACACTGCATGCATATAAATCAGAGCATTGGAAACTAAAAGAAACAACTCAAACTTGAGTTTCAGAGCACGAACATGATTCTTTCAACCAGACACGATATCGGAGACTCGAGCACTGGCCTTGGAAAGAATTATATGAGTCAAAATATTCCTGATCATTCCTTGGTGATGCATATGGGTATACATGTGAACTGTTTCAACCGGATGGTCTCTTTTGTGACAAATCCGGGATCATATGGTTCCAAACCACCAGTGTGTGACATTTAATCTGATTAAAAACGAGATGGGCTTCGTGTGGTTTCGTGAATGATAGTCAATACGACTTCTTGCATTATATAGGAGCCATCTTCGTATGTCCTGTTGGCTTGAATAGTACTAATGATATTTGCAATATTATCCCTCCATGACAGTAGTTTTGATCGAAGGTATGGCCACTGTCGAGACAAGAAAAAAAACCTGCTAGAATTCCAGCCCAGAATACCATGAACAGAGAACCCCAGAAATAGAAGCAACTTCTGCATCCAACTAAATCACATCCGGAACCGGTTTAACAACTTTCTTGCCTTGAAGAAGAAATACCCAATCTGACTCAACAGACTGCAACCATGTGCCAAACCCCACAAGCAACCCACATTCTACAGAGTCTTTATAAAGTTTCCACCTTTCTTGGAATACTCATGGTCTCCATAACCGAGAACACCAAAGTAAAGAAGAGGAAGAAACGTAGCTACAGAAGCGTAGAAAAAAAACACCAAGAAAGAAAGAAAAAAACAGGGGAAAGGAAGATAATGGGCGGGTAATCAGAATAAGTCACATTTCATGCTTTTCAAAATGGCTTGAAGAATTGAACACATTAAGACAAACTTAGTTAAAATTATATCAAAATTATATCAAAATTTCATAAACATTAAAGCTCAGCCATAAATCTCTGTTTCAGCTATTTGTAGAAAGAATCTAAGAAATCAAGAACACAATCATAACAGAGCAAGCTTGAAGGAGATCTCGATTCAACAACGCAAATAAGTGGCCCTCAATGTCCACTCCAATCAACAAGAATAACTTCTCGAAAACAGCCAAAGAATCTAGAGTGGAATGTAAACGGAATACCAAAAATAAAATAAAAAATAAAAAGAACAAGAAGTGTACCTGGCAGAACCCTGGCTGCAATCTCCCTTTTCCCGCTCTTGTGCACCTTTCCACCCCTCTCAATCAAAGAATTCTCCCTTTTTCTCCCTTTATTCTCTCACATATATATACCAGCCTTCCAAAAGAACCCCCCAAATCTGTTGGAGGAAAGTCCCCTCGTTCCTTCCTTTTTGTCTCTCTTTCTTATTTTATTTCCTTTTATGACCAATTCCCCATGGAAATAATATATGTGCTATCCTTCTAAAAAACAAAATCTCCTCTTTTTCAATATTTTGTTGGTTCTCATTCCAAATAGGTGGCGCCCGTTCCCTCATGCCCAAAAAGCCAAGAAATATGATTTAGAAAACTTGTAATAAGATAAAATAAAATAAAATAAAAATAATAAAGAAATCTATATAAGCCACACAAGTCATGTAGGTCATGCAATCATGTAAGTCATATAAAAAGTGGGTTTAAAAAAGTGTTAAAGTGGACCTAAGTGAACTAAGCCCAATGAAGTGTCTAAGTGGGCCTAAGGTGTTCAGGAAAATGTCTAAGTCTAAATTAGTGTTGCTGAGGTCATAATAAGGGATTAGGCAATCCCTCAATCAGAGTCTCCGAGGTGGTTCAAGAAAGGTAAGTAATGTGAGTAGATATGGGCCACCAAGGAGCTACTATAAAGTATCGAATAAGTATCTAATAAGACATATGCTAGGAAGACAAAATTGAGGGTCTACAACCTTATGCAAATAACAATAATACACTAAGAGTTCGAGTATGTGGCTTATTATCCACTGCATTCATCTCCCCATGAACATATGTTCATAGTCTAACAAGCTAAAAGCTATCAGCCTTTCAAGACTACCTATACTATTCTTGAGTTACAAATCCTCCTATTGTGTATTCAATTGATCACATATCTTGGACCTCAAATAGCCTATGTTAAGTTCCATTTAAAAAACTACTATGGTCATGGTTTACATGAACACACCTCCTTATGATCACCCAAGGGGACACTTTATCTCAAACTCATGAAAGTGAGAATACCTATTGCTAACAGCTTCCACCAATAGTGACCCAATCCATAGGGAATATATGATTAGCTTACAATCTCATCCATAAGTCAAAGTCACTACTAACTTTAGCTCAAACTCAGTATTCTCTCAAGGTTGAGAGACAACACAATGAAGCAACGTGATGAAGACATGACTACTTGATAAGCTTAAGTCATGACTCACTGTAGGTCCTGTTCAATGTGAAGTAATCATACACACCAGTGTACTCACCATGGGAAACCCATCTTGATGGCTAAAAATACTCATCCTTCCAATTAGAAGATAATACACTACAACTTCAAATGGATTGCCTAAGTCCACAAACCAGTTGTGAACAAATCATCTACTTGCCACCCATAACTTGGATTTTCCGTGCAACTGATAATACACCTAAATCATATACAATGCAAAAAATGTTAGGCGAGAATGCTCATAAGTGTAATATGCATGGAATAAGGATAGATAAAAGTTAACTTTTAATGACTCTATCTTAATATTCTCCCACTAGCCCATAAGGCATAATGCTATTAAAGCATACTGGATACTGATTATCTAAAACCTATGTTATCCCTATGATCAACAAAGACTCTCCTTGTCAATGTCTTGATGAAAGGATCCACAAGGTTCTCCACAAAAGGTATCTTGTCAACCATCATGTCACCCCTCTCTACTATCTCAATAGTTTGGAATACAAGTACATAATCTATCTTGTCAACCATCATGTCACCCCTCTATACTATCTCAACCACTACAAGGAAAAAGATATATGATGACATTTATAATGAGTCACCATATACATAGGGTGTCACTACAACATAGTGTCACCTTCTCCACTGACACCATAGAGGGTACCAATTGGTGACGTATTTGGAAGTGACACCAAAGTAGATAAATGGTGAGCCATTCGAAAGTGACACCATATATTTCTAGTGATGATATGGTGTCACATTAAATGCATCATCTTTGAGTTATGATGTCATATTAAATGCATCACCTTTGAGTAATGGTGTCACATCATTGTAAATTATTGTAGAAGATATGATTGCTTTTAGTTATAGATTTTTGTAATGCTTATGAATTAATATGTAAGATTAACTTGTCTATATTTTGTCCATAAATATAACAATCATATTATATTTAACTCATTTTTCTGTAATGTTTCTGGAATAACTCATAATACATTGATCATCTAATAATATTTGTATATCAAATGTTCACAAGAAGATAGTACATCCAACATATCAAACCCATCAAAATTAAAAAAAGAAGAGTGAATACATACCAAAACATGATTTAGAAATGTTAAAGATCCCAAGATTCATGTATACCTCCATTTCATAAGCATAAAACCGGCTAACTATAAAATGGTATAAAAGTCCCATCTAAAAATCTAAATTTCTCAATACTAATTAAAGTAACATTTATGTCATACAACATATAACATAAGAGTTGCATTTAAAAACCCAAAATCTTGTTGCCTTCTTCTTTCTTTTTATTCTCCATTCCACCATCCCAAAAGTGTATACCTGCATTTCATAGTTTAATGAGTTTTATAGATTTTTATTGAAGAAAATAAATATGGATCGATGTTATCATAAATGAAAAAAAATTTAAGAACTATATTTTTTTCTTTTTCTTTTTTTCAAATAGAAACATTATTCAAAGAACCTATGGAAAAATTCATGTAGTAGCTAAAGGACTCACCATGCATGGTGATCATGATGCATCAACATGATTCATGATTAGTTGTAGCACAAAAGTAGCCCATTCTCCTCTAATTTCATCGAATTCTACTTGAGAATATGTTTTTTTATCACCAAACTGAAATCAAATAAGAAAATAACATTAAAATGCATAACATTTGGAATCCTAAAACTATGTACAATTCATTAAAATTGTAATACCTTTGAAGCAATAATTGTAGGATAAAAATTATCTCTTTTATGAATCTCATAACAAAGTAGCCACATTCGAACCCTCCTTCTTGTCTTGGACACTAATCGATCAATTATAAAATAACATTATACTCATATATATAAATGGTGCAAACGCATAAGCTAATGTGTAAAGAAAATTTTTTGGATGTCACCTGCACTAGTTCCCAAGATGGCTCCCTTTTAGATGTTTTCTTTGCAGATATTCGAAGAGCCCTATATAAATAAGTTCAATGGGTACATTTGTAAAATAGGTAAATGTTATATGTTTTAACATATATATAAATAATAAAAAAATGTGTTTGAGATGAATGTATTTTTTTTTAAAAAAAAATAATACTATGAAAAATAATAGGAAGAACTTACATGTTTACAATATCCTTTAAGTCCTCACATGGTTTGTGATGCAAAGGGTCAAGATAGTGGACTATCATTTTCCTTGGCTCAATCGCTACCAAGACCCAATGAAAGCTAAAACATTAAAAACAAAAGTATCATCTAATTAGAAATATAAATCAATCATAAAACCTCAAATTAAAGTATAATGGGGTTGTAAGGTATGAAAACATATTTAGCATCTTGGCACTCCATTAAGCGTTTTGACAACAATTGTGCTCTTTTCTCTGTTTGAGGAGTACTAAGGCCTGCTCGTGATATTGTAAAAGGATTAACAAATATAAATTGTGATTTCTTTTTGGCAATATGTAGTTGATCATGCATGTGCCTATTATTGTATCAAAACACCAAAAGAAAATTATCATTAGTCATATCCAATTTCGTTCTACATGGGCAACTCATATTAAAAAAATAAAAACGAATGAAAATAAAAGGTGCACACCATAAATAGAAGGAGATACAGTTTGATGACACCTCTAAAGATGAAATAATGTATTCACAATCCTCTCTAGATATATATGTTTGAAATTTGACACCAAATAGTGAAATGGGGAGCTGTATTGGGTATGTCTTGTCATTACCAAGACAACCATCCACAAATTTCTGAAAATTTTTAATGACCGAATGATTTTGAGGCTTAGATTTTCGAATAATTGGTGTCTTCATTATCTTCTTCTTTTCTTTATCCAACACCTATGAAAAAGGAAGGAATGTTAGATATATAGACTCCCAAACAATAAAATACCAAGTTACAATCAAATTTACTATAGGCATAAAATAACATACCTGAGGATGTTCAGTTTCAAGTATGACAAGGCTTGTTGGCCAGTCAAGCTCAAAGCCAATAGCATCCCCAACATTGATAATCTCATATGGATTTGGAAATGGGAGTCTAACATCTGGCTTGTGTGCAACATTTATTACAACCAACCTATTCGATCCTTTTTCTTCTATTAGTGTACCAGTTGCAACAACATTTCCTTTTCTTTCCACTTCTAATTTACATTTAATTACCTTCAATACAACAAATAATATCATTTACATAGGCTTTATATCACTTATATTATTCTTGTATTATTAGTAAGTAAATGCATACCTTGTGTTTCAGTGGTGATTCTGGTGGTTGGGGCTCTTCTATCATTTTAAACATTGGTTTTTTTGCTACAACTGGTTGTAAAACAAGTTGTTGTCTCATGTTATTACTACCCATATCAGAATGGGGTGTGGGGGGAGACATAACTTGTCTTGTTAAAAAAAATCTCAAACTCATTTCTTATCCGCTTAATTTCCTCCCAAACTCATTCTACTATTAACAAGGTGAGACGAATACCCTAAAAATCTTAGCTCCATTGACGTCCCAAATGGATGTGGAGACAACTAAAAGATATTAGAGTTCTATGTGCCATCTTCCAAAAGTAATATGGACCCTGAGCTAATTAATGAAAATAGAAATTCAAGGAAAATTCTCCAAATATGTTCAAATATCACCATGATCCGAAGATATTTTGTATAGAATACTAGTTTAGATGATTAAAGATAGTTTGTATAAAACATTGGTCTCCATTTTGAAAGATATATATTTTGTACAGAGAGAATTGGTGCTTGTTGGCTTCTTCTTTTTGTTTTTTGTTTCCTCTTTTCTTGACTTCTTGAGGGGTCCATGATGGAAAAGCTTCCAAATTCATTTTTGTCCAGGATCTCCTGGTCCAAAATATTAATCAAATATAATATGTCCAACAAGATTAACGGATATGTTTAACCACATCCACATCCAAGGTAAGTTAGTAGATTCTTCACTGCACTGTAAAGAACTCAATTGAAAGAGAAAACACATCCAAATCTTGAGCACTAAAATATTTCCTATTTTCTGATTTGCCTTAAATTTTGAGCTTTGTTCCATCCCATATCTCCCACCTTTCCTTATAATCTCATAAGGCAAGACCTAAAATATTTATGAAATATTTCTACCAATCTATAAGGAAACATATTTTTATAAATAAATATGAATATATAAAATATTTATACAATATTAATCTTTATTAAAGCAATATATACTAAAAAAGAATTTAAGACAATTTTTAGTAATTTCCATGCCTTGATTCAAATTTCATCAAATCAGTTTTCCATCTTATGGTGATATATAGTACATCAAGTTAAAGTGGCTTCATCTTTTTCTAATGCAACAAAAAAAAAATTGAAAAATAAATTGAATAGGAATGTTTGGCTTGAAAAAGGAAAAAGGAAAATAGAATGAAAGCAAAAAGTAACAAAAAAAAAAAAAAAAAGAATCTTATTTTATTATATATAATAGTTGAAGAAAAGAAAATCAAATAATGAGAAATATTATTTAACCAAAATTTCCAAACATTTTATTTAAAAAATAAGGAGAAAATCTTTTAAAATTTTTCTTTCTTTTCTTTTCTTTTTATTTTTCCTTTTCCTTTTTTTTCCCAATCATTTTCTAGGTACTTTCAGAAACCAAACATAGTGTAGAAGTTAACAAAGATAAATTTAAAGTTTAATAGCTTTAAATTATTTCACATTCACATAAGTGATCACATGACAAAAAACTTCCCCTCACAATTGACCTATCAATTACTTAGAATCTTCAAGATAGTTTATAATAGTTCAGTTGCAATCTCATGATTTTTCCAGTAATTGATTGGATTAATTAATAGTTCACTAGCTATAATAATTCAGTTCATTGGATTAATTAACAGTTCCATAGCTATAATTGTGATTATGTGAATGCTACTTGCAAGGAGCTGAATAGTTGTATTAGGTTTAATGAATGGGTTATTTTCTGTACTTTTCGATGTTGGGCACCGGCATTTCCTCAAAAGCCAAACAGAGTATTATATCTACTAGGAATTCATGTGGTAATATTGTGGTTTAGGGTTTAAGATTTATTTATTTTGTTTGATTATTGACTTTTTATTTGATTATAGATATATATTTAAGCTATGTTTGGTTCCCAGAAAGCTGGAGGGGAAAAAATGTTAAAAAAAAAAAAAATTTATTTTATCATATTTGGTTTTATTATAAAAAATGTTAAAAAAATTAAATATAATTAAAATTATTAAAATATATATATATTTTTTTAAATGATTTAATCTATATATAGAAGAGTTAAATCCATGAAAAAAAAATTTAAGAAATATATAAAAATAATTTATTAATTTTAAATTTATTTTTTATTTTTCTTCATTTTTTCTTTTCTTCCACTTTTTCTTTTTATTTTTTTTTCTCTCACATTTTCCTTCAAATTAACTTTCTATGAATCAAACATAGTCTTAATTAACTTCATAAATACACCACAAAAGTAAGGAGATTCTTTTTCTTTTTCATTTCCTTCTCTAATATGCTGCTCTCATCACCACTTTTTGATTATTGAGACTGAGATCATTGAATGACTCAACAACAAGAATCAGTTGTCTGCTCCATTTGTTAAAAGATAGAACATTGGAACTCCTGGAATCTGGTACTGGAAATAGAAGCCATTACTTGTTCGTTTGTCCGACAGATTGGTAGGTTTAGATCTTGAGAACATGTGTCCATGAGGTTTACATATCAAGTGCCCAGATTAAATCTGTATCTGAACTTGTAAATTTTTTATGCTTGCATGTGGATATGAACTTGTTGGTCCAGACAACTTTAGGACTAGTTACATCCATATGTGATATCTCATATTAGATAGGGGGAAAAGTTTCTAACATTACATAAATATAGACTCCTCCTAATTTTATAGATGCGTTTTATAGTTATAAAAGTCTTCTTAGGCCAAAAATGAATAATATCTTCATGTTGGGAGTGGATCATTACAAATAGTATTAAAATTAATCTCTGACCCCAATGTGGGGTCTGTTTGGCCCCTTGAGGGGTGTATATTTATTTGGCACGTTGTGTCTGTATGGAGGATGATTATAATATCTCACTTCAGATAGAGGAAAAAGTCTTTGACACTAATAAATATAGATTCCTTTTAATTTTATAGAGCATTTTGAAGTCATGAGGATCCTTTAAACTCAGAGCGAACAATATATAAACAATGGGGAGTGATCATTACATCATAAGTGTAATGTGTCCTTTTTTTTATCTAAATATAATATAGAAACATACTTCTTTTTATATCTATAGAAAAGGCATCATGAATTTGTACCTTAATCTCATTCGTTTGTATCACAAACCATACAGTGTCACATACATATTTTTAAGTTTCATTATTTGTACCCTAGTTCCATATATTTGTACCCTTATACCTTAGTCTCATTTGTTTATACCATTTTTCACTAACCCACACTCACAAAACATATTTAACAATCTAAGATTTTTTGGTGTGTATATATATATATACTTTCACCACAAAGAGCATCAAAAAAATTCTTTATAGCAATAAAAGTACGCTTGATTATGATTCATATTGTTCACTATCTAATAACGTTAATCTTGTTAAATATAGTGATTGGGACAGAGACCTAGATGATTGAAAAAGCACCACCAATCAAGGATAAAAATATAGGAAACTAATAGAATACAGGTAATTGTATTCTACAAAAATATAAGAAATGTCATATGAAAAGTTTGGAAAAAAATTGGTGAAACAAAAATTGATTAAAACTTATTAAAATATTGGAAAAACTCAATGAAAGGATAGTACAAACGATCATACATAAATTGAAATGGCTTTATTTAATAAAAGAGTTTATATATATATATATATATATATATATATATATATATAATTTGTGGCAGTTGGGTAATAATATAATGTGCTTTGATAAAAAAAATATAAATTTTGAAATATAATGTACTTTTACAAGAAATATGAATTTTGAAAATGTATGTCAAGATAAAAATTTTATTTTATTGTATTCCACTATTTAAAACATATTATATTTCAATATTTATAACATATTACATTTATAAAGAAATTCAATTTTACCCCAAAAATATTTATATTAAAAAAATTGTGATTTATAATTTTTAAAAATTACAATTTTATGAAAACTTGTTTTTAAAAAATAGGTTATTTTTTTTAGAACATGAACTAATTATTTTTAGTTATTTCCATGTTTTGGAGCTATTTTAAAAATAGTTATACAAATATAAAGAATAATTAAAAATAAAATATTGCATATAAAAGTTATTTTAAGAAATATTTTAAAAACATAGAAAACAAGTTCTAAAACAATTGATTATGAAATCTTTTTCAAAAACTATTTAATAAATGTCGTTTTAAAGTACCCAAGGAGATCTTATGGCTCTATATGGTAATTGTTTTCGAAAACAATTTTCTATTCTCTAAAAACGAAAAACAAGAAAACATGTTTGACAACTAAAAAAAAAATAATTTTTTTGTTTATAAAAATATAAAACAAAGTGTTTTCATATAGCATCTATTAATTATTTTTATTTATTTTTTTAAACTGTTTTAAAAATTAATTATACAAATATAGAAAATGATTAAAAATAAATCACTATATATAAAAGTCATTTTTAAAACATATTTAAAAATATAGAAACCAGGTTAAAAGCATTTTAATTCCTAAACAAACTTTTGTTTTACAAAATATTAGACAATAACTTTTAAAAATTGTCCTCAAAAACTATTTTTTTAGGACTATTTTCAAAAGTAGTTTTTGAACAGAGTCTAAGTCTTCCCTCCTTGTCTTTGAAACAAATTCAGCGTTAAAGCGGTGCATATTGTTTAAGCCTTTGAGCACTTGCTTTATATATATATATATATATATATAGTTGTTGAAAAGTTTTAAAGAAAAAAAATAAAAAGAAAGGAAAAGTGAAAAAAATAAAAAATAGATTTAAAATTAATAAATTATTTTTATATGTTACTTCAAATATCTCATTTCATTTATTTTTCTTCTTCTATTCAAATATTAAATTATTTAAAATTGTTTGAATTTTTAATTAATTTTAATTATATTTGATTTTCTTCCATAATTTTTATGATAAAATCAAACATGAGAAACTATTTTTTTTTTTAACGACATTTTTTTTCTTTTCTAGTTACTCTCCTTGAACCAAACATAGTTTCAATGATAGGCTTAAGTTCAAGGTGTATTGTTTTTTGCATTGGTATATCTTATGGTGTTATATTTTTTTTTTATCTATATTGCATAAAAAATTTTGACTGAATTATTTTTTGGTATAATTAATTTAAATACTTTTTTTAATTAAGTCTAAAAATAATTTGCTTTTAAGATTAAGACCGTATGCTCTTAAATTATCACCAATTTTTTCTTAATCACATAAGCCAACTTTTTATCACTTGCTTTTCCTTTTTGTTTTTTGTTTTTTCTCTTTTTGACCTTTAACTTTGTTACCATAATCAAAGTCGATTTCTTAATACAAAATAAACTCATATTCATTTTTTGAAAATTTTGGATAATTACTTCGATTTTTGTACAATTTAGATGAAAAATAAATTTACTATCAATTTAGAAATTTGTCTTTAAAAAATCCAATATATCTGAAATAGGTTCTATTTTCTTTCAATTTTTTCTTCTATTTCTCAACAAAATTGTATCTAAAATTTTTCTTTAAAATGTGAAAAATTAAAAAAACATTTTCGAATCTACAACAATGAAGAGAAATCTAATAAGAAATTGTTTAGAGCAACTTCAATTGAATTTTGAAATTAATTTTTTTTTAAATAATTCCAAGTTATTTTATACAAAAGATAACTTAAAAATTAATATTTTAAAAAATAATCATAGATTTAGAAATAGTTTCATAATTATCATATTTGAAAACAAAAGTATTTTTTTTTCAAAAATATTTTTGTTGGTGGAGACCAACTGAATGACTTTATTTGGTCTATAGAAGCAGTGTCAAGACATTCTTTTTCTTTTTCTTTCTCTTTTTTCTTTTTCTTTTTCTTTTTCTCTCCTTTTTCTTTTTCTTTTTCTTTTTTGCTTATGACAAAATATATGGTTTTTATTTTCATCTTCTTTTTTCTCTTTTTCTTTTTCTTTTTTTTTCAGGTGAAACCAGCTTAATTGTCAGAACATTTTTACCAACAAAATACTTTACATAATAAATTCTTAAGTCATCTTCATAGCTAATAGAATTGCCAAGCATCTCCTAAAATAAGATTTGGTGGTTTGGCTAAACTGTCTTCTCTTCAAAATTATTAATTTTTAAAATATTTTTATCTTACTTAAATAAAATAAAATAAAAACAAATGCAATAATTAATTTTATAAATATCGATTTTAAGACAAAAAAGAACGTCACCTAAATTAGAAGTAAAGAACTTGTATGGCCACCACTTCCTTTGGGACGAGCCAATAGCAACCTGCTAAAGGCGTTTGCACCTGTTCCCTTAGCTGTAGCAATATATACAATGCCCAGGCCTCAGAGGCGGTGAAGACGACGGCTGTAGATCAGCTTAAGCACACCAATGGATCCATCCACCTCCAGCCATGCTTTAGAATTACAGAACCTTAACTCAGTTTTCAGTGGGAACCAGGAGGATTTCACATGCATGGCTCCTAAAATTTACAAGGCTGCTGCAGAAGGCATCACCAATGTCCTCGAGGGAATGCCTAGCGCTGACCTTCGAGTCCAATTAACACCCAATAAGAACACCGTCCTCCACATTGCAGCGCAATTCGGTCAACTGAAGTGCGTTGTCTGGATCATTCAGCACTACTCCGCGGATTCGTCCCCACTGCAGTGGCCCAATCTGAAAGGGGACACCCCCCTCCACCTTGCAGCGAGAGAAGGGCATCTAGAGGTCGCGAAGGCTCTTATCCGTGCTGCAAAAACAGTTTCCGAAAGAGATTTTGAGAGTGGGATTGGAGCAGATAAGGCCATGCTGAGGATGACCAACAACGAAAATGACACAGCCTTGCATGAGGCCGTCAGGTATCATCATCCTCAGGTAGTGTAACTTTTCTGGTGGGACTCCTCTATACATGGCTGCTGAGAGAGGGTTTAGAGACTTGGTGAAAATAATCATAGAGAACACTAATCGCGATCGACTGGCTCACACTGGCCCCATGGGTAGAACAGCTTTGCACGCAGCTGTGATTTGCCATGACCCAAGTACGCATATTCTTTTCCTCAGTCTAAAATATTCCTATGTGATTGACTTATTAACATTATAGAGTGTTGAATAACAAGTTTTAACCTATCTAAACAATGGGGTTAACCAAGTCAAATTAATAAAAGAATAATAAGAATTCACATCTTTGCCATTCTCTCTTGAAACCCTTCTCTCAGCCATATGGAATCTACTGTCTCTTCAAATTAAACTTTTAATCTTTCTCAAAAAAAAAAAAAAATTTGATGTATTTGTTTGAGTATATATTCTTGATGGTTGATTAATTGTTTCAGTTGTTTGGATAAACTATTTGAATACAAATTTAAATGTTATATTCGAAGTAGATGAGTTCCTTTTTAAGGTGACATGCATGATAAAATATGACTGCTGGAACATGGAGAAAATTAAGAACAGGATTCACTAAAGAAAACTTGTTTCACAATTTCTTAAACTCTTCAAAAGATTTTTCGTTTCATTTTATATATGTATGTGTTGAACAGAAATGGTAGAAGACATTCTAGAATGGAAGCCAGATCTAACCAAAGAAGTAGATGAAAATGCGTGGTCTCCACTCCACTGCGCTGCATACTCGGGTTATGTTTCAATAGTGGCGCAATTACTTGATAAATCTGACAAGTCTGTAGTCTACCTAAGGGTCCGAAACTATGACAACAAGACAGCTCTTCATATTGCAGCCACCCGTGGAAAGAAGCGCACGGCAAAACTGCTGGTGTCACGCTATCCAGATTGTTGTGAGCAAGTGGATATTAATGGAAATAATGTTCTTCACTTAATCATGATGCAAAGAAGATTTTTCAAACGCTTGATAAAGATTCCCTGGATGAATGTGGGAGCACTTATAAATGAGAAGAATGTTGAAGGACAAACGCCTCTGCATCTGCTTGCTGATTCCCAGCTGAGATTTCGTTCAGATTACATAAGGAACAAGAAAGTAGATAAGATGGCACTTTCCAACCAAAACTTGACTGCTTTGGACGTAATTTCATCGGCCGAGGATTTAAATGGACGAAAGGTAAGCCTATCTAACACGATTAATTTCCCAAATAGCTAGGACTTGAGTATGTACGTTGGATTAATACTATACTATACTATACTATATTGATATTTAGAATGGTAAACCATTAATTGAATAATAAGTAAGCCAAACAAAATGGTGGCACATTATATGAGCTCCATCGAAGCCAAGCTACTTCAAATGGCTTGGCCTGGAGTACCAAGTATATATGTAAAAGTAAAATTATTAATATTGTATCTTCTATTTTCTCTGATTAAATTCCAGGTGGTATCATACAAAGCCTGAAACAGTCCAAAGCTAGAGTCGGGCCTTTGTTGTGGCAGAAGACTATGAGAAAAGGCAAGAACAGCAGTAAAAAAGTACGTGATAAAGGTTCAGACATCTCTTTCTTAAGGAAAGTAAGTGACAGCCATCTGCTAGTGGCCACACTCGTAGCCACTGTATCCTTCGCAGCAGGTTTTACACTGCCCGGCGGGTATAATGATAGTGACGGCATGGCCATTTTAAGCAAAAAGGCAGCTTTTCAAGCATTTGTTGTGTCAGATTCCATGGCCCTGGGCCTCTCTGTGACTGCTGTATTGTGTCATTTTTGTACTGCACTGTCTGAGAAAGGGCTGCAGCTCGCAGTATTGTTAAAGTTCGCCTATTCGCTCACCAAGTTGGGTGTAGCAGCAATGGTGGTAGCATTCTTGACCGGCTTGTACGCCGTACTGCCACATCACTCAGGGATTGCGATTATAACTGTGATCATCTGCGTCTGTTGTTTAGTTTTAAATTATGCACTGCTAGGCGAATATGAAAAGAATGTCGAAGCACGGTTATATGTGTTGGAAAGTAAACTTGATTTGGGTAAGTTCTTTAGAATTAGGACTTAATTTCCATTTTAAAACAATTAGAATATTTTTAGTTTGAGAGAGATTTTGTTTTCATATTTAAGTAATTGATTTTTCTACATTTTATCATTCAGAGTTTCTATTTTGTTAGATGTAATTAAATATGTATTAAATTAAAGGTTGTGTAATATTTTTATCTCTTCTTATCTAATTCAATCCTTTCACTCCAATGAATTGGTATGATATCACATATATGCCTGGTAGAATCTAAGGGTTGCTGCAAATCAATTATCAAAAGAACTTTCCATAGATACTGAAAGTACTGCTATGTCAATATCCTGATATGGTTAACCAAATCAATTATCAAAGCAACAAGGGGGTTAACCAAATCAAACAAAGGGCCCAAACAATCTCACATGCTAACGACGATGGAGGAAAACCTTAAGGTTAACCATCTCCATGATTGTAAAAAAAATTTATTTGTAGAGCACTCGTACCAAGGACAATTGTTTGCCACCAAGGAAATCTATTTCTCCGCTATCTATTCACTTAATTTTCTCTTTTCTTTCTTTTTTCTGTGTGGGGACGAAGTGAAGTATTTGTCCATTTAAGTTATGTTTGGTTCCCAAAAAGTATTAATGAAAGAAAAAAAAAATTAAAAGGAAAATGATTTTCTCATATCTGATTTTATCATGGATAATACGAAAAAAGCTAGAATATAATTAAAATTAATAAGAAATTTATATATTTTTAAATTATTTAATCTTTATATAAAAAAATTAAATAAGTAACATGAATTTGAAATAACATATAAAACTAATTTATTGATTTTAAATTTATTTTTTATTTTCCTTCTACTTCAAATTTATTGACTTTTTCTTTCCCTCTACTTTTCTTCTCTATTTTCTTTCTCTTGCATTTTCTCTTATACTTTTCAATAACCAAGCATAGCCTTAGTGTGGACATCTAGACAAGCCTTTGCCTTGGTGGGATAAGGAAATGGGTGGAAAATGCATAGTAATATTTTAAGTAATTTCGAAATCAAGTTCAAATTTAGTCCCTAAACTCTCTTCTTTGAAAAAAAAAATGGAAGCGATATCATCCTTAGCCAATTCTTATATGTCAAATTGGCTCTTGTATTAACAAAAAAATAAAAAATAAAAAATAGAGATTTAACCATAGTTTAGGGTTAATATTGTAACAAGAAAATTAAAAGCTATATCAAGACATTGGTGTGAATTCTCATCACACAAAGATGTTTTGATTGTATTGATCAGTATGGATAATATACACTAAGAATAGGCTTTACAAGAAAGGAAATTGCATAAGTCAATGAGCAAAAAAAGGATAGAAAGATGTATGCCAAAACTTGTGCTTGATTGTTAGAGGATGGATTGTATAGTTGACCTCAGATATATGCATATTGATATTCCTCTTTATTCTCTTGAGATGCAGCTTGATATGTTTCTTAACTAGAGACATCAATGGCATGATATGCAGGATTATTATTATTGACATGCCCCTTAAACTAGCATGAGCATGGACACTCAATTTGCTTTTGAATGATTGAAAAATGTCCTTAGCTGATGGCTTTGTAAAGATGTCAGCAGGTTGATTTAAGGATGGAATATATCATGTAACAAGATTACCCATTGCAACTTTTTGCCTTACGAAATGATAGTCAAGTTCAATGTGCCTTGACCACACCTAAAACATTGAGTTAATTGACATATGGAGTGCACTAATATTGTCATAAAATAGTTATGGCAATTGTGCTAATGTAACTCTAATGTCGCAGAAGAGGAAGGTTAACCTTGTTATTTTAGTTGTTATGGAGGCATTGAACCGATGTTTGGCTTCAAAGCTAGATTAAGATACGGTTGGTTGTTCTTTTCAACACCAACAAATGTAGTTCACACCAAGGAATGCACAAAGCGCAGTGGTACTTCTTCGTGTGGTAGGGCAACCAACCTAATTAGCATCATTAAAGGTGTAAAGAGTAGTAAGACTTTGAGCAATATAACAAATACCAAAATTTTGTGTGTTGTTTAGGTATCTCAGGATATGTTTTTTCCCTTTAAATGTATAAAAGTAGGGTTGCATGAGAATTGAGAAAGTTTGTTGACTTCATAAATGATATCAAGCCTTGTGAAGGTGAGGTATTAGAGAGCCCATGTATTGCCACGAAATATTATGACATCTGCAAGTTATAAATAAAATGGGTGGACTTTATCCTTGATTGTCATTTGGTGTGGCAAGGGTAGTACTTTTGAGCATTTGTGTTTTGTGGCAGTTAATCTCTTATATTGTATATGACTTAGGTGTATTAGCAGTTATGCAAAACATTCAAGTCATAGGTTCCATGCAATCGAATAAGTTGTCCACAATTGGTTCATGGACTTAGGCATCTATTTGATGTTGTAATGCACTACCTTTTAATTGGAGGGATGACTTACCTTAATCATCAAGATGATTTTCTCATAGTAAGCACACTAATGTGCATGGTTACACATTAAACAAGGCAAATGGTGAGCCATGACATTATATATATATATATATATATATATATATATATATATATATATATATATATATATATATATATATATTATATATATATATATATATATATATATCAAATCCTTGTTTTCTAAGCAATAGATTACATTTTTTATATATATAAATTATCTCAAACTCATGTATATTTTCACCTTTCAATTGTTGTAGGGGTGTCAGCATTGCCCCTTACAAGGTCATGTATGTATACCTTGATCAAACTTGTTATAAATAGGATGACCACCTATCACAAATTGCAGTGCATGGTGTTTCTGTGATGTATTCATCAAAGTATGCTCTTAATTATATGCACTAGCATAGGCAAGTATCGTACCTATGTGTGTAAAACCTCATATCGAGGTTAGTGGCTACCACATCGTAGCAATAGGTAAACATGACATGCAGCCTCATACAAATAATCCAAACACACATCATGTTGCAATAACTTGTACCTTAGACATTAAAAGCAGAGCCATAAGATTAGGGAAGCCTTTAGCGTGGGAGCACATATATAGAGGCATAGAAAAGATTGACATATTATTTCAATTATTTGGGATTGAAGAGACCTTCACATCTACGCCTGCCCCAACATCATCATCACAATGAGCAACAACCCCACCATCACTAGCACCATGAGCATGAGCACCACCATGACATACATTACCATCACTATCACCAATAGCACCAACACTACTAGAACCACTAGCATCAACAACAAGACCAACACCAATAGCAGCATCATCAATACTGCCAACATATGCCTAAAGGAAGAGTGGACATGTTTAACACTATATTTGTTTGTATTGATCTCCTATGTATAGTTTGAAAACATTTTAAGTTATATGTTAATATCAAAATATTAAATTTTAATTTTCAATGACAACATAGACATCATGTAAGAGTAAATCATCATACAACACCAATAATCCTAGTACATCATACATTATTACCTAAATTTATGGTATCTTATGTGACAATATTGTTAGAAATTAAACTAAGAAACATCTCTATATAAGGTACATGTGGAGTCATCCAACCTCAACACAATGATATCGACTCCTATAATAGTTTCTTACTATCAATGGCATTAAGGCTTCAAGTTTCATAGATATGTACCCTCATTGAACCTTTATACCCCACTTCTTTCACAAGTAAAAGTTATTCTCAACTTTTGTCCATGAAGTCCTTTCATATCAACCTTACCAATTATATAACCATTCTACTTTTTTGGCTAATCTCTCTCACCCATTTGATTAATACTTTCCTATTACAATATTATATTATATTTGTTATGAAGACACTTCTCTAATCTATCATCATTGGAGCTTCTAATATGGATGCATCATCCTATGTAAAAAAATTAAATCACATTCAATTATATTTAATTAGAAAAAATAATTAGCAGATGTACTTCAAAGGTGCAGTATTGGACACACCTTAAGAGGTGTTCGAAAGTTCAATATCAAACACCTTAAAAGGTGTCTGAAACTCTAGTGTCAAATAATTTTTAACGTGGCAAACACCTTTATAAGTGTCCAAAACTATAATATTAGAGACCATTAAAGTTATTTGAACTATAGTATTGGATATTTCAAAAAGTGTCTAGCATTGATTGGCCCCTCTTTGATTAAGCTCCAAAAAAAAAAGGGTTATAAAAATCATATCTTCACTTCTAGGATCAATAGAGAGAATTATTTGATTTTCTATTACTCCAAAAACATAACTTTCTCTAATATTTTCTAATGGTTGTGAAGATTTTTTAAAAATAGAGAAAAATAGAAGGCAAGTTGGTGAGTATTGAGTTGTAAGGGCATTTTGGACCTCAAACTTCATAAATGAGGTGCAATGAAAAGATTTTATGTGAAGACATTTATAATTCAATTACAAGGTTAACAAACTTAATGTGGGTGTGATTTCCAAATATTTTTTTAATCGACTAAAAGACCTCATGATTTGCATATTGGATGATCAAGAGATGATTCCATCAAGCTTTCTGAAATCCCATCTTCAAGCCTTCTTTTATAAATAAGAAAATAAGATATTATTATAAGGTGTTTAATAGAAAAAGGACATAACCTAGGACTCAAGGAGTACATAAAGTGTATTTGTGACATCCCACATCGAATAAGAGGGAAAGTTTATGACGCTATATAAGTATGGGCTTCTCGTAACGTTGTAGACGCGTTTTAAAGCCGTAAAGGCCTCTTTGGGTCCAAAGCGGATAATATCTACACGATTGGGAGTGGGTCATTACAAATGGTATCAGAGCCGATTTCCGACCTCTGTGTGAGGGTTTGTTTGGCCCCGTAAGGGTGTTCGTTTGTTTGGCCCTACAATCCCGTGGGACACAACAAGGACGTTGTGTCTACAGGGGGGGCTATTTGTGACATCCCACATCGGATAGGAGGGAAAGTTCATAGCGCTATATAAGTATGGACTCCTCGTAACCTTGTAGACACATTTTAAAACCATAAGAGCCCTTTTGGGTCCAAAGTGGACAATATCTACACGATTGGGAGCGGGTCATTACAAAAAGTATGGGCTCCTCATAACCCTATAGACGTGTTTTAAAGTCGTGTTGGATCCTTTGGGTCCAAAGCGAACAATATATACACAGTTGAGAGCGAGTCGTTACAAACAGGTCGTTACACTTTCAAATTAGTTTGTCCTTTACATCACTCCTAATAGCCTATATGCATGATAATATCAAGAACATTATTACCAACCACCCTCACCTCGAACCAAGTAACTCTCTTGAACTAGGCATCCAACATTCTCCAAAACTATTCTTCATCTTTCAAAAATCACCAAGTCCTTGGAGACAATTAGAACAAACCTATTATTCTGATAAAGCTTCTTTGAGTGTCAATGGCTTCATAACACTTAAACCACCTCTTAATTTTTCGAAGCACATAATTTCCTAATTCACCAAGTGAAGTTTCCTTTATAAGGAGCTATGTTTTATATGTTATCACTTCTTTGCACTTAGTATTCCATTGCAAAAAGTAGATAATTAACAAAGAGCAAGACATTAGCCTTGCCGCTTGTTTTCTAAATACAATCATTGTTTGTCCATTTATAACACATCATAACATGATATTTCATTGTTAACACCTAAAGTTGCTGTATCAATATACATATCAACATGAGAACATGAACTCGGTCCCTAAAAGTGAAAATTATTGTAAGGGATATTGGATTTCAAACAAAATACATAACCTTAATATTATACAAAATAAACAAAAGTTAGTATCAAATAAATCATATTAAGAGTTTGTTGGGCAATATTTTTAAAGAAAAATAAGGTGGTGGTGTTTTTGAAGAAAAATAAAGTGTTTGACTAAACTTAGAAAATATTTTTAAAATATTGAAAAAGCACTTATAATGTTTTCTACATAAACACTTGATAGATGATTGGTCTCTTAAAAATACTTTTAGGGAAAACATTTCAAAAGAAAATGCTTAGATGTTTGTTTTTTTTTACTTAATTCTAACTAGAAATTAAAATTAAATAATGTTTAATAGTGTTAAGTATTAAATTGTTTATTTTTATAATATTTTATTTCTATTAAGCGTTAAAGAGTAAAGAAAAATCAACATATTATTTTTTCCATTTAAAAAAAAAAATCAAATATTTTCACTTTTTCTATTCAATTAAAAATTTATAATAAGTCACGAAAAAAAAGTAAAATTAATAATAATAATAATAATTTAAAGTTTAAAAGTAAATTGATTTCAACAAAAAAACTAAAATAACAAATAGCATATTAAAGTAAAAACACTGTAAAACTCACTCTAAATTCCAAGCATAAAATACAAAGAAAAAAAATTCTACAACACCGAAAATCATCTACATCGAAGTCTTTAACCTAATCATATTTTTCATACCTCAATCATGTTATTCATAGATTAATCACATTATTCCACACACTAATTGATTTTTCATATCCCATGGTATTGGTTGTGTGGTATCACATGGTTCACGCCTTTATCTTGTTTTTGGTACTTTATAGTAGCATTTTTTGTAATTTTTGATGACTCATCCACATGGAATCATATTCTTATCCTATTTATATTATTAAATTTAGATTTACCACCACAATGATTTGTTAAAATATCCGGGAGTGGGCCACTAATTTGAGGCTAACTACTCCACGCAACTCAATCAGTAGCACCTCTCACCCTATCAATCTGTCCTCCTTCCTCTCCCTGCCATGGCTTCTTCTTCCAAACAACACCCTTCCACCATCCCCTCCTCCTCCAAGCTCTCCAAGAAGCCCTTCCTCTCCCAACCCCAAGACCCTGGCAAAACCCCAAACCCAGACCCCAAAAACCCTAAACCTAAGACTGACCCCGACCCCTTCACCCCTTCTCCACAGAACCTCTTTCTTTCCAAATCCTCATGCCTCTCCCGCCAAGATGTCCTCAGACGCCGTTCCCACCACATGAAACAGCTCTGGAAATGCTACCGCGATTACTACTGGTCGATAATGGAGGAGGTCAAGATCCATCACAGAGAGTACTACTGGAAGTACGGTGTGAGTCCGATCATGGCGGACCAATCGAGAGAGAGTGGTGTTGAGGCCAATGGAGGGAGTAACGGGAAGAATGATGAATTGGGGTTTGATGGGGATGGAGGGGGCAGTCAGCAGTGCGCGTCGGTTGGGTGTAAGACGAAAGCGATGGCGCTGACGAGGTTCTGTTATCTGCATATTCTGTGTGATCCGAAGCAGCAGCTTTACAAGCCTTGCCATTATGTCATCAAGAGGTTTGCTTTTGATTCTCATTGATCTGCAATTTCAAGTTTCCTTTGGTTATGTTCTTCTATGGGTTTTGTTTGAGCTAGTTTCTTCGTGGGGTTTTGATGGACTGATTTGAATTTTGGTTCCATTATTGCATTCTTTGAGTTGGTGTGTTGATCATCAAAACTTAGTGCGAAAATTAGTAGAGCGTGATATGCTCAATGCTGCGGCATACTCGGAATTACTGAGGGGGCAAATAGAGAGGTTCTTACTGAGGCAAAATCTAATAACAGTTTTAAGAAGCATGTGGGAGTGATTCTAAAAAGCGATTTTCTAACCATGATAAAAATTTTCAAGTTTTAAAAATATTAAAAGCGCTACCTAGAATCACTACCAAACGGGCTATAAGAGTGCGATTGTTTGCAATGATTTTAGAAAGTGTTTCTAGTCTTGCTAACACTTGAAAATTTTTATCTTTCTAGTATTAAAAATGCTAGAAACACTTCCTAGAATCACTAACAAACACACTCTAAGTTTAGCTCATTGGTGTAAGTGCTTTTTGTTTCGAATTTCCTAAAAGTTCCAACTTCCTAGCATTGCCCTCGATTATATCTTGGTTTTGATTTTACATGGGGGCATATACCTTCTCTGCCTAAGGTGGTTCTGCCCCCCATGTGCATAATTTCACAGCAAACATCAGTTTTGGTTATACAATCAGATAGTAATTATGAGTGGATTTAGATTTGTTTTCTCTGATAGCAAAATAGGTTACATATTTATTGGACACCTAGCAAAAAGGTTTGGGAGCGCGTGGTTTGGAATTGGTGGGGGTGGGGGTGGTGCGGTGGTGGGGTGGTGGGGTGGTGTGGTTTGTTGATCCAGTTAAGCAAGAAGTATGCATGAAGCATTGGAAATTAAAACAACAGTATAAAAAGCATTAAACCAATTCAGACACTGGCTCTCTCCCAAATTATCCATCAAATCTAGTATAAACAATTTTTTACACACCTAAGGCTCCTTGACTACAAAAGCAGAGTTTTGAGTAGGACCTCTTTCAAAGGCTACTCAGAATCCATAAAATTCTTCTATTAAGTTATTTGTAAACATAATAGGCACAAAAGGGTCATCCTCCAACCTCCTCCTACTGCTTGTCAATGGAACTTTCATGCCAACTTACTATTTTGTTCTTCAGATGAAGTCAAAACCCTAGACACTCCAATCAAGGGAAAAGGCAATGACCACACACTAGGAGCATGTTCCAAGTGGAGGAAATTATGACTTGGTCATTGTTCTATTTGCTCGCATAGACACCAACAATAACCTATAAAGAAAAAATGCATGGATAATGCCCATTTACCAAGCTCTAATGCCTTCTCGCAAACTGGTTGGTTCCTGGGATTCTCTTCCTCATTGCACCAATCTTAGGACTACCAGCACCTGATGACCTCACTAGTTGAAAACATAGAAAAAGCTACCAATTTTTGTGAATCCGTTTTGACCACTGAAGCTGTTTATCCATGATCTGACTAGATAGAGAACATCTATACCAAGTCATCCACGACTCAGATTTCCCCCATTTCAAGAAATTCAGTGATTATAGCGTTGTTATAAATTCAAGCAACATGGTTTAGTGAATAATTAATACCCTTAGAAGACTCCAACCAGCATATTCCTTTACCAGTAAGTAAGTTCAATATTCCCTCTGGGCAGAAAAAAAAATTAGTAAGGCCAACATTGTACAATATATTGTTTACAGCTTGCTGTATTTTAATGCTTTTAATGTTTTTGTAATTATCTATGACATGTAGGAATGATTTGTCAACTGATGGTTTTATCAATTGAATGGTTGTTTATATTTAGAGCGCAGACAGGACCTATAACCTGTGGGAAGCCAATATTGAAGGCTTCCGATCCTGATCTCTGTACCGTCCACTTACAAAAGGCTCAGAAACATCTCCACCGAGCCTTGAAAAAGTCAGGTTTTAATGGTGCCTCATCAAGTAAGCCTGCTGCCAAGTTCCATGTTATAACGGCAGAATATGTGCGCCAAATCCAAGAAAAAAGAAGAGCTGCACAAAGGGAAAATAAGCATGAAGTTGAGGATCAGCCAGCAATCATTGAGATTAAGACTGAAACAGCAGACTGAATTCTGAATTTATCATTACAGACAAGATGTATGGTGCATGAATGAGAAAAGAGTAAACAGTGGAAAAGCCAGAGGTGAGATAGTTTCATGATCAAGTGAAGCCAAGATGAAGCTAGGAAAGGGACATATGTCCTGGAAATAAAATTTACTGAAGGTATGCCTGAGTCTGAATTTCTTGATGTATTTATCCGTTTCTTTTAAGTTTGCTCTTCATATTTCACATTTTTAGTTCTATTATTTAGATTACATTTTCTACTGTGTTGTTTAATACCAAGACATTTAGCTATATTTCCAAAATTGGTTGTTTCTTCGATTATATGAAGATAAACAGATTGTAACTAAAAGAACAAAAACACCTCAGCTTATTAAGTAAAATAACGTACTTATATTGATAGCACAGAAAAATTTCTGAGCTGCGATTTTGCTTTCAAAGGGCTTATCTTGGAATAGAACAACCATTTCTTAACCCCATGGCATACTAGCTGTTTCTATTGCTTTGTTCAAACATTAAGAAAGGTGCATGAATCACTGTTTTGTTTCTATTTTGACCATCCTCATGGCTACTACTTTGCGATAGTAGTGAAGGAGTATATCATGATCTCATATTTGTATTAGAGAAGCAGAACCCTATTACGTTATCTGAATCTAATTTCAGCTTGGAAATTTTTTTCCTTAGCAAAGAGGTCCTAAAGGATGAAACCTTCTATTTAAGATGTTTTGGTGTTTAATGCTCCCTACAAAGTTATCTTCCTTCTGCAAAAGCTTTCTTGGGTCTGCTTAGTCTTGTGATTGTGATTTGTTATTGCAAGACAAGTGCGTGAAGCAATGCTTTTGATCCATTTCCACATCTTTTAGTATTAGGTTTTCCTTTTTAATCATGAGGAATGTTGTCCTAGGTGGCAAATTAAGACAACTTTCTAAATCAACCATAGAACCTCTTCATGATCGTTTGCATATATATAATAAAACAATTTAAAATTGAAACCGTTGAATTACAAAATTATATCATAAGTATTTTGGTGGAAATGCATGAAATTAGTAACTTGATTAGAAATAATATTTTCAATCTTGTTATTAGTTTTCTGATAAAAAAAAATATGTTATTAGTTTTACCATAATTTCATGCTAAAAATTGGGTTGCATGACCCATATCACATTGGGTTTTAAGACGGTCTGCTTCACCCATTATACAAAGAAATAACAGATTGCAGGCGAAAGTTCTTTCCTGTTTTAACACTAACATTTATACCCATAATTATTAACACTTCATGAATTAGTAGTTTACATACAATGCTGATCTGTAAAAACTTTGAAATGATTTTCACTGATGAATAATACCTATTTGGTAGATATTAGTAATTTACAGATATTAATAATCTATAGGTTCTGTTTCTTCTCTAGGGGAAAGGAAACTTTTGCATACTGGTCAAATTGGCTTTTTAAGAAATAACATTCTGTAGCCTCATTAATTTACCTTTTTTTGGTAGGCAAGCATAGGATATAAATAAAAGGTGCGAATCAAAACATGGGGTGTAACCTAAGTACAAAAGGAGCGTCACCAGGACACTCAAACTAGAAAAGCCCAAGGAGAAAAAAACAAGGCTATATTCTTCTCTTTGTTTTTAGAGTTCTATTGTTGGGAGTTTTCTCCTTTGTTTGGTTTGTGTAGGAAGGACCTCTCATCCTTCCCTTGGTTTCTTCTCTTTCTTTTGTAACTTTTCTTTCTCCTGTATCTTTTCTTTTATTAATATATTCTTCTTCGTTTCTGATCAAAAAAAAAAAAAAAATCAAGGCTATACACTGAAACCTAACATATCAACAAAATGCAACATAGAAGGATCAAACCCCCAATGGATCTAAAAGACCAATTCCGAAAAGTACTTAAAAATTAAAAAATAATAATGATCTTTTGGCGCTTCTGACCCAAGCATTTTCTTCTGTAAAAATTCTACCATTACTGTCTAAATGCAAGAAAAAAGATGGGGTCAGTGGGGAGGATGAAAGTATATATGAAAGCATTCAATTTGTGCTAGTTGTCTATCTTTAAAATATTGAAGGAAATTTTCTAATAACCTAATTAGTCTTTCTGAATTAAAAGGCTTCTCTTCTGAATGATGTTAAATTTTATAAGCAAATAGGAATGTAAGAAATGGAGTTTGGCTGCATCTATTCTCCAACTTTAATTGGATGATTAAAGACCAGATCTTTAAGGTAAGACATATTAATGTGAGGATGACACCCAATATATTAGCATTAAATATGTATTGGTTTTCTCTCTTTAAAATATATAAGGAAAGTCTCTAGTTAACCAAATTAGCTTTTTCTGAATCAAATGAGTTTTCTTTTAAACAATATTAAATTATGTAAACATATAAAGAAATGTAGTTATTGTCTTCCAGGATATTCAAACTGAAATTCACCTAACAATATATAAACAAATATACAAACAGATTAAATAATATTGCAATAATGAATTTTCAGTTGTTACCTTATAATTAATGTATGGTCAAAAACTTAATGTATCTTGGTTATCTTGGTTGAGATGCATGAAATTATGAGGCATTTGGACGTCTTATGAAATTTTTTCATGACCATTTCTTTTATGTAGAACCTGAATGAGTTCTTTGAATTTTTGCTAGCATTTGTTTCAGATAAAGGCATTATATGAATTTAATATATGACTGGAGTTTTCTGTGGTATTATCCATATTGTGCTACCACCTTGTTTGCTAAAAAACCACATTAAACACATTGGAATTGCTCAGTTGTCATGGGACATCAAATGCTCTCTTAGCAAGGGGGAGTAAATTCAGACAACTGATCAGCCTATGAAGAGGTGTTGGTATTTGGTTAACCCTTGCTGCCTGTGCTAGCTTTACAAGGAATTGGCCAATAGATTCTGATCCATCCTAGCTTTTCTCTCTCTTTGGTATTGTTTGGGTCCTTCCCTGATCAACAAGGGAGGTTTTACTTAGTATACAAGTTTCATAGGCAAGAAGCATAAAAAGTTTGGAGAATGGCTTAATTGTGCCTGTTTTGTATCATTTGGATAGAGAGGAAGAGAAGAACTTTTGATGACAAAGAGAGTTCAGTTCGATCTTTAAAAAAGACTTTTCCTAGAGCTTTATGTGAGTGGACTAGGGGATTTTCACATCTGTCTCTCTTGGATTTCATTGATTGTAGGGAAGAAGTCTTATTTGTTGTTGATGTTGTTTTGTTTCATTTTGTTTGGTTTTTTTTTTAAGTTTTGAATCTTGTAAATATAATGATATTGCATACATCTTAGGCAGGATCCACTTGAGCCAAGGTTGACCATTTTTTTTATGGGTAACCTTTTCCCTTTTATTTTTGTTACATTGGATGAAATGTGGAACACCCCCCTTATCCCCACCCCAACCTTTGCCATTTAAGACAATCCTCTAGGAAAAAGTTGACTGTCGATATAACAAACTAAACTTATAGTCATCAAAGAAAGCTTAATCTGATTTAGTTGAGATAACCATAATACCACTATCATTTCCACTTAGTAACAGGTTTTTTCTTTACATGCTTCACATAAGTGAAAGCAGTCACATTTTAAGTATACACAGTATATACAAAGGCCCCAAAAGCCATGACCAAGTGGAGGGATACACAAAAAAACAACACTCACCCACCCACTACATAAAGCTCTACCAATCAATGAAGTCAAACATGGAAAAAATCTGAATTTAATTGTTCTTGAGATTCTAAAATCTTCTTTCTTGAATTATCTTGATATCGAGTGCTGCTTTTATGATATCATATTCATCCTGACCTTCTTTATATGCATTTTTTTTTCTTGTTCTCACATTCCTTTTGTTCATTTTCTCCAATTATTTTGATGATATTTCCCCAGTTGACTCCCAAGTCACTGTGTGCTTGCTCTTTCTCTCTCTCTCTCTCTCTCTCTCTCTATCTATCTATATATATATATATATATATATATATATATATATATATATATATATATGTATATATGTATGTATGTGTGTATATGATGGAGAGAGCACCTAATATTTCTCATAATGCAAAACAAGCTCTTGACATTTTCTTTGTATGTGTGAATAATCCAATGTCTTATGCATGATATATTATCATAATGCTTAGTTACATTTTTTAGCAGTGCACAGATGATTATGTTGATTTCTAGCCATGCTCTCTCTTAGTGGTGTTGCCACCAGAGAATATTTACTAATTTAACTCACTCCTTGAGGTCAAAATTTTCACCATGGCTGCTAGCTTTGCTGGTAATGGTGTTTTTGCAGTGTGGGCATCATGGCCTGAAGGTTTTGTGTGTATGTGTAAGTTTGATCTCATATTATTTGAACTCTGAATGGTGATAAATAACATTGTTTAGTTCCTGATTAATATTATCTTAATTGTAATTATTGTTATGCTGCTACAATCTTTTACATAACTTCGCCAAGTTTTTTACATTTCCCCTTCCCAGGTGTGCACAGCTAATTATTTAACCAATAGTCTTGTTTTTCCTCACTGGGTACACTGTTTTCAGATGGTGCCATGGTGGCAACAAAATCCAAGGTAAAGCTGAGATGTCCTCAAGGAGGCATTGACAAGTTTGCACTAGTACCAGAGTTGTAAACATCTTCAACTTCATCAAATACACCAGTTTGCATTGCTGGTAAATTCTGGATATTTTACCACACTTGGTAAGTAAGGAGATGTTTCAAGCTTTTTTTACTTGCCCGCTTCCTCGTCCTTTGCATGGTCCAAGAGTAGATGAGAATAAGGTAATAGTTTGAACCCAAGGCTGGATTTAAAGTAGTTGTAAGGAGACTTTGTGAAGTCTATTGCATTCTGTTCTTTTTATCTATTCAATCGTGTGGGAGGTTGTACATGGAATTATATGTGTACAGAGAGAGGGATCACTGAGCTGTGCTAACTACATTGGAGAGGTTTTTCAGAATCAATGACCGCATCAGGAAAGACAATTCGAAGGGTTTTGTGTATGAGTGTTTAGCTCCTTGCAGGCACCCTCCCCAGTTTGCCCAGTAGCCGGCGCATGTCACCAGGGCGTTAAGGATCCAAGAATAAAGTGGTGCAACAAGTTCTTCTTTCTGCAGGAGAGGCACCATTAGCCCACCCGGTTTATTGCAAAGTCTCATGCAATTAATGACTACATCGTCTGGGGAAGAAGTGGATTCTGTGTAACCATTTTAAATTGATAACATTCTGTGCTAGGATCAAATGTTTTCTAATTCAAATGTTGATGGTGATACTGTAATTGAATCAGACTTTGTCAAACTTTTGAGGCTATCCTCAGGACGTATTTCTGTCAATTAACAGCACATTCCCATGATAGTCAGTTGCAACAACTATATCCGAATCATTCCACCATCTCAGCTTTATCATTATATAAAATTAGAAATTAAAGAACATGAAAGCTGGTTTTGGGGACTGGGGATCATCACACTTTGAATTAAGTAGCATAGCTCAGGGAACCACGATTAAGATTGATTTGGAAGGCATATGCTATGCATCCAACTCAAGTTACCCAATTATGTTGTATTATAGAATCATAGATGAATGCTGATGCTGCTAGAAATCAGTGATGAGGAGTGATCATGGGAATCAGTACTGTCTATGGCGCTTGTGACTGTGTCTTTCCCTGTCCATAGAGCTTTTGTGAGAGTGCTCTTCCCAATCCATGGAGCTCCTACTGTGAAAGTGTTCTTCCCCGTGCATGAAGCTTCTTTTGTGAGAGCGCACTTCCCTGTCGCTAGAGCTTCTTTTGTGAAACCTTTCTTCCCTGTCAATGGTACTTCTTTTGTCTATAGAGCCCCTTCTGTGGGAGTGTTCTTCCCTATCCACAGAGCTTCCCTCATGAGAATGTTCTTCCCCCTCTATAGAGCCACCTTTGTGATATCGATCTTCCCTGTCAATAGAGCTTCCCCTGTGCGAAGGTTCTTCCCTGTCCATATTGCTCCTTTTTCTTCTGGGAGGTGGTGGCACCTGCAACCATAAGTAAGAACTGAAAGCATTAAACCTTTGAGAAAGGGTACACTGAGGTTAGTTTTGGAAGTAAAAGTGCCATTCTAGATAGCAACATATTCAGAACCCAAGAATTACTCCCCGGTGCAGATAATTTGAGTTTAAGATCTGAATTGGTAACTCAAAGTGCCTTTATAAATAGGAACAAATTCAACATTCAAGGATTATTAGATGGCCCAGATAGTTTGAGCTAAAAATTAAATTTAGGATGTATGTTTGTAAGCAAAGCCGGTAAATAAATTAGGCAAGAAAAGAGGCCCCACATTCTACTACCATCAGGTTTAACATGCACCTTCCCTAAAGGAGCCGTATATGTCTAATGCAAATGACTAATGACATGAAAATAATTTACCTGAAAGCGTGACATGTACCTTCCTTCTGGTGGAGGTGGAATGCCAAGCCTCTTCAGATCATCCAATGGGATCGGTCGCCTGGTTGCAAAAGAGGATATATATAAAGTTGCAATTGGAAGCACAAAAATTAGCAATTTCAGTATAGGATGTTAGAATTTTTTCTATTTTACATCATTCTCATAGCTTGACTTCTTAAATAAAAATTAAAAAGAAACAAAGAAAGAATTGTGTATGGTTCCGACATTTTTAGCTACTATAACTTGTTTATGACTCGCATTAAGTACAAAACTTACATTTAGGAGACTACAGGAGGTACAACGATTTGCTCTATGGTCTAATGCAATATAAAGAATGAATATATAGAAAAGAGAAAGGTCCATACAGGGGAGCTTGAAATGGTCTCTCTCGTCCTCCAAAACGAAGCTGTCCTGACTCCTTTTTACCACCAATGCCGCCTCCTGTTGAAGAAAAAGATGTTGAACTGAACTGCATGGATGCAAAATTTCTAGAAAGGAGAGAATTTAACTGACCTAACCTTCTTGGAATCCACCCTGGCATCAACTGCTGCCTGTTATAATCAACAATAATTTCACAATCATCAATCATGGAATGGTGAGCATCCTGCAATGACGTATATAAAGGAAGCATTGTTAGTTGTCATTTTTATTATTCTTTATAAGAATCAAAGCATTTTACCAACTAATAAATAATAGCAAAGACTAGAAGAATGGGAATCTATTAGAGTACAAAAGAAAATAAGACTACATGAAACAAAACACCCAACAAAGAACAGAACCACCCTAAACAGGCCAAGAAGAAACATCAGTTCAAAAGAACATATAAACTCCCCAAAAACTTCCCATATTGTGGACCCTCTATTGGCTCACAAGTCTGCCTCCTTTTTTGGGGCCTCAATGCTAAGTCACCACATTTCCACAAAAAGCTTAACAACAAGATCCTATCTCCCTCATGGAATGTCAATATTGCCAAGATCAAGCAACCCATGACTCACCTAAGAAACATATGCAGGAAAATCAGAATCCACTAATACCACTGCCCACAACCTCCCTTCACCAAACTTGGCATCCTCTTTCACTTCCCAAGTGCTGGTATGTAAGAGGCCAAATCTCCACCTCAATCACCAAAACTCAGCTTCCTCCATCTCTAGCTTCCTGCGATGCAGATATATAAGTAGCCAAATCCCCATCTCAATAGCATAACCCTCACTTGAAGCTTTGTAGAATGTGAACAAATCCTCTCTCTACTATTCCCACCAACACCAGGAATTCCCAATTGACCCAGACTACCAAAAGACCAAGCAAATCATTTTTTGAAGAGTGTAGGATACATTTGGGGTTGACAACCTTACTCCCTTAGATTTCATCAACTGCATAGATAGAGCTTAAGCTTTGATATGGCTCTCCTTCAGTTTTTCTCTTTTGGCCTTTAGGCGCTCTTTATTTATTCATTTGTTTATTTTGAAATACTTAAGATGTACAAGGGCTGCACCTCCTTTCTTGTTAGGTCCATATCTACATGCATTCATTATTTGCCTACTAAAAGAGAGTTAATTTTAGCCCATCCATCCATAGGAGATCTCCATACCGAAACAATCTGATTAAGTCTCACTCCTGGGCCCAGCTACTACTCAATTGATGATGTAGCTCAAAAGGATGTTAATTCTAGTGCACAGAGAACCCATCGAGGCAAAAAATTTCACCCTTTTAGAGGGCTTGCTACAGGCCAGGGCTCCATGCCTTCCTAACTAATGGGTGGAAGAGGATTCTGTTATTTTGATATCTTAGGTGTCTTAAGTCAGAGAGAGGGCATTGGAGGTATGATGGGTGGCTCTATCAAATTTTAGATGTAGCTTGGAACTCGGGTTGTTCTTTCTCTTGGTCTCCTTGTTCAGCTAATAATATCAATGATCTACACAGGAAAAATCCACAAAACATTACAATCCTTCATGACTGGCCATATAAATATGGCTTCACATTGAATCAAGAAAATGCTTAAGCACTATTTTTATTTCTCTCAAGCTTCCAAAACAAGCAATTCCTTTTTCAAATACACACCATGCTTTTTTTTCCTATCTTTTTCTCCAACATTGAAATGCACATGAAACATTTGGAACAGTAAGTAATAAATAGGTAGACTAGAGCTTTTGATTTCAATAGTCTAAAGCCTCCTGGATCAGACTTTTAAAGGGGAAGGGAAGGTCAATTCTAGATCTGTACATATGAGCTAATGAGAGCATCAAAAACCTTGGTCAACTAGGGAACTCCCCATAATAATGAAAACAGAACATATGACATAACTAACCCTAATAAGAAAGAAAAACGAGACATCAATTTTAAGTGCTTAACACAAACATTGCACCTCGTATGCCCGCCGCATCTCTCTTTCTGTTTCGTATTCAACAAAAGCGTAGCCCCGTGATGCCCCAGTTACTACAAAAAAGGAGAAGCTATCAGTCAAGTTCGAAATGTAGAGACTCGTATTAGTATAACTCATGAAAGAGAAATACAATTATGAAGTTCATTCACAATTCCAAAAAAAAAAGAAAAAAAATGTTAACTATGGCAACTAGATTGCTTGAAACTAGATAAGGACCCATAAGAAGTACAGCAGGGTCTTGACCATCATGTATAGGAGACCAACAGATAAAATATATCCCCATCAAGGATTTAATAAATGTTACATCTTTTTTGGAGGCTGTTACTGATATGATAAGTAACAGGCATAATATTAGGAGAAACATATTAAGCCTTATCCCATCTTTAAATAATTTGCATTGACCAAGTAATCTACCAACACATGTAATTTCCAGGTTTAAAGGCCCAACAAATGAGTGTGTCCTGCATTCAATGTTCGATCAAGTGTCCCTGGCTCAAAAATCTATGACTTCTTTCAGTGAATTCTTTTCAAGCTAACCAATTGCGTATCAGCAAATGCACTGAATGAGCACAATTAAATTTATATTTTCAATGCTCAATATGGCAACAAACAGAGAGGCAGGAGAAATTTTAAGCTCCAAAAACATTGAACAATGTTCAATCACAAGACAAAATTGTGTCCCTTCTTTTTTCGCTTTGGCTCTTGGCCTCCTTTGTATATGACCTGTGTACTGTAGTGGGCTTTTTGTCAGGCAAAGTTAATATATGTTTTCATTTGCCTATCAATAAAAAATATAATCACAAGACAAAATGGAGCCAATTACCAATGTGCCTGACCAATCGCAAGCTTTTAACTCTACCAAATTTGCTCATAGCCTGAAACATGGAAAAACAGACATCAGAGAAAAATATAACATGTCATTCCTACATAAATAAAACAAATAACAACAAATACGTTCTTTGATTGCCAAAACAAATGGGGAAAATAAATAAACAAATATGTTTAAAACTTAAGTTTATTTTTTAGGACCCAAGTAGCCAAAACCTTCCCTGGCCTGAGTCCAATACAACTATTGGGGCTACTAAAGATGAATCACTATTTCACCCATAAGAAATAAAATATTTTCTTATTTGAGAAGGAGAAATATTGCTAAAAAAGCAAGGAAAGCCTGACAAAGTAAAACAATCAAAATCCCAAAATCTTTACTTTCTTTTCTTTTATTTTTCGCTAATTTTCAATAACGAAATAAAGGGGAACCACAAGACAGGCCATGATCCTAATAAAATAATTGGGTTCAAATTTGGTGATGAAACAACATAATATACAAAAACCTAGATTTTCTTCTTAACCTTTCTTTTTTTTTTTTTTCCTTTTTTTTTTCAGTTTTCTCAGCAACTAACAGATGGAAAATTAACATCTTGTTGAGCCTAATTCAAGCTTCAAGCAGGACTTGGTATTAAGTTTTCAATTTTTGGAAATCAAACCACGAACTTATAGAATATGTCAAAATTTTGCTTTCTTTTTCTTGTCTCCCTTTTTTTTTCCCTCCAGTTTTCTCAACAACCAAACAGAAAGAAAAGTAAACAATGCCTTCCTGATTTTAATATGCTTAGTTGAAGAGAGTTTTAATCTTTGGGAAACCAAAGCAACATAGAATATCTGGGCTTCTTTTGTGTCAAAAATGAATGATTTTTCTTTTTTAGAAATGCTTCCATCAAGAGAGAGAGAGAAAAGAAGGAATCAACATATTGATTTTTGGAATTCTCAATGTTTTGAAAAACACGAAAAAAAAAATATTTTCTAGAAATAACAAATTATAACATTCTCAAAAACAGATTTTGAACATGTTATAGACCAAATATCATTTTCGTTCATTTCTTTTGTTTTCAGAAAAAAAAAACAGAATAGTTCTCATTTCCTCTACCATAAAAAACGCCATTAAGACTCAAGCTTTTTACTTTACTTTCTCTTGTATTCTTTGTCTCAGAAACCAAACAGAGGGAAAAACCAACTATACCTTATGAAGAGTGTCTTCAGTAGTGAGGTGGTTGAGGTGACCAACGAACACAGTGCGGTAAGGGTCTCCAATTACCTTCGGATCACCAAATGGGTCATCTGAAAAAATCAATTTTCACAGAAAAACACTTCACAATCAAAGAATCAACACAACCTCCTCCGCCGAAACCAAGGTTCCGTTTCGAAGATGAAAAAATAAAGCCAATGAAAACAGACCAAAATTCTGAATCTAATATTTCAGGATTACGAAGTTCATTTTTTATTTTAGATTTTTCTTTCGTTTTCTAGGTAACCAAACAGGGGAGAGAGAAATGTTACAGAGGCCGGCAGAGGAGCAGAGGAGAGCTCTGTAGACGGCATTGTCGTGGGGGAGAGTATCTGTGCCGTCGATGCTTCCGGCCTGGATCGGATGGTAGGACTCGGCGTAGAACACCGCGTTCGCTCTGCTCCCGCTCATACTCGACCGCTCCTCTCTCTCTCTCGGTCTCTCCCTTTCTGTCCTCTCTGCCCTCTTGTTCTAAAAACTCAGTACACTGATCGAGCGAGCGAACTCGGATGAAATTACCAAAAAGACCTTTAATGCAATTTCCTAAATGGAAAATGATTTTTTTTTAAATATTAGAAATTTATGATAAATAAAAAGATATTTTTCATTATTTCCTAGGGAAATATTAAGCATGTCTTTCCTTTATTTTAAAAAATGAAATGAAAATAGGAAAAAAAAATGTTTAAAAACAAAGAAAAAGGGAAAATAAATGCATTAGAAAAATTATAATATCTTATATCGGATGGAGAATAAGATTTTTGACACTATATAAACTTGTAGATGCGTTCTAAAGTCGTGAAAGGAATTTAGAATGGATAATATTTATACTATTTTTACAAAAATTGATAGGACTATTTTGTGGGTATTTTTAAATATTTTTTCTTTTTTTTTTCTTTACACAAAATCTTCTAATATTCTTAATTAGAATAGGTGTATATAAAAATAAATAAAATATCTCAAAAAAAATAAACTATTGATAATGTGATGTTTTAATTCTTTCCATTTTCATAAGTATGTAAAACACCCTATAAATTGTATGGCCAACAAATGTTATAAAAGACAAACATATTTCAATTTAAATATATCATCTAATAAAAAATTATAAATAAAAACAACTTATAAATCCCGAAACACTTGTAAATTCCTAATATTAAATCAATAATTAAAATAGAAATCTAACCTCAATTCTAAATCTCACCCCATATCAATATTATCCATTGTACTCAATGAGTTATCTCTCATTTAAAACACGTTTTTCTTTTGAGATTTGATATCATTTCTAATGACTTGTTCTCTATTGTGTAGATAATATCTATTATGAGCCTAATGAACCTTTACAACTTTAAAACGAGTCTACCAAATTAAAAGAAATCAATTACGAATGTAGTGTAAGAACTCTTTATAAGAACATAGAATTTTATATGTAAACATTATTCACTCTAGATTAATGGACTTTCACAATTTTAAAATTCATTTGTCAAATTAAAAAATAATTATTATATATATAATGTCAAAAACTCCTTCATCTAATGATGTCAAATATTACAATCACCTTTTATGTGTTACAAGTTTGCGAGATGAGACAAATGTACAGTTAGAAACTTCCTCCGTCTAGTTATATATAATGTTAGAAACTTCCCCTTATATCCGATTCAAGATAAATGTATCAAGCTTATCTCAAATAGGTAAAATGCATTTTAAAAATATAAAAGTTCATTAGGTCAAGAACAGATAATATTTACTGTTAGCCCAAGGGTTCTCTTAATCGAGTTTTGATCATAACAAACCATGGTTAAGTGACTAATTGATTTGAATGGTAAAGAATCTCAGGTATAAATTCAAAATTTCATCAAAGGATCAAATGGATACAAGATCAAGACTTTTGGAAGAATTTTGATGATAGAAAACGAATGTAAGATGAATGCATGGGTGAACTTAGGTTTTTTATACCGTTTCATGCATATTTGAAAACTCGATTTATCCTTTAAAATTTCGATTTCATTAAAACCCGAATTTTATCAAATGTACCTTAGGCAAAAAGTTTTAAAATTGGCATATTAATTCACCTAAAGACTTTTGCCTAAGTGTTAGAAAAGAAAGGAATTGAAAAAGATAGGTTTTCGAGGCAAAAGGCTAAACCGGTTGAGGCTTTGGCCAACCGGCTCAACCGGTTGGGGAACCAGTTGACCGGTTGCCCTTGTTCGATCGAGGAACGCCAAAAACACTCTCTCTCATCCAGTACCTTCCTCTTTCTAGTTGAGGTTCACCCTTTCCCGATTGAGGCAACGGTAACCTGCCAAAGTATTAAATGTTCCAACGGTTAGTGAACCGATCGACCCCCATCTCAACCGGTCGAGTCTGTCTTTTGCTGTTTTTTCCCGAGCTTAAAAAACTATAAATTGAGAGCTCCACTTCATTTATTAACAAGAGAACACTTGCAATCAATTGTCCACCTACCTGTTTTTGGCCTAAAAGCTCTCATTTCTTTCTTAGTACATAAAATCATCACTTGCAAATCCTTAGTGCACCCTTGTGAGTCATCCTAGCTTTGTTTTGTATTTGAGCTATCTTTGCGCTAGGTTGAGGGATTCATTCTTGTAAAAACCAAGTGTTAAAGCCTTCACGAGGTTTCAATCTTGAAGAGATTGTGTAAGAGTCTATTGGAGCCGGAATCCAAGTGTAAGAAGATTGAAAGCTTGGTTGAAACTTCAAGTTAGTAGAACCATCACTCGGTTAGGAGATTGAGGAGAGTGAACGTAGGCAAGGAAGTGTCGAACCACTATAAAATCCGAGTTTGAATTTTCTAACTCTATCTCTTTATTTTTTTATTATATTGTGTTTGAACTTGCTGTGTTGAAAAAGAAGTTAAAAAACCCAATTCACCCCCCTTTTTGGTGTTTTTATTAATCAAACATAGCCTTTATTTTCTCATTTACATAAAACAAATGGACAAATACATTAATATCCTTTGAGTTTTTGGCCAAAATAGCTCAATTATGAGATAAATAAATAAATTTAACTATTTTATCAAACTTATGTTCAAAGTGACCATTTTATTGTCACGGAGGAACAATATCTTAATTTAAAATAAATAAATAAATAAATAAATTAAGTTGAAGCCTCAATCGATAATTGAGGCGTTAGTTAAAAAATAAAGTTTCAATTGTCTATTACAACTTTATTTTTTTGAACCTAAAACCTCACTCGCTAATTGGGTTTCAGTTAAAAAATGAAGTCTCCATTGAAAATTGTTGTTTTATTTTTGAATTGAAACATCATTTTTTTAATGGAATGATGATGTGACACTCACGTGATTGGAAAGAAAAATTAATATAAGTTTTAGAAAAGGTCTACAAATTATATTTTTGTGTTTTATCGATCTATTTTGACCCAAAATTCACATACTTTATATACCAATACAATATCTAATTATCAAATAATAAAAATTTGGAATTATTAAGTAATGAAGTAACGTGATATACTAAATATAAATTCGGATATATTAGATAATAAAAATTAAGTGGATTTAGTTTAAAGTCATATGGAAATTAAAATATAAAAATTGGTCAACGAAATACGAAATGAAAGGTGGATTCAAAATTAGGATGCTAACTAGCAAGGTGGGCGGTGGTTGGGTCAGTGTGGGTGGGGGGGGTGGCCTCCAATTGACAATTGGCGCAGCCATAAGAGTTAGGTGGTGAGTCTGGTGACTGGTGAGTAGTTGAAGAAACGGCGGAGATTCCCAAGTGCCCAAACCCCCCATCTCTCTCTTCTCCTTCCTCTTTCCTTTGGTGCCTAAACCCCACCAAAGAAACCAGCTACACAGAGCCAAAATGCATGTGCTTCGATTTACTCGAGCTTACCTCCGGCCCTCCATTATTCTTCTGCAACCCTCTTCTTCCTTTTCTTCTTATTCTTCTTCAGCTGCTGCGGTTGAGGCGGAGAGGGCCATCAGAGATGGCCCCAGGAACGACTGGACCAGACCCGAGATCAAGTCCATTTACGACTCCCCCCTTCTCGATCTCCTTTTCCATGGGGTCTGCTCTCTTTCTCTCTCTTGCTCTATTTTTCTAATGGATTTAATTTTTTATTTTTTGCATTTAAAAGTTTGTGTTTGGTTGCTGAGAAAATGGGGGAAAGGGTTTGGTGCTTTCTTGGTTTTTTTGGGGTTTTGAGTGGAAAAAAGAGAATTTTAACCAGGCTTAGCCAAATGTTTGTGCGAGCGTAATTTTACATACAAGAGTTAGACTGTGCAGCAACAAAATAGGGTCCAATTGTTGATGATGTGGGTTGTTCTCATAATTTCGTAGAACCTTTGATTGGTTGCTAGGTAAATGGAGGGAAAAGAGTTGATTTTATTTTTTTCCTTTTTGTCCTTTCTCCTTGTTTATTAGGTTCTGAGAGGAGGGACATGTGAACTTGGATTACCCAAATGGTAATGTAACAAGATGGTTGAACTGCCCCTTTTTTCCTTTGGGTTCCTCGGCAACCAAACAGAGCATAATTGTTTATGAGATCTAATCTCCTTGTAACTTTCTAGTTCAATTCCGGGCCTGTTGCCTCTAATTGCAGTAATTTCAGGATTGAAGTTTGTGTTTGTTATTTTTTTTCTTCATATGTCTTTTAATCTTCTCTTCAGTTGCTGAGAAATAACAAGAAAAAGGCAAAGAAAATTTAAAATCCAGCGTGCTAATGCTCCAATCTAACTTGAGTATAGTGGGCCATAAAAGGGAGGGCCTTTTCTTTATATGAAGGACTGTTATATTTACAGTCTTTCTCAATCAAGAAATTTCCTCCATTGGATGGGACATTTCAAAATGGAACCTTCACTAAAATGCTTAAACAAGAGAAACCAACTTGGCCCTAATAGCATCTCCAAACCACAGCTTAGAAAAGTTTAAAGGCACTTCCCCTTTCCGAAACTAAGAAATGCTCCCTATCTCAATTTGGATCTATTTTCCCATGGAGTAAGCACCAAGATTGTATAATTCCACTTCCCTTCCCTTCCCATTTCCGCACATCCCCCACTGTGCAGGGAGAGAGACCTGTGGTGGGGCTGCTTGGAAACGACGGAAGAGGAGTCTTTGGTAGATGTGGTCTTTGTCTCTCTCCGTGTTTGGGATTAATTAGGCATCCTCTAAGTTATTGTAGCAACTTTTGGCCTGCTAGCAGGGTGAGTTTGTGGATGAATGTTAGGGTTAAGCAAGGAGTCTCAGATGTTATTGTTTCAGTTCTTCAGAAGTTTCTCTCTTTTTTTTTCTTCTTTTTTTTTTTTTTTCTTTTTTTTTTTTATGTCTTTAGAGGCATGTTGTATATGTTCCATGTACTAGGGTTGCAACCCATGTTACACTTATAATACAATTTTTTACTCATAAAAAAACAGAGTTTCTGGTAGAACTAGAGTTTGGTGTTCTGTACCAGACATGTTTTACTTGAACAATAGTGCTAATTTCACCCTTAGTTAATCAATGTTATTTTTGTTACCTATCAAATTTTATTTTATTTTTTTATTTTATTTTTTACTATTGTATTTTTTAATAGTACTATCTGATTCTGGGGTTGTTAATTTGACATGAGATTCCTGCTCTTTTAGGCTCAAGTTCACAGACATGCTCATAACTTTAGGGAAGTGCAGCAGTGTACTCTTCTCTCTGTTAAAACGGGTGGATGTAGTGAGGATTGTTCATATTGTCCTCAGTCCTCCAGGTATAGCACTGGAGTAAAGGCCCAAAGGCTTATGAACAAGGATGCTGTTCTGCAGGCAGCACAAAAGGTGCAGTTTCTTTGTACTTTGATGCTTTGATGACATTTTAAGGGCGGTTTTGTGAGATGATTTTTGGATATACTTACAAGTCAAAGTCATATGTCTTCTTTATTATTACCATCGACTAGGAGATATGCATATTTGATGTGTTGTCATTCTCTTGTAGCATCATTTGGATATATTTGTGTGCTTTGGCAGGCAAAGGAAGCTGGCAGCACACGCTTTTGCATGGGTGCTGCATGGAGAGACACAGTAGGAAGGAAAACCAACTTCAATCAGATGCTTGAATATGTTAAAGAAATAAGGTAATGAGTCATTACTCATAACTATATTAAGTACTTAGGGTGGGGTTACATACAAACAAAAGAAAAGGTAAAAAAATGAAATTGAGAACTTAGAAAGGAGGAGGCATTGTGGTCTAAGGAGAAGTTAAATTTCTTGAATGCCAAAGAGCCTGTGCATTTGTTATGTCTGAAGCTACATAGCTTCATGCTTTGTTGTGTCTGCATTTGTTATATATCACCTGTCAGTGTACTGTGCAATAGAGGTAATACATGGACATACAATGGAGGGATGTCCAACTAATACAATGTCCCTAACATGATTATTTTTTCGTACCATTTCAACGGTGGTCAACAATGGTTGTTCTCTTTGTATAATAACACCTTATCAGCAAGGTGTTTTTTTTTTTCTCCTGATAAATGAATAACCATATCAGCAGTGGTGGTTAAATATAGTCATTTTCTTTGTATGGTTATGCCTTTTTTTTTTTTGATGAGTAAAGCAAAAGTATATTATAAACAATTCTTTGTATGGGAATGCTTCATTACCTTGTAGTTAGACAAGTATCCTTATAGTTATCTAATTATGCCATTTGGTACCATGAGGAACACATAAGAAGAAATTTAATGTAGAAGTGGGCTTGGAAGCAACTCAATGGTTAAAAACATGTTTTCCTTTAGGCAAACATGAACTTTTCTTTTTATAAAAAATATATATATATATATAGGAGAAGACTATGCTGTGGAATACAACAGTTTCTATTTGTATTTTATATGATTCATGAAGGATTATTTTGTATTGGGTTTAGATGTACATTGTCAAAGGCACTTTGTCTCTATTCGAGTTTGTAGATTGGTTGGAGTCTAATTGAGGTAGGGAGCCATTTTTGTATTTTCCTTTGTTTTGGCTAGGCCTTTTGTTTTCTCTTGTTTACAACCTGCATAGCTTGGTATTTAGGCCTATTCATTAATATATTTTTCCTCTTGCTTACTTAAAAAAAAAAAAGAAGATTCAAGAAGAATTCTTTGGTAAGACTTCAAGAAGAAACTGCTAAGCAGATGGATAAAATTCCACCATAACAATGTGTTGTACTACTCACTGGCTGGGAATCCCAACCATTAGGAAGGTTCCCGTATTCTTGTTATGAGAAATGGTCTAGGAGCTGGAGGAAAATTTCAGTAACTGGTTTTGTTATACTGGCCATTTTGTTGGAAACCATCTCATCAATGCCTTAACCACCTACAAAGGATGGTACTTTTTCAATTAAGTCTTTTTTCTACTCCTCTTTGGAAAATAGGAGAACGGAGTCATTAGCACAGTTTGGAATTCTTGGGTGCCATCGAGGATTAGTTTTTTTGTTTTGGAAGCAACTTAGGATGGGATTTTGACTCTAGATCAGCTCAAAATGAGGGGTTGGGGAATTCCTAATAGATGCTTCTTGTGTAAGGAAGAAGAAAAAATCACCAACCATATTTCCATTCATTGTTTGAAAGCTCGCTTATTGTGGCAGTTGATTTTTGCGCTTTTTGGTATCTAGTGGGTGATGCATTCTTCAGTTAGAGAGGTTCTTCTGAGCTAGCACGGGTGTTTTGTAAGTAGAAAGGGGAAAAAGACTTAGAAAGTTGCTCCGTTGTGTTTGTTTTGGACCTTATGGAGGGAGAGGAATAGAAGAACTTTTAATAATTGTGAAAGCTTGGAACAAATAATTAAAAATTCTTCCTTGTATCTTTTTTAGGACTAGGTTAGATTGTATATTGGGGATGGATCTTTGTCATTGTTAGATTGTGTGGATTGGTTAAGCTCTCTATAGAGCACCATAGTGGGTTTTTGTGTCTTTGCGCCTCTTTCTTGGTCTTTTATTTATATTGTATACAAGACGTATACCTTCTTTCTTTTTAATACATTACTTATTTACCTATCAAAAAAAATAAATAAATAAAAAATCAATGCCTTAACCACCCTTGACCTTCTAGGTTAGGTAACTTGAGACCAGATGACCAAGTTATTCTTTTTGCATTAACCTTGGTCCAAACTAAAGGAGACCTTATTGTACTTTCTAGGACTGAAGCAACTCAAGAATTTAGACATGGAATGATAGTAGAAAAGAATGCTAGCCAGGGTGGCTTGAATAATAGTGATTTAAGATTACATATCATAGGCAGAGTTGCTAAATGGCACTTCTTTTGGCAAATAAGGTTTGGGAAATATGAGAGGTCTAATAAGAGATGATTTACAATTTTTTTGTTTTCTTTGATTTGGTTGCTTCTTAGACTCTTAGCCTATGATTATTTAGAATCTATTGGACTTAGGGGTTATAGTTCGATGTGCCCATAAATCTTTTTCAAATAATAAGGTAAAAGATTATTTTAATCATGTCATTATCTCCTTTGATCTTGTTTTTTCAATAATTCGAAAACTTTTTCTTCCCTTTACCGTTAAATACTTAACCTATATTAATATTATTCTACATGTTGATTTATTTCATGTCCCTTCTTGTTATCCCGAAGAGGGTAGTTGTTAGACTAGAAAAGATTCAAAGACACTTTAACGGGGGGGCACTTGGAACTTAAGCTACATTTGGTGAATTAGCATATTGTTTGCATGGAAAAACAAAAAGGAGGCTTGGGCATTAGAAATTTATCCATCTGTAATAAGTCTCTTCACGGAAAATGGTGTTGGAGATTTGTGAGTAAAAGGAATCTTATTGGGAAATGGGTAATTGTAGGTAAGTACAAGCAAGAAGAAGGGGGTTGGTGTATAAAAGAGGCGAGGGGGGATTATGGAGTGGGGGTGTGGAAGACAATCAAGGGTGGTTAGGAGGCTTTCAAGGATAAAACAAGTTTTAAGGTGGGTTTCGGGAACATGGTGAAGTTTTAGAAGGACAAGTGGTGTGGGGACACACCTTTAAGGAAGTCTTTCCTAGAACTCTATTCTATAGCCTCTTGAAAAAAAATGTTTGGGTGGTTGACATTTGGGAGGGTGGTAGCTAGAGCCCTAGCTTTATAAGATAGTTGCATGACTAAGAATTAGAGGAGGTAGAAGTCTTTTTTAGGAGGTTGCATGAGCATCCCATTAGTATGAGCATTGAAGAGTGTGTTAGCTGCAAAGAATGGCAACTTCTCAATTAAGTCCTTCTATTTCTCTTTATCAAATAGGAGAGCAGAGCCGTTTCCTTATGATACAATATGGAATTCTTGGGTGCCATCGAAAATTAGCTTCTTTTCTTGGGAAACAACTTCGGGCAAGATTATGACTCTAGATTAGCTCAAAATGAGGGGTTGGAAGATTCCTAACAAATGTTACACGTGTAAAGAAGAAGAAACGATTGACCATATTCTAGTTCATTGTTTGAAAGCAAGTTGATTTATGCTCTTTTTGGTGTGCAGTGGGTGATATACTCATCAATTATAGGTGTTCTTTTGAGTGGCACAGGTTTTTTGTAGGAAAGGATGGAAAGATAGCTTGGAAGATTGCTCCGTTGTGCTTGTTTTGGACCATTTGGAGGGAGAGAAATAGGAGAGCTTTTGATAACTGTGAAAACATGGACCAAGTAATTAAACATTCTTTGTTGTATTGTTTTTGGGATTGGGTTAGAGAGTATATTGGGGATCGTTCCCTATGATTGATAGACTTTGTGGATTGATTAGGCTCTATGTAGGGCGCGGTTTCTGGTTTTTGTGCCTTTGTGCTATTTTTTGGCCTTTTGGCTGCTTTGTATACATTGTGTATACCTTTTTGGTTTTACTTTCATTTAATACAATCTATACTTACCTATCAAAAAATTATTCTGCATGCAACAGAGATATGGGAATGGAGGTCTGCTGCACCTTGGGGATGCTAGAGAAGCAGCAAGCTATAGAACTTAAGAAGGCGGGTCTGACAGCATATAACCATAATCTTGATACCTCAAGAGAGTATTACCCCAATATCATTACAACAAGAAGTTATGATGAACGCCTGGAAACTCTTCAGTTTGTCCGTGAAGCAGGAATCAACGTCTGTTCAGGTAATTTTATTAAAACTCCAAAATATACTAACATAAACGATTGGTGGTAGAAAACCAAATTATAGAGTAACTGGTATTGTTTTCCAGCCAAAATTTTATTTGATAATTTCTTATATTTATTGACAAAGGATGAACAATATTATTGATGAAGGAGGATCATGTCAAAGGACAGCTTTGCTGTCCACCCATTCCTAAGAATCTCATGGGGTAACAAAATCCCCTGTAGAACAGTGAGGCTCTCCTCTTAGTTTAGACTGGCTGTCTCCTGAATAGCCAATCTGCCTTCCACATGACTGAGCAAACCCCGTTCCTCAATAATTCAATAATCCTATACATCCACTGATCCCTGTGGATGTCCTAGAGATGGTGATTGATGAGTACCTTTTCACAATGAGATTCATACCCTGCATTGAGTGAAGCTAATATCTCAGCTTTGGCAGCCAATCAATACATGCTAGTTTAGACAACACAACCACTGAGAAGCAATAGGATAATGAAGAAAGACTGCAAACTAACCTCCCCTCAGCCACATGTAAAACTGATTTCTTTGGGCTAATAGGTTTGTTGGATCTTTTAATCAAAAGTATATATATTGCTTTCCTTCTTTTAAGCTACTAAGGAAACAAAAGATTTTGACTTTCAGAAACGGGAGGGGGGACCTGGGTGGTGTGTGGGTGGACTTAAGACTTTCAAATTACTTGGTCGGTTGAAGCCAATCAGGATTTCACTCTTAGGCTGGAAAAGACAAGGTTTTTAATGAAAGAGACCCTTCATATCCAAAGGCCAATGCCTCTTATCCAATGAAGAATGGAATGGGATAAATGGGCATATTATAGAAAAGGAGAGAAGAAGGCATCAATTTCATGGTCATTAAGATTTATATGAAAGTTGAGATTCCACAGAGGGAAGTTATTTGAGTAAATGCTGGAAATGGAAGATTCCCTCCTAGAAACAAATTTTTTTTTTTTTTTTTTGATAGGAAACCACGCATGAATATATTGATAGAAAAAGAAGTACAAAAGGAGGATGAGGAATCCTCCCGCCAAAAGAAAACTAAACAACACAAAAAAATAACAAGACACTATACCGTCCCATTGGAACTACACACTGCTAGTCAATCTAGTTGTAATACGTTAAGGGGGATGCCCTTAAAACCCGCGGAACAAATAGCCCAATAAGAAGTAAGGAAATGAATGGAGTCCCAAAGATCCTAGAAACAAAAATATAACTGAGGGCATGAATAAAAGTGATGTGATTCCATAGATTAATCTCAAAACCTGATGATAATGATTGTCTAAAATTGATGAGTGATTGGCTGTTCATGAGAAGTCTTCCCAAAAACTGATTTTAGATTCATCTCTACTGATTGATCACATGATTTGAATGAGCTCATAGGAAATGACTTTCCACAGCAAGGATTTCAATTCCCCACCATAAAGTTTAGACCCCCATATTCTGCCAATAGTTACTTCTAATATTAGCATGCCAAAAAGAATTATGATCCTTAGGGAATCTCTTAGTCTTGCACACCTCCCACCTAATAAGATGATCTATAACTCCTTTCCAAAACCCTAACAACCAGAAATTTCTCTGAATCTTCTTAGTCATGGAAACTATTCTATTGGAACCCTAAAATAGGATGGAGATTGTGCAGGAATATGGCCTAGACAAGGTTGACCTAAATCAATTCGACTGCCCTTTTACTATCCATCAAGTTGCTTAGATACTTCTTCACAACGGGATAATAAATCCTTGACAATCTTAATATTGCCACCTAGAGGATCTGGGTACCTGAAGGGCTACTGACTCAAATGGCAACAAAACAGAGTGCCTGTCACTCTAGGTGGTCCTGGTTAATGGTAACCCCTTTCATGACGTCCTTTTTTTTTTTAGTAGGTAACCCCTTTCATGATGCCCTTTTTTTTGATAGGTAACTCCTTTCGTGATGCCCTTTTTTTTTTGATAGGTAACCCCTTTTGTGATGTCCTTTTCAATGTTAACCTTGACGGCTGAAACCAAAGCAAAGGCTGTACTTATAATCTTGAGATTGGAAATTCTCTGCTTCAGTAGGAAGTCAGTATCATCCACTTACTTGAGATGGCAAAACCAGTCCTGCTCTCTCCCACGCTTCCACCCCCAATTAGCAGAAAAAGGTGGATAGCATATTCCCCCGTCTGAGTCCTCTAGAGGTTGAATCCAATCCCTAGCCTTACAGTTGAATTGAAACAGCAAAACTAACCTATATCACCAATGCCAAACATCCATAAATCAACCTCCAGCACCTAGATCCAAAGCCCCTTATATCATCAGTGTGATCTGAGAAGTCCCAATCCATCCAAAATCCGCCTTAAGGACAACACCTTTGCCCACCATGGGAAGGAACCATTAATGCCACATGTATTGTTTCTTGTCAATAACTTATTTGTGCCCTTTTTAGTAGTGATGCTTAATTTTGTCTAAATAGATAGCCTATAAAAAAACAAATGTATCTGAAATAGATAGGGTATAATTTTATTTGCCTATTTACAGGAGGAATCATTGGGCTTGGAGAAGCAGAAGAGGATAGAGTTGGGTTGTTGCATACATTAGCAACACTCCCTACGCACCCAGAGAGTGTTCCCATCAATGCACTCCTTGCAGTGAAAGGCACGCCTCTTGAAGATCAGAAGGTAAGATATGTTCTCAAAAAATTTGGAAGTAGTCTTAATTAATCCGGCAATTACCTTCTAGCAATTAGTTCGTAAGCTGCGATCATTCACTATGCTTTGCCATTATAATAGTCAAATTTCCTGAAGCAATTTCAAAATGATTTTCAATTTCAGTTTGCTTTCAAAATTTTGTAGTGTATTTTAACATCATTGTGTTTCTACAAACCTTGTTCAGCCAGTTGAAATATGGGAGATGGTCCGGATGATTGCAACAGCCCGGATTGTGATGCCAAAGGCAATGGTCAGGTTGTCAGCTGGTAGAGTTCGGTTCTCAGTCCCCGAGCAGGCATTGTGCTTTCTTGCAGGTGCAAATTCAATCTTCACTGGTGACAAGCTGTTGACAACTCCTAACAATGATTTCGATGCTGATCAACAAATGTTCAAGCTGCTTGGGCTGATTCCAAAAGCCCCCAGTTTTGATGAGGGTGAGGCGAAAACTTCTGAAGCAGAGAACTGTGAGCAAGCTGTTTCTGGTTCAGGTTAAGAATCTAAGATCACTTCTGTAATTCTTTAACTGTGCGCTAGCCCTGTTATTTTTCATTGTTTTATTTTGAGGAATTAAAATTGATGAATTTCTGTAGAGTAGTATAAATTACAAATTTTGATGTTTATATTCATTTGCAGTTGTGGTTTGTTTTTAGCATCAGGTTCCCCCATTATTTTGACATAAGCCTCCATGAGCAGACCACCTAAAAATCATTATGTGGTTTCTTATCTTTTCACTTTTCAGTACCTTATCTATAGCATTTAACACAGGTGGACTTGATGTGGGCTAAGGTATATCTCATACTTGCTTCATAAAAGTTAAAAACTACCCTACCAACAAAAACCAAGTTTTTTTAAGGCCTAGCTTCATTCATCCAAACTCATCCTCAGCAAACAATGCCTACTGATGTGGTCATATATTTGCCATCTGAGTTCTAAGAAAAATTCTGTTGTATCAATCATTTCAGCTAGGTTTGGTTTCCAGAAAATTTGCGGGGGGGGACGTAAGGAAAAGAAAATAAATAAATAAATAAATAAATAAAACAGATTTAAAATCAATAAATTATTTTTATATTCTATTTCAAACACATTGCACTTATATAAAGATTAAACAATTTTAAATTAGAGCTTTCTCACTAATTTGAATTACATTTTACTTCATTATTTTCTATAACCAAGTCAAATATAAGAAAATTATTTTCCTTAACATTTTTTTTCCGAACCGAATATAGCCTCCCGTTCCTTGCATTTCCTTTAATGCAAAAGCAAAAGCAATACAAGAACATTAATCAAATGCAGAGCATTAGAACCTCAAACCTAGCTAAGAATCCATGGCTACCATGGCATAAGTTTTTAATGAAGAAGGCAAAGAAGCAACAATGCTTATGCAGCAATGCAATTGAAACTATTATAAAATTAACTGCCTGGTTTTTCATAATAAAACATTTGAACAAAGTATTTTTCTACAACAAAATGGAAAATAGCAATTGTAATGCCTGTTATGAATGCACTGGCACGCTCGTATACATATATTTTTTCTGTGTTTCCTGATGAACAATCAATAATTTAAAAAGAAAAAAAAAATTGACTGGCAAGTTGGAGTGAAATCATTCGGTTTTCTCACTCGAATAGTAATCGCCGACCGTCAAAAATACATGCTTTCCCAATACCACATCCACTGCTGGCTGATTTTCAATGCAATCAACCTTAATCTGCAAAGGGGGCCAAAACCAGGAAATCATGAAACCTGTAATATTCTTTTGAACACCTTACAGAAGCATCTTAAAGTTGGGAGGTGAAACAAACCTTGGAATTTCCAAGTTGAAACTCTGACTTCAAGTTATAATGATCCCTTGAAAACAAGTAAGCCTGCAAACCTTGTGCAAACTTTGTGTTTCCTGCAACAACTGAAGATCATCTCAGAAAAAGGCAGAGAGAGGAGAAGAATAATGAAAAGAATCAAGTGTGGGTTCTTCTTAGTAGAGAAACTAGATAAAATGTCTGTTGGAGAAAAGAAAGGCCAACCTGAATATAAAGCAAGAACAGCATTCGTGTTGAATACTAATGTTGGCCTTGCCAACCTAATAACAAAATCAAATTTAGAGACACCATGGAAACTCTCCTCGCAAAGGATGACCTGAAAATTGTACAGCATAATACGTATAAATTATCAAGATGCTCAAGCGACCAATAAATTCTTTAATAGCATGTGGAGAATTTTGTCAGAAGCAAAAGTAGAAACAAACTAACATATACATCATTTTTCTTCCTTCTCTTTTGCCTCCTTGGTATATAAAGTAGAAAAAGAAGCTCAAGGGATGGCCAATGGTAGGAGCTCAAAGCAAGAACCATGAAGAGTCCATCCAAAGCATAACTTAGCGGTTTGGCCAAGACAAGCATGGTATTTGATGCTCTTAGTTCACAACCATTTATCACTCTTAATGCATGAAGATGTAGGTTGAGGGGCACATCCACCACTTGAGGAAAAAAGCAGGTTGTGCTATTTTGTTATTTCATCTTAATCATTTTTGGTAGAGTGAAAGGTAGCATTTTGTGCCTTCTGGCATGTTATGATGGCAGTATTTATAGGATGACTATGCATTTCCGTCAGAATAATATTCATATATTGAATAGGTGGGACTCTATTAATTTAGGTCCTCAATCATTCAAATTTTTGGGCCCCTTCTTTTCACATCACATTAAAAAGAAAGGACCATAAGCTAATCTCCAGAGGCAGCCACAAGTAACAACTTCAAATCAGCATACCATAATCAATTTTAGTTTGCTATTTTAACATCTTTACAGGGGAAAATGGAGAGGGAAGCAGTTGAAGGAAAAAGCACAGTGCTTGCATGCAGCATATGCTTCTTTTTTGGTGCCATAGTGGTTTGCAACTCCCTTAAAAATGCAGGTTATGCAAGACCATCTTAGGAATTATTTTGAAATTAAAATATTTATGAAAACTCTGAAGCAGGTTCTTCCGTCATGTTGTTTACAAACCCACCTGGAAGTTCAAAGAAAAGGAAGTGACATCCTACTACATCAGGAGCAATAAAAAGACATCAACTTACAGTATGCGGCTGAATCATGGAGGAAGGAAGCAAAGGAGAACCAAGTGCATCTCTAATGTAGACTTCCTGTACATGAAAAAGGAAACTTAGTTCTGATATTTAGAACATTTCTAGTTATCGATTGAGTTGGACAATAGTTGAAAGGAAACTTGAAAATGGAACTTTTATATCAGATAACAATATACAATGTAATAGTGTTGTTTGTAGCCCTTTTATATTGTTTATCCATGTTTATGTTGGATAATTAAATCACTCGATATATGATGCAATCATGTTGTTTGTAGTCATTTTACAATGCTTATCTATGTTTATGCTAGATTAAATTTCTCATATAAAAACTATTTCAAGTGTCATGACTGTCTTTCAAAATGGCTTATCAAGATACTTATTTAGCATGCTAAGTAATAAATGTGCAGAGTCCATACATTCACTGACTCAATTGGCTAGAAATATCACCAAAATATTAAGGGAATACCAGACCTCAAGACATTACCTGTGAATCTAAAACTTGTTGCATAGCTGATATATCTTCATCCAAAGATTCAAAATAAACCTCAACCATGTCAGTAGGTTCAAGGGCAGCCTTCTTCCGTAATTTCTGGATTCTATTAACAACCTCACGACAATCATTGAAGTTTCAAACAACACAAGCATTAGAGATGTCTTTTCTTTATCAGACGAGTAACTAGACTTCAATGAAAAGTAAAAACAGGGAATTATTAAATAGTGATCCCAATTTTGCATGGTCTAGGGAAAGAATATTGCTATCCAAAAATTAATGAATCCAGTGTTTGTTATCATATTCCAGTCATCAAGGATAGGAACAAATTTACTAGAAAGTACAAAAGGAGAAATGAGACAAAGAAAAACTCAAAATTTGTATTCCAATAGACCAAATATTTATATTGTCATGTATTATATGGATGTGCATCTACCATAAAGTATTCGCTAAAATATTCTGTAGTTTACCTCACGAGCAATCCCCGCCTCAAACAATGACTCATCAGGTCGCAAATCCAGAATCACCACAACATCACCTAAATCATCAAACAAAGAAGACAATAAAGAAAAAAACCCTGAGAAAACCAGATAAATTGTATCAAGATGTCATTGACAATCCCCTACCATCTCCTGATGCATCAATCTCCTCTGCAGTCATATTTTCAGGACGTTTGAAATCCCGAAAAACCTAAAATTCCAAAGATATAGCAGATAAATCAATGAATGTAATCTAGTCAATCTGTCAAACAAAAATAAAAGCATCTTCTAAAGGGGCCACTGCCAACTTAATGATGGTTTTGTTCTAGCACAAGTGACAATTGTACCACCATGTATCTCTTTTATCATAATATATTAGTCCACTTATTTAGTTTACAAGGATTACACTTGTCTGTCCTTATTTTATTCTGATATGTTGTGTTAAGGGTTTATTTTATTTATTGCTTAGTGGAATTATGTAACCTTGTTTAATAATATAATAGATAAGAAGGTTTAGGCATTACTGCAATCTTTTCCTAGTAGAGAAATTTGAGCTCAAAAGTGCTTTCCAAGGTTACTTCTTTCACTTGAGAGGCTGTTTGGAGGAAAATTATGGCAATTAATACCTAACCAGTAACAAGAAAAAGGTTGAACTTCAGTAAATAGGTGTTATCTCAGCAGACAGTATGATGGTCAGTTTATGGTCTTTCATATTCTCCCTCTTTGAGAAGCTTGGCTTCTTCCTTGGAAAGTTAGAGACATTTTTGCTTGGTTGGCATGGCAATTTTGTGGCTCAAAGAAGAAAGGCAGTAATAATAATAAAATTTTAAGGTCTAGATCATTCCCTTTTTTGAGATCAAAAACCTTTTCCTAATATTGTTAGACATGCTTCTGGACAGGATTGTGAGTGAAGGTGCAAGAGGAGCTATGTTATCTAGATGTTCTAAAGTTAATTGAGTAATAATATTGACTTCTTTTCCCAAAAGTAAATATATTATAAAATAAAAAATTAAGAGAGAGACTTCACCAAAATGCTTACACATCTAATCAATGCTCATAGGTTTTATTTCAGTAATTGTTCAATGAGTTGTCAGAATTGTGTCTTGTAAGGCTCCTAAAGATGATAACAAATGAAAATAAGACAAGAAGATGCACCTTAATATCAGTCAGCTTCAAACAATGGTTAGAAATTGTAACTTCTCCAGCCTTTTCAAAAGCCAAAATATCTTCCTGGGACATTGCTTTGACTTCCTTGGCAACAACTCCCATCGATTTCCCCAGACGCTTACCTAATACACTATGAGAAAACAATCCACAGCATTAAGTGGAAGTACTGAGCAACAACAAAGGGAAACTGTCTTTAATGAAAACAAATTACTCATTATATACCTGAAATCAGGTTCTGCGCGTAAAGAAGCATATTTCAAAGGATCATTGCAGGGGACAAGAGATCTAATATTGAGTTCCTCCAGCACATACTGCAAAACATTTTTGATAGGCAAAAGATAGTAATAAGCATCAAAACAAGGCCACACAAAGCATACAAGTGCACTGTGAAGCAAAGAACAAGAAAAGGGAAAACAAAACAGGAACTATCAAATTTCTAGATCCACTAGATTAAAGCCAACATTCTGCTAAAAAAGAATGAGAAACTAGCAGTTTTTCTAGGTTTAACAAAAACATATATCCAATTTTTCTATGTTTACACTAAGATGAAGCCATTTAACTCTTAGTTGCACTAACCTAGTAGTCAGATTTCAAAGAGTCATTTGGCAAATAGCACAAGAGCCAATCAGTTACCAGTAAACTTAAGGGAGTATACTGGGAGGAAATTGGCCTTTCACAAACCACTTGAATCAATTTCCAAAATGCCATGGAAACCACCTGTATTGATTATACAACATTCAACAAAGAACATTTGGCAAAGGTTCTTCTGCAACAGTAATACCATGAGGTTGTAAATTGAACTTTAAAAAAAATGAAGATGAAAAAGAAGAAGAAGAAGAAGAAGAAGAAGCAGAAAAGAAAGCACGCATGAAAACCAAAACTTGGACTAGAAAACTACCCTAAAAATAACATCAATAAATAAAAATATAAAAAACAGGAACCAAGATAAAAATTAGGTAAACAACGATGATATGGACCCCAGAAAAATAAATGACAAAATTATATACTAGACCTTGAGAAAAAATTTCTAGTTTGAACATAGAGTAGATAAACCATTACAAGAATGAACGACCTAGACATGTTGAATATGACCAGAAAGTGAGCAACTATTACAAGGAATAGCATTTGCCAGTACAAGGATAGATTAAGCTCACTATGTAAACCCTTGTTTGCCTCCTTAAACTATCCATAAAAAAAAATTGATTAATTTGATATTTCTAAAGATCTCTGAAATGTTAATTCACAGACCTCTTTTAGCTTTCCAGCGATGTCGTCAAGAAATTCTTGGTCTGGATGAACAACTACCATCTCCCTGCAGTTCCTCAGCAAAGAATGGAAAAGGATAGGATTAAAGGGAAGAAAATAAATTAATACATGACTAAAAAAGAAATAGCATGCTTAAAGAGAAAGGAGCAAATAAGAGAAACTATAAGCATACCTGAGTGGTGTTTTCACGGGCTTATTGTGACGCTCACGAATATTGCGAGCAAGATCAATTATTGTTGTCATCCTTGCAACACTTTGTTCAATTCGTTCTCCTCTCTAAAATGGCATTAGAATTTCAAAAGGTTGTGTGAAGAAAAGACATGAAGAGTCTCATCTGAGCCTTAATCTTATCACATAGAAACTACATGACTCATAGGTGATCAGCAGTACCTGTCCCTCTTCTTGAGGGAAACTGCAATAGTGAATGCTTTCCTCTGATCCATTGGAAACTTTCCGTAAATTTTGATAAAGAACTTCAGTGAAGAACGGAGTGAATGGAGCCATCACTTTGCACGAAGTTAAAAGCACCTAAAAACCACCAACATGTTAATAAGAGTAGAGAAGATTTTCTAAAAAGGGTGATAATCAATAGAAGGATTTCAAAGTAGCATATTCAAATAGGTAATGACTAATAATAATCAGGATAGTTGGCAGATGATGATTGCAAGAGAATCCCCAATTGGTAGAGAACACTTTGTATATACCTAATGTACAAGAAATACAAGATGTTAGGCCCAAAAAATCTAGAAATGCAATAACACCAGATTCATGCACCTAAAATTCAATAATTCACATTAGATAAAATTGAAGCACAATATAAATTTAATCTTCAGATAAAAGTGCCACCTTGCTTCTGGGACAAGAGAAGTCACTTTATAATATTCAAGAAGATAAAATCTTAAATGTTTACCCACTGACTAAAGGACCTAACCCATGATCATCCTAGTAGCAGGATTTTCCAAAAAGGCTTCTGCCTAATTATAAAACATTCTTCCAGTGCCCAATTTTCTCCTTTTAGGAAACTGGGGCCCTTAAAAAGGTGACTTGGAAAACCTTTATCCTGGAGAAAAATCCTTGCAGATGGACATGGATTCTTTCCCCGATAAATCCAGAATCATACGTGCAGTTTTCAGGATTGCAAATGAAATCAATTATACCACAAAGAAATCACAATCACAAAAAAAAAAAACCATGCTGCTTGACATGTATTGCATGCAACCTACTATACATAAGCATCAAAACAGCATAAAAGGCTACTGTATTCATACATAGTAAAGAGTTGACAAAGCTGTCCGGCAGTCGCCTTCTCCTGTACGGCCTTTAAGTCTCTTACGGTTGAACCGCACATATGTATTTGTGAGGTAGTCAAGGAATTTCACAAGATAAGGAACCACCTACAAAAGGACAAGATGGATAAATACACACACACACACACACACACATATATACATGAATCAGCATCTTTATTGATGAATAATTTAATATGAAGAAATGAAATCAAACTACATTTTCTGGAAATGGAAGCACAGAGACCTGGACTGGATGGGTAGGGTGTAGGTATCTAACACACTTTGTGATGGTGGCTAGGGTCTAGACCCAACAGTGGCTAATCAGAGTCCTAGGACCCTGGAAGCTCTCCATCATCCTCCATTTTGTGGAGTGACCATTTGCTTTCGTATCAAGTATTCTATATAAGCTTTTTCTATTACCTTTTTCTTTTTGGTTGCTTTTCCAGGTAGCAATGATTCTTTTTCTTTGTGTCAAAAATTAGTTTTTGGGTTCTCATCTAAGAATAAAAGGAAATATTAATCATATCCTCAGCACTCAATAGCACAACATCATAGCAGCAAAAGCACTTATTGTTGGAGGAGCGGTGATTTTATCCACTTCCCTCATGGTCTATTTTTAGCACCCTTCACTCTTTAAGGTTCCTTGACTCTAAATGATAGGGGATTAGTTTATTTCAAAAAATTTTACTTTAAAAAATTACTTAAGTTTTTAATTGCAGAATGATGATTAAAGCAGATGCTAACCGTGTAAAGTCGATATGCATCCATTTCTTGGCGGACAAAATGAACAAGGCTCTGAGTGGCTGAATTGATCCATTGATCAAGCACATTAGATGATTTCTGAAGAGTAACCCCATCAATAGGAATGAATGGTCCAACCCCCTCAACCTCAAGTCTCCTTGCATTCTGTACAAGGAACCTGTATGCATTATACCAAGGGAGAAAGACCCCTTTGACCTAAGAAGACATCATAGTAAGAGGTTAGAATAGTAATTAAGATTACTAAGACTGGTGAAAGGTGAAACTAAACAAACTCTCTAACTTACAACAGTTAAAAAGATAGTTTAAAGTAACTACTCACAACACCATGAACTCCTTCTTTTTTAAAACGTAAAGGCTCTGCACGCACAACTGGAGAATTGATAATGTATAACCGCAATGCATCCTGCACAAATTAGAAGTCACAATGTGTTTGAGAAATAAAAGCATAGTCAGTTTTACAAACTGCAAGAAGTAAACTAGAAGAAGCTAGTTGATGCAATGCAATGAAAGAAAAACTAAAAAGGAAAGAACAAGAACCATAAGTATGAAGACGTTATTTGGGGGAAGAACTTACAGCCCCATATTCATCAATGACTTCTGTAGGTGAAGGATAGTTCTTCAATCTTTTACTCATTTTTTTTCCATCCTCAGCCAGGACAAGTCCATTGCAAATAAGATTCCTAAATGCAGGTTTTCCAAATAATGCAGTAGACAACACCATGAGAGTATAGAACCTGCAGTATGGTGAAAAAAGACAAAGCATAAATGTCCACAACCAAACCAGTTTCTATTATAAGACAACAGAAACATGATATATGAAACTAGGAAGGGATGACCAAACTAAAATAAATAATTTGGGTGAAAAAAGACGAAGCAAAAATGTCCACCACCTAAACGTGATCACTAAAATAATTTGGGTTGCCCAAATGCCAGACATACTTGCGCAACAAAAACATGTGAATATTCATCATAAATTATAATGAGGGATCAGAAACGGGATGCTCCAAACCCAAACTAGCAGACATCACACAGAACATCATGCATATAAAGCAGATGATAATTAACAAGGAAAAAGCAGAAAACAGTTAAGCAAACCTTTAACGATTGGTTTAGCTAAAAATTCTACACATAATTAGGAAAAAATAGAAAAAGAAAGGAATAATGCTGATTCATTAAGTCATAAGAGGTCTCAAGGAATAAATTTTATAACTTTCACAATTAGATAATGAACTAAAATAGACATGTCTTTTAATATCTGGTGAGTACTATGAAAAATACATGTAAAAGAAGAGAAACTAACCATCCACGAGTTTGATCTAGCCCCTCAGCCACAAAATGCCCAGGGAAATTATTTTCAAAAAGTTCAACATTCTCAAATGGATAATGAATATAAGCATAAGGCATGGACCCGCTCTCAAACCAGCAATCAAACACCTGCAGGGTAAAAAGATGCATCTGATTAAATCATTTGAAACACTCTTTAAATGCTGCATTAATGTACTCCCTATTCTCTTTCTCTTGAGTGAAAACACAACTTATAAACTCGACAGAAAAATGAGAGAACATAAGTAGAAAGAGCTCTACATCAAAATAAATGAATAAATAAATGGCAAATTATCTGTAATCTCTTTTACCCACGACACATCAGACATCGATAAACCATGACATAACCCTTTCAGTGAGCTGATCAATAAGCAAAGCAAAGTAAGAGAATTTTGAACAGAATTAGGACACTCAATACAAATGTGTAAACAACAATTTTTTTTTTTTTTTTTTGACAGGTAAATAAAAATTGTTTTGAAAAGTGCCGTAAGGGGGCACACCAAACTACACATGATGTATAACAATCACCAAAAACAAATATAGACAACATTCTAGATTACTTGAAATTCAGAACCCTCAGTTTTAAAAATGGGAGAGAAAATCAAAGAATCCTCATCAAATTTAATTTTAGATCATAAAATTGATGCCGTTTGGAAACACTTTTGTTTTTGCTAAACTCTTTGCAAATTGTATCATTCTCTTTTCATTTTCAAAAGCATCCTGTCAAAAAAAAAACAGAGAACATAATGTTTCTTCTCTTAAAATAAAATAAAAAATTGTTTTCAACTTTTATAAACAGTAAACACATTTGATACTTCCATTTTGTAACATGTTTTTATAAACAAGAAAAACATGTTCAGTATTAAGTCTTAAAAAGCAACGTAGAACATAAAGATAGCATAATTTCATAATGTCAATTTTATTTATTAAATTTTGAGAATCAGAAGATAATTTATACTAGTGTTATCAAACATGACTTTAGAAAAAATCAAAATATTAATTCTAAAAATAGAAATTAGAACATAGAAATGTAGCCAAAAGGCACTAGTTTTGAAGAGTCCAATTATTCCAGGTAAACTATAGTATTTTAGAAGGGTCAGCATTGAGGGGAATCATATTGCTTCAATTTCATGTTGGGAATTACTTGTACTTTTAATCCATTTGCAGCAAAAGCTAAGTGCAGAAATACAGAAGATGACAGATGTTTAGCCGCCAGGTCAAAGGATCCAATAGGGAAAATCAATCACAAGAACAGATCTTCAGCTTTAGCTTCATGTCCACTCTGTAAATCAAAATGCTAATTTTGATTCTACAAAAGCATCATTTAGATACAGTTCAAATTTGATATGAAAATAATAATAACAAAACATGCCAGATTTAGAGGTCTTACATCATCTACACGTCGAAGCACACCGAATTCAGGACCACGACTAGAAGGAATTGTGATATGATCAATCTTGTGACGATGCAGATCAGTCACCTATGAGAAAATATAGCATTCAGAGGTAGTTAATTATCATTATTATACATAGACAAAAACCAAAGAAATATAGCATCTTTGAAACATTCTCTGTCATAAGAATTTCCAGAGAAAAATGAAAACCTGACAACAAAGAGGAATATTTAACACAGTATTTTGCTAAGTTCCCAAGCTCAAAACAATTTTAATGCATAGATTGATCATAGATTAATTCATCTCGGACTAACTTGTTTATAGAAAATTCATTTATGTCCTTAGTTGATTTTATTGATTGATTGGGATCGGATTGAGGGAGGGAGTATTTTTGTTTTCCCTATCCTTTTTGACGTTATTAGGCGGCATGTGTACTTTGGTGCACCCCCTTTTAGCGCTTTAATACTATTTACATTTGCCTATCAAAGAGAGAAAAAAAAAAAAAAAAAAAACTTTCCAATAAATTTAAGTACCAAATTTTAACTAGTTAGCCATTAGCTAATACACGGTATTTTACTAAAGCTCCCAAGTTCCTACTAGTGTCCAACCAAAATATAAGGAAAAAGACTGATTATTATACAAGTGGAATTGTAAACTTGAATAACCTATTGACATATATGTGGTTTTGGGTGAACCTCGAAAATAAAAAAAAAATAAAAAATAAAAAATAAAAACTATACAAGTAAAATCTTTCCATCATCAATCTTAAAAGTCAACATCCAGATCATCCAAATAATTTATCTTTCATTAGAATAAAACCTGCTCGATGACAATAACTACATCTAAAACTTTGATCTTCAACACTTGTCTTTGACTACACATGAACAATGCTAAGAATTTTCCATTTTTCCCCTTTCCTCTTCATTATGCACTATATGCCTAAATACCTTTTAAAAATAGTAATCTTTTTAAGGAGAACAAAATCAATACTTATAAGAATTTAAAATAGTCAAATGCAATCATATCTTACGTATAATGTATTGTATGGTGTGTTGTATGTATCATTAGATGCATAAAAGATGTTATGTGCTAGTCATACATATTACTTTCTACATGAAAATTTTATTGCATCGGGCATCATGAATTTTTTAACTATTGACATCCATATAGTGGAACTTCCCAGCAGCATGGATGGCTAACCAAGATAAGCAAAGAGGAGATTAGAGATGAAAATATATGCATAAACATCCAAAAAGGGGGAAAACACAATTATAGTGATTGAAAGCTCAAGGAAACCTAGATGACAAGGTCTCCTAAATCCAGGTGCAACATGCACACATGAACCTGCATGTGTATGTATAATAATTTATTACATATAAGAAACTATACTTATACTTGATATAGATAAAGAATGGTACAAAAGAAATAAGTGTGAGACAGCCTTCAAAAAAAAAACAAAAACAAAAAAAAAAAAATAGAGGTGTGAATAGAAGAATAAAGCAAAACCATTACAGTAGGAAGCCCTTGGCTCTCCATCATATTACCTCTAAGAACCATGGTTGTTTCAGATAACCATTTCCCAATATATCACAAAGGAAAATCCAAAAAATTTAGGAAATAACCAAGTTGAGCAATCCATCAACAGGGAAATAGCTTTTATAAGTTAGTATATGAAGCAATATATTAAATAGGTTAACCAAGAGAAGGAAAGTAGCAAGATACAGATAAAGGAATTATTGAAACAAAGGTAACAGCCAACCTTCACACCAGAGAGCTTTTCTAGTTTCTCGATGGAATCCATAACTATTTTTTCTTCACCATCCTCACTAATCCATAGAGGAAGAGGAGTACCCCAGAATCTACTTCGACTGATAGCCCAGTCTCTTGCATTTTCCAGCCAATTGTGGAAGCGTTTTTCCTGTAATATGACACAATAAAGGAAGGCAACTCTAAGATTAAAATTCATCTGGGGGAGTGTGTATAACCTCAGTTCTCTATGTTTACAGTTATTCTGCAGGAGGTACAAAGTATTTGTTTATTTTCTAATATTGAAGTATGACACAGGAAAAAGGTACAAAGTATTTGTTGATAACATAGGATTCAGTAGGTCAAAAAAACCACACAAAAAGAAAAGAGAAATAGAAAAAGGACAAAAGTGATTGTATGGTTTGACAAAAGCATGCCAAACCTTCACAAAATCAGGAACCCAATATGTCTGTTTGTTGTTTTCTAGCAATTGCTCCTTCAAGTTTTCCACTTTGACAAACCTGTAAGTTAAAATAAAGGAATAGCTCAGTATTATATATATTTTTTGATTGGCAAATAAGAAAATATATATATATATATATCTATGTATAAATGTCAAACTAAAGTGGCAAAAATAATACACTGGAAGTATACAAGTGAGACACAAAAGATACAAGCTAAAGTAGCTACAACCCTACTTTAGGACTTTGAGCACAACCATTCTATTATACTCTCAGAAACAAAAATTCATTGAATATGAAGTTAAAATACATGTGAAGGATGGGAAATCCTTCACAGAAGTACAAACTTTAATCAAAAGAATAGATCAATACGATGTTTCCTATATACCATTGTTCTGTTTATCAAAAAAACAAATTAGTTCCAAAAAAGAAAAGAGTACTCAAAGAAAATTAAAAGGTCCGGCTAAAATTTCAGCTTAAGTAAAATAAATCTTTGATGAACATGCATATACCAGCTCGGAACAGCTCTATAAATAAGAGGGGTATCAGATCTCCAACAAAACGGATAAGAATGCGTAAATCTGCCAGATTTGATGAGCCTGCCTTTTCTCTGCATAAATACAAAGAATTTTTAGTAAAACAAAGGGAGACATTCAGTGAACAAAGTAAATGGACAAAAAAGGTTATGGCATCCCATTCTTCATATGAAACTCTTTTCTATTTTTTCCGTAGCTATGATAATAACAACAATTAAAGAAAAGAAAAAATGAAAAAAGACAACCCTGTAAATTAAAGCCCAGCTATAAAACTAATACAACAATTGATAATAATATTTTATTATAGGCAAAAATATTAATAAGTTGACTGATAAAAAAAATATAAATAAGTGTCTAGCAAAAAGGAGGTGCAACCCTATTGCATAGGAAGATACAAAACACACCATGGGCTAAAGGAAAAAAAGAGAGAAAGAAAGAAAAATGGAAACCAACAAACAAACAAAAAAGCACTAGAGGGGCCTAAAGCTGGTATCTTTGTTACCTTTATTGCTTCAATAATGTCTTTATCTGCATCCTTCACATAACGCCCACTAAAGTCAGTAATCCTCCCAGTAAAGCAGCCATCATCATCAACTGCTACAATTAGATCTTCTCCCTACACAAAATCCCACAAAAAAAGAAGGAAAAGGGGGGAAATACTTCAAACAAGAGAAAAAAATTAATGAAAAACTATAACATAGCGAAACTGCTATTAAACAAAACTAAGAAGATATTGTTTTCAACCCAACCAGAGCAACAAGGAAAAGGCAAGAGGAGAAGGCCATCTCAATATTTCAAATGCAGCAGGTACAAGAATTAATTTTAACTTTTAAGCAAAACTTGATTGTATCACACACATATCCATAGTCGTTAAAAACTTATAATTCACAATATGGTACAATGATACAATATATTTTTTATGCAAATGATCACACTCCATATCTTATCTTAAGTGTATCATATATATATATAATATATATATATATATATATATATATATATATATATATATATATATATATATATTTATAAGTAAGCGCAGAATATATTATCAGGAGGCAAAATAGCCGCAAAGCATACAAGGAGTATACGAGGCGACTAAGGCTCCCAACCAAAAAGGAACAAAACACCCCAACCCCTAAGTGGAGGCTAACCACTCCAAGAAGCCTATAAGGGAGATCGGCTCCACACCAATGTACAATTTAGCCCAACCCCAAACATTACACACAAAAGAAGTTTTTAACTTCTGAACTGCTAACACCCTCCCCTCCCTCCCTCCCTCCCTCCCTTAAAAGCTAGTCTATTCCTCTCCTTCCAAATTGTCCAAAAAATGTACAGCGGGATGGACTTCCACAATTTTTTCCTTTTTTTTCCTACAAAAGAGCCCTTCCAACTAAATAAAACCTCCTTTACAGATTCTGGAAAGGCCCACTGAACACCAAACAACCCAAGAATGATATCCCACAATACTTTGACAACTGTACAATGAATTAAAATATGATTTATCGTTTCCTCTTCACAACCACACAAGAAACAACAGTTAGGAAACTGCCACCCTCTTCTCTGAAGCCTATCAAGAGTGAGAACCTTCCCCCAAGCGGCTTCCCATGCAAAAAAAGCAATTTTGGTTGGAACTCTATCCACCCATATATTGCTATTCGGGAACTCGACGACAATGGGGTTTGCTAACACTCTGTACGCTCTCTTGACTCTAAACAGCCCGTCTCTTCCTTCCTTCCAAATCACCGAATCTTCCTCCAACGTAACCCTATGCTCCCTCAACACATCCAGCAAGTTGCCCACCGTATCCAACTCCCAGTCATTAAAGTCCCTTAGAAACCTTAAATTCCACCCACCTTGGCCAAAATTCTGGTCCCAAATTTCCTCCACCGTGGCATTCCTTTGGGCTGCTATGGCAAAGAGCATCGGGAAACTTTGGGACAGCACATAATTCCCGCACCAAGGATCTGTCCAAAATCTGATTTTATTGCCTTTTCCCACCTTGAACACCATATTTTCCCAACACCAATCAGATTCCTTCAAACTCTCCTTCGAAACCCCTACTCCAAACACCCCATTTGTCTTCCTTGTCCTCCATCCAAAGTCCTCTTGCCCATACTTTGCCTCAAGCACCTTCTTCCAAAGATCCTCCTTAGCACGAGCAAACCTCCAAATCCATTTGCCTAGCAAGGCTTTGTTCAAACGAGCAAGCTTCCTTAATCCCAGCCCTCCCTTTTCTTTATCCGCACACACCACCTCCCAATTGACTAAGTAGGCTTTTTTTTCCCCATTGCCCCCTCCCCACAAAAAGTCTCTTTGTAACTTTTCTAGCCTCCTTGCCACTGATTTTGGCATACGGAACAAAGACATTTGATACAAGGGCATGCTGGCCAACGTGCTCTTTATAAGAGTGATTCTCCCACCTTTGGAAATATATTGGCGTTTCCAAAGGGCAAGTCTCCTCCTCACCTTCTCCTCCACCCCATCCGACATGGAAGTGGCCTTATTAGGAGCCCCTAAAGGCAGCCCCAAGTAAACGGCAGGCAGCTGTCCCACCCTACACCCTATTTCAACAGCCATCTCGTTCACCTCTTCCACTTCCCCTACCGGAATAACCTCACTTTGTTCAAATTGATCTTTAACCCTGAAGCCGCTTCAAACCAAAAAAGTATCCAGCTCAAATGCGTTAAGTACTCTTTCTTTGCCTCACAAAAAACTACTGTGTCATCCGCAAAAAGTAAATGAGATATATTGACAGCTTGCCCTCTACCTCGCCAAATGCTACACCCAAAGATAAAGCCCCCTTCAACAGCCCTCGTGATGAGCACACTTAGCACTTCCATTCCCATGACGAACAAGTAGGGGGATAGAGGGTCCCCTTGATGCAGGCCCTTAGAACTTGAGAAAAATCCAGCTGGCACACCGTTCACCAACACTGAGAATTTGGCAGTAGATATGCAACTCCACATCCATCCCAACCACTTTGGCCCAAATCCCATTTTTTGCATAACCTTCAACAAAAATTGCCAATTGATCCCAGCCACTTAAGTGTATCATATATATATATATATATATATATATATATATATGATACACAATAGATACATAATGCAATAATACACACGCACACACACACACACATATCTTCAACTGTTTTTCATAATTTTTAAGAAAAATCAAATTGAAAATTTTTTTTGTTAAAAAGAATTATTATATTAATTGCTTAAAATGTATAGAAAGGTTAGAAATTGACCATAAAAAAAGAGAGAGGTAAAATAATCCTACATGTAAAGCTACATTCTTGTTGTCAAAAGTAATAGTGGAAGTTAAGTAAATTTATTCTTACAATGACCATTGAAGAATTTTCATATGAATGATTTGAATGTTCACATTGAAAATGATGGTGCTTGTGCAATTAAACTTTTATTTTTTATATATATATATATATATATATATATATATATGGAATTTTTTCAATGGTGATAGAATGATGAAAAACATGAAAAGTTGGAACTTTTATTTTGGACGTATGAAGACATATATCAACACATAATTAAATGTCTAGTTTGAATTTAGAACTAAAAATCAAATCTAAAAATGTTATTAAGTTTATTTTTGTAGATTTTGTGATGAAGACTATACATTAAACTCATATTTTGTTAAATTTAGAACTATGCCAAACTCTAGTATTCGATGTTTTCATATGGTATGATATATTTTAACTCTTTAAATTCTACAATCTTTCATGAAATTGATTATATGTTACTCTATACTCCATGCTTCTAATATATATACACATGTAAGCATATTTTTTCTATTTATTTTTCACTATATAAAAAAAACTTACGATACATGATTAAAAAACAGAGAAAAACGATATATGATATGTTTTACAAATTAACAACCATGTTCATATCATCGTAACTAGCTGTCATTTACAGCCATTAATAATTCACAGGGGAGAAAAGGAAAGAAAAATGCAAATCTGTTATTCCTTGTTTTGGGCTTCAACAACTTCAGTTGTCAAGGGAACTCATCTCTCTATTATTCAACTCAATTGGAATTTGGTGTATAATTAAAGGGTTAAAAGTGCAAATCTCGGATCCGGGATTCTACCTTTTTCTGTAGATGTTTTTTATTGTGTTGGGGGTATATAGGTAATATCATATTGCTCTATTATTTCTATCAGAGTTTGTATATCAGCGAAGGACTTCTCATCCTTCTCATGCATTTCAAATTACCATTCAATGAATTCTTGTATCTGATCAGGAAAAAAAAATGAAAGAAAAGTTCATAAGAATATTGCTAATTTTTGTTCTTAACAAAAAAAAAATGGAAAAAACTTGTAAAAATCAACTTGTTATTGTTCAAAGAAGGTTTGTAGTGCTAAAACTTTAGTCTATATTAGCTAAATGTTTAAAAACCATTTAACAGATTTACATTTCCAGCAGCAAGAACAAACCACCTAAGCAAATTAACATAGAAATTGAGGATTAACCACCAGGAGAGAGAACTCAAGTGCCTAATGAATAGACTCCAAAATAGGAGGCTTGAGGTACAAAACATACATGCTTAGCTGACACTCCAAAAGCAGTTAAGCATTAAAACTTGCTTTAAAAGCCAACAAACCCACAACCAAATCAAACCACCACCCCCACTCTCTCCCAGACTGCTTTCTGTTTTTGTCATTTCTGGTTAGACTGTATAGTTTATTTAGTCTTTTATAGGGTCTCTCACCCTTCTCTGTATTCTTTTTCCATGAGTTAACAAATACTTGTTTCTTATCAAAAAATAAAAAATTCTTATCAGAGATGCTAAGACCATATATGGTAATTCTTGCTTTAGGGCCACATTAACTACATACATTTGAGACCAAGCAAGAAATAGCAACCAGAATACTAAACCATAATGATCTGCATTTTTAAGCATCTGAGTGCAAACCTTATCGATTATTTGATTTTCAACGCAAACCCGGTAATCATCTTCACCGAATGCAGGAGCACAATGAACAATTCCAGTCCCACTATCATCAGTTACATAATTGTCCGAAAGAACTCTGAATGCCGCATCAGAAAACTCCATGAAATAATTGAATAATGGCTCATACCTGCAGTACATGTCTCTAAGAAGTTCATATTCCATATTACAAACTAATAAAACAATTCAAGCTCAAAAAACAAATAAGTGATCAGTGGGACCCATTCAAGTCCAAAATTTGCCAAATGATATCCATCACTAGAATTTGGGTTGGACCTTGGGCATATTTTAATACCACTAAAAATAATAGAATTATTCAGCTCCTACCCGATCAAAATTGTTCAATCACTAAAATTGTTTGGTCGTTAGCCCGTCAAAAGGAAAACAAAATTATTTAGTTAGCCAGATTTAAAAAATATCACTCAGTTGCTAACAACCATCCCCCTCTAGAAATAAGAGCATGCAAAATCATCTAGATTACCTATGAAAGGTGATACTTGCATTGTTCAACAATAGAAGGCAAAAAATTGTTCAAAAAAAAAAAAAAAAACCAAAGCACATGAAAATAAAGAATGTAATGGAGTTGAAAACTTTTTTTTTCCCCATTTTTACTCATTTAACAGAAGTGAAGGATTTGATGTTCAAAGAAGGCACTGGTTCCGACTCCAAGCTCTTTCAAAAATGAATCCCAATGTTTATCCATCTATTCATTATCTAGATTTACCATAGTAAGGGAATCATTAAACTTCAATGAATTCCAAGAACAAATAGTACCTTTTGAAACCATCCTATTCATTACAAATACATACTAGAACTTCAATTCTAGAAGGGGAGACCAGGAGTGGGGCTCAAAGCTATTCTTAAGTTAATGATATATATTTATAGACTTATAAAACCCTAGAAGAGTATAAACCTTCTAGAAGTCATCCTCCTAGTTATATAACATATTAGGAAAACAATTATATTTCCTAAAACCACAAGAAATTTATAATTTTTTTTTTTTGGTAAGACAGAAATCTATAAAACAAAAATATAAATCAATGATATTTATACATACTTTATACATACACATAATAACTCGAACTACTGTGGGATCCAAGACAAGTATGTCTGATGTAGGACAACGCTAGGATGGTTGCCTACACTCAAGGGTAGATGGACTAGGGTTTTAACTTTTAGGGTGGAAGGAGAGGAACAAAGAATAAATGTTATGGTAGATAAAATTATAAGATAAGAAATTGAGAGAAAGAAGAAACAATGAAGAAAAGATGGAAAACCTTAGAGTCTCACTAAGGCCTTCTAGGAGTCTCACCTAGAAGAAATCAATGGAATCTCACCATTGAGGGTTGCAACCTTGCAATGAAAGAAAATATAATATTATTCATATCAATTCATCCCTTTGATTTACATTGAGTAGCCTATTTATAGGCTTCTCTAAGAAATTCAAAGTCTACTACGACTCTAATAACCTATTATGATTCTAATTCTAATTATAACATCCAAAATCTACTAGAATTCTAATAACCTATTATGACTCAAATTCTAATTATATTATAACTCAACTAGCTAATCCTAATTAGACTCCAACAAATACCAGTCCCAATTCAATTCTAATTAATATTAATTCTACTTAAAGTTTACTTAGGTCTTCTCTTTCTTCCTTGAATAAACTTTAAAAGGCTTTCCCCCATCAATTCTCCCCGGCTTGAAAGAACTCGGCTCCGACGAGTTAGATGCTTGATACAATTCATAGAGATTAGGGTCAAGCTTCTGAAAATCCGTTGTCGTAATCCATGTATTTTCAAAGTGTGGTTTGTCTCGCCATTTCACCAAAAAATTTTGATATCCACCTTGTCGAGTAGACACAAGTTGATCATCAAGAACATACTCGATCACAGGACGTGGGCTAAGAGTAGGTGGTAATTGAAAATCCAACTCTTCACTTGCATCGTTGTGATGACCATGGTAGATATTTTTTTTTTTTTTTGATAAGTAAAGAGAAGTATATTAAAATGAAAGAAGAGACACCAAACTAGTGCCCTCTAGGTATACAGGGAGTATACAAAAGCAGCCCACCAACTCTAAACCAAGGTAGCGGGACAAAACCCCTACCTATAACTAAAGCCTAGCCACTCAAAAAAGCTAACAAGAGACCGAGGGCTCAAAACTATAAACACCCTAACCCATGACCACAGATTACATACAAAAGAATGTTTCAACCTTTGGATTGACAACACCTCATTCCCAAAAGCCAACAAATTTCTTTCCTTCCAAACTGACCAAAATATACATAAGGGGGTCATTTGCCACGCCTTTTTATGGATTTTCCCCACAAACGCTCCATGCCACCCAAGGAGAGTTTCCTTAACTGTACCAGAGAGAACCCACTCCACACCAAAGAGAGAAAAAAGAATATTCCACAATGCCCTCGTCATAACACAAATCTTCCACATTAAATATTGGACTAAAATGCAAGTCTGAGGGGAGCTCTAACAAATAAGCATTCTCACTAAAGAAAGCCACAAGATGCCACTCTTGGCTAAGAACTGCTCCAATTCCCACATGGGAAGCATCACAAGCCACCTCAAATACTTTCTCAAAGTCTGGTAGACGTAGGATATGAGGGTTCACCATCTTGGATTTGATTTCTTCAAATGTCTTGTTGGTCGCCTTGGTCCAAATAAATAAACCAGGTTTCATGCATTCAGTTATTGGGGCCATAATAGAGCTGAAATTTCGAATAAATCATCAATAGAATGTAGCCATTCCATGGAAGCTTTGCAACTCATGGATATTTGTTGGTACTGGCCAATCAACAATAGCTTTAATCTTCTCCGGATCTGTTTCAACACCCTTAGAAGACACAACAAAGCCAAGAAATACAACACTAGGGCTCATGAAAGTAAATTTTTTCATATTAATGTAAAATTTTTCAACCCTAAGAGTACGCATTACTTGCTTCAAATGTTCCTCATGATCTTCACAAGATCGACTATAGATAAGAATATCATCAAAATAGACAACAATAAACCGTCCAATAAAAGGTTTCAATACCTGCATCATAACCCGCATGAAAGTACTTGGAACATTGGTTAGTCCAAACAGCATGACTAACCACTCATACAATCCATCCTTAGTTTTGAAAGATGTCTTCCATTCATCCCCTGGTCTAATGCGTATTTGATGATATCCACTTCTTAGATCAATCTTTGAGAAGATTACTGATCCAACCATCATATCTAGCATGTCATCAAGTCTTGGAATTGGAAATCGATACTTGATTGTGATTTTGTTGATTGCATGATTATCCACACACATCTGCCATGATCCATCCTTCTTTGGTGTTAGTAGGGCAGGAACTCCACAAGGACTTAGGCTTTCACAAATAAAGCCTTTAGTATGTAATTCATCAACTTGCCTTTTCAATTCAGCATGCTTTGTTGGATTCATTCTGGAGGCTGGTAAATTTTGGTAATGATGCATGGGGAATCAAATCAATGGCATGTTGTACATCACGCAGGGGAGGGGGTTGATTAGGTAACTCTGTAGGCCACAAGTCAGAAAAGTCATCAAGGATTTTACGTACGTTTGCTAGATATTTCTTATCTTTTTCTTTAAATTCTTCCACTTTCTAAGACATTAAAGCAAAAATAACTTTAGTTTCCTTGCTCTCATTTTCAAATTGACAGATAGTAAGTACCTTTTTTGGTTGTGCCTCTTCCTTTGACTTCTTAATTGGAGGGACTTCTTTCATTGGACGAAGGATCTCCTTACGTCCGTTGTGTATGAGAGCATATGTATTTTCATAGCCATCATGTTGAACTCTTCTATAAAAAGGCCCAGGTCTTCCAAGTAAAATATGACTTACTTTTATGGGTAAGACCTCACACCATACAGACTCTTCAAAGTCCTTACCAAAAAGGAATGTTACTAAGCAGCGAAAACTTATTGGGATAGAGGTGTCATTAACCCATGCTACTCTGAATGGATGTGGATGTTTCTCTATTTTAAGGTTTAGCTTCTCAACAAGTTCTTGCGAAGCTATGTTCAAACTGCTACCTCCATCAATGATCATGGTGCATAATCTCCCTTGGCAAGAAATACGTGTTTGGAAAATGCTAGTACGTCGTCAATCTTCTTCTCCTTTTACCTTTGGGACAACTAATAAAGGTCATACTACAAGACTATGCCCTTCCGTCATACCATCATAGTAGTCACATTCTTCACTAACTTCATCTTCATTGTAGGTCCCTTCTTCCTTTGGGTAACTCTCCAATTCAGATTCTGGTTCTTCAACACAAAAGTACAAACCTTTGATTGAGCATACAACAGCATAATGACCATGCCCACCACACTTAAAGCATAAAGGAGTCACATCTACTTTTCTATCTCCAATACTCATTGAAGTTTTACCCTTATTACCATTCTTATGAGCCACATTCGAAGTTTGTTGAGTGTAGCCCCCACCATTCACATGATTAGAAGTTCTGAAGTTTGATGTGCTTAAAGGTTTGCTTGTTGTCCTGTTAGAGAAAGTGCTCCCAATTTGTGAACTTGGACGTCTGAAAACTTGAAATTTGAGGCCTTCTTCTATTTTGAGGGCTAGTTGATAAACATCATCTACGGTATAAGTGTGTGCAACTATCATCTCAAGTTGAATCTCCATTTGAAGTCTAGCTTGGTAGCGGGCTGCAAGTTGAGAATCACTTTCCCGCACTTGATTTCGAATGCTCAATTCATGGAATTCTTGTGTATATTCTTCAACGACTTGGTACCTTGTTTAAGGGAAAACAATTTTGTATACATAAGTTGTTCATAATCAGTTGGGAGAAAGTGCTCCTTCATCTTCAACTTCATCTCGTCCCATGTGTCAATAGGTGGTTGGCCAGTTCTATGACTTGATTCTCAATATTATGCCACCATAGATGTGCTGCTCCTTTCAACTTTGCCTTCACAAAACAAACTATTCTATTTTCGGGCATTGCATACCAATCAAAGTAATCTTCCATTGACATAATCCAATCAAGAAAAGCTGTTGGATTTAGTTTTCCATAAAATTCAGCAACTTCAAGACATACCTTTTTAGTCACATCATCATCTAGCTCAAAAAGTTCGGCCCTTCTTTGAGTCCCCATCATAAAATTGTCTTGTTTTTCGTGTGATCGACTTGGTGATTGTCTAAATTGATGACTTGCAATCTCCTCTTCAATTGATCGTTTCTTGACTCTTTTCTACTAACTTCATGATCTCATCAAGTTTGCTATTTAGTTGTATTATAGCATCTTGATGGGATTGTTGTGTGGCTGAAATTTCCTCCAAGCGTATTGTAGCGGCATCTTGATTGCTAGAAGTTTTTTTGGAACTCATGCCTGCATAAGTTGCTCCGCTCCTTAATTACATATGCCTTCAAGCCAAGAACTTTGGCTCTGATACCAAAATTGATGTAGGACAACCCTAGGATGGTTGCCTACACTCAAGGGTAGGTGGGCTAGGGTTTTATTTTTTAGGGTGTAAGGAAAGGAACAAAGAATAAATTTTATGGTAGAGAAAATTATAAGATAAGAAATAGAGAGAAAGAAGAAACAATGAAGAAAAGATGGAAAACCTTAGAGTCTCACTAAGGCCTTCTAGGAGTCTCACCTAGAAGAAATCAATGGAATCTCACCATTGAGGGTTGCAACCTTGCAATGAAAGAAAATATAATATTATTCATATCAATTCATCCCTTTAATTTACATTGATTAGCCTATTTATAGGCTTCTCTAAGAAATTCAAAGTCTACTAGGACTCTAATAGCCTATTATGATTCTAATTCTAATTATAACATCCAAACTTTACTAGAACTCTAATAACCTATCATGACTCAAATTCTAATTATATTATAACTCAACTAGCTAATCCTAATTAGACTCCAACAAATATCAGTCCCAATTCAATTCTAATTAATATTAATCCTACTTAAAGTTTACTTAGGTCTTCCCTTTCTTCCTTGAATAAACTTTAAAAGGCTTTCCCCCATCAATGTCACTGAAGCTTTGTGATGTCAATAAGCTCTCCTAGATCAATTATATGGGATCAAAGGACCATAAGTATGTCACTGTGCTAACATGTTTGCAAATAAGAAATTTTCTTATTCACTCATTGAAAAATTATTATACATATGTATACAACTTTCAAACTTGTATAAAAAATGGAAACCAAATAAGACAATTGACCTACTCCTAAAATTCTTCCTACAAATCCTTTAAATTACAATTTTCCTAATTTGCATAGTCAACCAATTTAAATATGCACAAAATCAAGAATAAATCAAATAAACTACGTGAAATCAAGAACAATTATTGGATTCCAACACTCCCCCTTAAGTTAGGTCAAAGATATCTTCCATTCCCAATTTGCTAACCAAAAAGTTGAATTTAGGATTCTAAACTCCCTTTGTGAAGACATCAGCTAGTTGTGGTTTGGATGCAACAAACAAGGGGCAAATCAGCCCACTGTCAATCTTTTCCTCAATGAAATGTCTATCAATCTCAACATGTTTAGTCTTGTCATGTCGTACTGGGTTATGAGCAATGCTGATTGTAGCCTTTGTTGTCATAATATAGTCTCATGGGATTCTCAAGATTCACTTGTAGTTCCCTTAATAGCGCTTTAACCATATGAATTTACAAATGTCAAAGGTCATACCTCGAAACTTAGCTTCAACACTAGACTAAGCAACTACTTGTTGCTTTTTGCTTCTCCAAGCAACCAAGTTGCCAATCATAAAAATATAGTATCCTGAAGTAAATCTTCTATCAATGTTAGAACCTGCCCAATCTACATTTGTGTAAGCCTCAACTCTAAGGTCATTGATTTTTTAGAACAATAAGCCTTTTCATGGAGTTAACTTCAAGTACCTCAAAAGATTCTCAAGATTGCATCCATATGACATTCTAAGGGGGAGTGCATGATTACCATACTAATAGCATATGTTATATCTAGCATTGTGTGGGACAAAAAAGTTAATCTCCCAAGGAGTCTTTGATATCTCCCTTTGTCAACTCATTTATTCAGTGATGATGCCTAACTGATGATTTTGATCAATAGGTGTACCCACTGGTTTGCATCCCAGCATCCTAGTTTCATTTAGTAAATCAAGGATATACTTCCTTTGAGTAACATAGATCCCCTCTTTTAATCTTGCCACCTCAATGCTAAGAAAATATCTATATTTCCAAGATCTTTGATTTCAAATTTTTTTGTCAACTTTCCCTTAAAATTTTGCATCTCTTCCACAGTATCTCTAGTGACAATTATGTCATCCACATAAATAATAAGTGAATTAATATTCTTTTGTAGTGATTGTTTAAGAGTATGATCTCCTTAACTTTGGTGGTAGCCAAATTTTTTTTTTTTTTTTTTTTTTTGATAAGTGAGCGCAAATATATTACGAGGCAAAAAGCCACAAAGCATACAGGAAGTATACATAGTAGCCTAAACAAAAAACAAGAGAACAAACACTCACCACCCCTTAGGGAACGGCAAGCCATTCCAAAAAACCTAAAAGCGAAGAGGACTCCTCTCCCATATACACCCTAGCCCAACTCCACAAGTTACAAACAAAAGAATTTTTTAACTTCTGAATAGCTAGAGAGCCCCCCCCCCCCCCCCCCCCCCCTGAAAGCTAATCTATTTCTCTCCTTCCATACCGTCCAAAAAATACACAACGGAATGGAAGTCCAAATCATTTTCCTCTTTCTCCCCACAAAAGGGCCCCTCCAACTAACTAACATCTCTTTGACTGTCTCTAGGAACACCCAATTAGCCCCAAACAAGGCCAAGACAATCTCCCAGAGAGCCCTTACAACTATACAGTGTAAAAGAATATGATTTACATTTTCCTCTTCACAACCACACAAAAAACACCGATTTGGAAGATGTCAGCCCCGTCTTTGAAGCCTGTCCAAAGTTAGGACCTTCTCCCAAGTAGCCTCCCAAGCAAAAAAAGCAACTTTGATTGGGACCTTGTCCACCCAAATGCTCTTTTTCGGGAAGGTAATGACATTAGGGCCTGTCAACAACTTGTAAGCATCTCTAATCCGAAAATGGCCGTGTCCCCCTCCTTTCCATATCACTAAGTCCTCTTCAGGAGAAATCCTCAAATCCCTCAGCATATGAAACAGCTCTCCTAGGGCGTCCAGCTCCCAATCATTAGAGTTTCTAGAGAGTCTTATGTTCCAACCTCCTTGACCAAGGCTAGAATCCCACATCTCATTAACCGAGGCATTCCTTTGGGCCGCCAAAGCAAACAACTGGGGAAAAGCTTGGGACAACACCTCGTTGCCGCACCATTGGTCAGTCCAGAAGCTAACCTTGGTCCCTTTTCCCACTTTGAACTCTATATTATCCCAACACCAATACGACTCCTTCAAGATATCCTTCCAAACCCCCACCCCAAACGTTCCACGAGCCTCCTTTGTTCTCCAACCAAAGCCCACATGGCCATACTTCACCCCAATCACCTTCCTCCAAAGGATTTCTTTCTCAAAGGCGAATCTCCAAATCCATTTGCCCAACAATGCCTTATTCAAGAGATCAATTTTCCGAATACCTAGACCCCCTCTCTCTTTTTGGGTGCACACCACCTCCCAATTGATTAGATGGATTTTTCTTTCCACGCTTCCCCCTCCCCAAAGAAAATCCCTTTGTAATTTTTCAAGCCTTTTTGCAACTAGCTTGGGCATACGAAAGAGAGACAATTGGTAAATAGGTATGCTTGCCAGAGTGCTTTTAATGAGGGTAATCCTCCCTCCCTTCGACAAATATTGTCTTTTCCAAAGGGCAAGCCTTCTTCTCATTCTAGCTTCAACCCCGTCCCACATAGTCGTGGTCTTGTGATTGGCTCCCAGGGGCAGCCCCAGATAAACAGAAGGAAGGGCCCCCACTTTACACCCTATCTCCACAGCCAACTCATCAATGTCTTCAACCTCCCCAACCGGAATTACTTCACTTTTAGCTAGGTTTATTTTAAGACCAGAGGCTGCCTCAAACCACGCCAAAATCCAACTTTGGTGGTAGCCAAATTTAAGAAGAGACTTAGCAAATCTCTTACATCATGCCCAAGGAGACTGCTTCAAACCATATAGTGATTTCTTCAATCTACAAAACCTTTCTGTCAAGCTGTAAATAGGATGTAATTGAGCTGTAAATAGAATAGGATAATTATTTTCTTATTATGTTAGTTTCCTATTTCTGCAAATAGATAGTTTTCTGATTTAGGAATAAGTTAGTTTCCTATTATGTCTCTTGTTTCCTATTTCTTCTCTTGTAATCTCATATATAAACTGTGTATAGTCAATCTAATATACAAAACTTATTATTTTTCATCCCATATTTCGTGTCACTTTCCACTGCTAAATTTTCCTTCAAAACCAGGAGGCAAATCATAAATGCTTTTTCTTCCAAGTTCCAGTGCAAAAATGCATTTTTTAATCAAATTATTGTAGAGGTCAATCAAAATTTATTGTAGCGGATAAAAGGACTATAATGGAATTCATCTTTGTCACGGGTGCAAAAGTTTCTTGGTAGTCAATTCCATAGGTTTGTGTGTATCCATTTGCCACTAACCTAGCTTTATACCTCTCAATTGAACCATTAACTTTGTATTTAATAGTGAACACCCACTTACATCCCACTAAATTTTTTCCTTTGGGTAAATCAACAATATCTCATTTTTCATTCTTATACAAGGCTTTCATCTCCTAATTTATGCCCTCCATCACTTAGAGCCTCTTGTACATTTTTGGGAGTTGAATCCGAGAACAATGAATGGTAACGACCTTATACCTGTGGCAAAGTCTATGATAGGACAAATATTTTAACAAAGGATGTTTAGGACAACTTCTAACACCTTTCTAAATAGCTATGGGAATATCAATATCAATATCCAAACCATGATTAAGAAGAAAAGGGTTAGAAGGATTAGATGTACCTAATTCTGGAGTTGATTATCAGTCATATGTAAGAGAGATTGGGTCTTGTTCTTGCATTGGTAGCCTTGGCCTCCTAGAGTAAACCATCAAGTCTGAATCAACATTTTCTACTGTTGTTGGTTTTCTACTACTGTTAGTTTCTTTTGTTGCTACTGGTTGTATGTTATCAACCTCCTCCACATCACCATGTTCAATAGCATGACTCTAAGCGGGTAAAAGAAGCATCTAAGACTGATCTTCCTGCAATATTTTCTCCCCCGTGAAGATCAGATTTCTAGTAATAAGGCTGATTTTCAAAAAACTAACATCAATGGAGACAAAGTTCCTTTGTGTAGGTGGATGATATCCCAAAAAAATACACTTAGTGGCTTTAGGATTAAGTTTGAATCAGTTTTTGTTTGGGACATAGACAAATATAGTACAACCAAAGACTTTGGGTGGAAAGGAGCCAAGTTAATTTATGTGGGGTAGCTGTTGTTTCAAGATATCTATTAGAGTGAGTTTAAGCTTTTTGTGGGCATTCTATTTATAGGAACATTTCTAGCAAACATTAGGGCTCTAACTACCTCCAACAATTGTTTATTATTTCTTTTAGCTACCCCATTCTGTTGAGAAGTACCTACACAAGAGGTTTGATGATTAATCTCATTCTTTAGGAAATAATTTCCAACTCCCCTCCATTATCCAACCTCACAACTAGCACTTTTGTATTAAACGGGGTTTGGATCATTTGGTGGAACTATTTAAGGGTGAGGATAGTATTAGAATTTTCTTTTAGGAGATAGATCCATATGGTTTGGGTACGCTAATCAATAAAAGTTATTAACCATTTTGCCCCTAAACAACAAGTAATTCATGAAGGGCCCCAAACATCAATATGAATGAGAGAAAAGAAATTTCATTTCTTTTAATGTGGTTTTTTTTATAACTCATAGACTTCACATTGGAATTTACAAATATCTAAGTTGACACACAATTTAGGGTACAAAGTTTTCAAAGAGAAAAAACTTGGAGCCCTAATCTTTCATGTATTAACCAAAGTTCTCTTTTTTTCTATGTTTCCTTCTATTTGATGAGCTTAAATCTTTCTTTGCTCCTCAATAACCAAGTAATAGAGACCCTCTCTCTCTTTAGAACTGTTAATCATTCCCTCTAGCATAGTTTTGAAAGGCTCAAGGCACAAAATACTCTTGGAGCCTGAGGCGCACCTAAGGCATAGACTTTAGTGAAGTGAGGCACACCCTATTTTATATATATAATTTTCTATTTTTCCTTTCTTCTTCTTCAGTTCAGGCTTTCTACACACACGAATGAGAGGCAAAGGCTTCTTCTACAAATATAATTTTCTATTTTTCCTTTCTGCACGCTCGAGTGAGAGGCTCCTCTTCTTTAGTTCAAGCTTGTTGCATGCACGAATGAGAGGCAGAGGCTGAGCAAATAAGGTTTTTTTGCTGCACATCGTTTAGGCTCTTGTTCTTTTTCTTTTTTTAAAAAAAAAAAGGCTCAAAATGCTGCATTTTGAAGGCAACAAACCACATCCAACCCCCCCCCCCCCCAACACCCAAAAAAAAAAAAAAAAACCTTAATCCTGCCTCTGCAACTCATTCGAGTTGGACAAGAAGAGAAGAAGACAGACCTTTTTGGGGCTTCGTGCCTAACCGGAGGCGAGCGCCTTGCATACCTAATTAGTGCCTCCTTCAATAGGTGGTACCTAGAGTTAGGCAAGGCACTAGAGCATGGCGCCCACCACCTTGAGCCTAAGCGCACCTTTCACAACTATGCCCCATAGTTAGGTCTTGCAACACACAATGAGTAGGAAGGAAAGTTACAAAACAATTTTGAGATTTTGTTAATTTACTAATGAACAATAAGTTACATGACAAATTTGAGACATTGAAAACAAATGAAAGAGTGATATTATGAGCGACGAAACATCGCCTTTACCACTGATGAGAATCAAAGATCGTTAGCAACCTGTACTTTTTGGTTACTAGAATATGGAATGTAAAATAGAAAAACATTAGACTCTTTAGTCATGTGATCAATTGTCCCTAAATCCATAATCCAAGGGTTCGAATGAAGAATACTTGAAGCACTAAGAATTGTTTTAAAAGCACCTAACTGTACAAGGAAGACAAGAATTGGAGGAAGAGATGTAAGACACAACAATAGTGACAATCGAGGAAGAGACCTATGCCTACATGGATATCCATTGGTTCGGAAGTGAAGGCAACCACTTTATTTGGAAAAAAAAAAAAAATCACAGAGGAGTGGTGATCCTTGCTTAACTAGTCCCTCACCACTCCTCTCAACTTCTCTATCACTTCGTCTCTCATCATCATTCCTTCCTCCTTCTAATTCAGTGTTCTAAGAGAAAGAGAGAGAGAGGCTTCTAGGCTTTGATGTAGTCTATATGAGGCTCACCAAAAATACTCTTAACACTTGGTACTAAGGAATATCTCTCTCTAGTGAACCATCATAGCTAATTGCCAAGGAAGACTATCCCCCACCAAAACAATTTTTTTCCATTTTCTAGAAATTACACCTAGAACCTTTGGGTTCCCACCCCAACCCTTTTGCTACTTTAGTCAACTCCCTTAGGGACCTACAAGCCTACTCTTCACAAATTAAGTGGTCTTTCCAATGTCCACCCAATCCCACTAAATTTTCAGTCCTAGAATTACCCTACCTTATATTTAGGAGATTTGAAGGTAGCAAATCGAGGTATATGCTACTTTTGTTTATTCCTTTTTGTTTTGTTTAGCCTATCTTGTGGAACTTAATGTAAATACATCCTGATTAGATTTTGCTTCTTTTAAATGAAAATACGAGTTCAGAATATCAGTAGCACACTATTGAGATATTGTCTATAGTTTTAGGATTTTTTGAAAATAACTCATAGAACTAGACCACCATTTAGGTCAACATCGGTGTCTGTCATTAGTTCCCATCACTGACATTGACAGTCATTTGATTTTTTTTCTTTATTTTGATAAGCAAAAAATGAGTATATATGGAGAAGTGTCAATCAAAAAGGGTCATGCACCTCTAGATACATCCATTTGATATATTTGGGTACACGAGGTAAGATGCATGTGAATTGCATATTATCAAGATATTATTAGCAGTTATAGTGTTTTTAGAAGAACAGGTAACAGTATAAAACAACCACTGAGGTCAATATTGGTGCCTTTCTTTTACACCCCACTACTACTTCTATTATGCTGCCATTACATAAAAGACTGCAGTCTTTACACCTATTCAAGCACTTATTAAAAAAATCAAAATTCTGACATTGAATCAGACCCTCAGACCCAAATTGATTTTTAAAATTCTAATCTCATAACAGACTTTGACATTAACTTTGATTCAAAAAATGGCAAATAACCGAAATTTATCAACCAACAAGCAATGGTGTGACCTTGAACATTTCCAAATAATAAGAGAGATACAAGCTCTATAAATTTTTGGAAAACATAGTTTTTTGGATAAAACATACTTTCTTAGCAAAAATGACAACCCATTTGACAAGCATCTATATTCAATACAAAATATGAGTCAATAACAACTAATAATGGAAGAATTGATAATAATTTAATAGAGTTCAAACAAAAGGTACGGGATGTGCTTACTTCCTTCCCACCAGTGAAGCCCCCAAAATTTTCTCAACCACCTCAAACTCTACCTCACCCTTGGTTTTCCCACCTGAGGAACCCTTGGACTTAGGGTTTGAATGTTTTAGATCATCACTTGATCCATTAGTTACGACTTGTTTTGGCTTCTCAGTAGGTAGCTCTGACAATCGAGATTCAGCAACCACATAGACTTTCCCTGAGTACTTATTGCGCACCTGTTTGTTTTTTACACTTGAAATTAGACACTCAAACAACAAATAGCATTGCAGATCTTATGCACTTGATATCATCAATAAAGCCTTCATTTGAACAATCTATTCAATAAATAGAAGAGTAGAGAAATCTATGATTATCAAGCCTTAGTTCTTTGGCAGAAAAATATTCTTAATACTTAGCACCGCACATTTGCCAACTTTTTTAAGGTATGAGACATGGAGGTGTCAGGCTTTGAGAATTAGCATCAAAGGAGTCTCCAGATCTAAGGGAGTGGCTTCAAATGCCTATAAAAAAACTTTGATACACAATCGAAATCAGATGGACAATTTATGGCACTTCAGCTATAAATTCAACAATTTATAACCATAGAAATTCAACAATTGGCTTCATGATTAATTAATGCTAATGGGTATCAGATTATGGATGTAATTCAATATTATGCCACTTCAGCTAGCAAAGTAGACAATTTATGGCAGAACAGAACACAAAGGTCAATAAACATACCAACCATTCAATCTGTAAGTTCTAAATGATCTGTCAAAGAAATTTCAGATTCAACTGACCTTTACATAGACAAAATTTGCATTGACACACAAGGCAAGATTACTAGGGAGGGTCCATGGTGTTGTTGTCCATGCTAGAAATGCTGCTTTATCTGGATCGTCAACTATTGGGAAGGACACAATCAGTTCAGGGTCGGGTACATCCTGTATTACTCCAGGAGTGTTAGAAATACATGAAATTCAAATAAATAATTGAAGTAATAAGAACAATAATGGTAAGTTTTTTAAAGCCAAATTAGTGATCATGACATAAAAGGGCCAGTTCCACAATAACAATTCCATTGGCTGGTCTGATTGTGTCCAGCCGCAGGGTATGTAACACTAAAAATAAAAATAAAAAATAGAACTGAAACCACAGCAGTTTAGAATCAAACCTTATAGTTCGAGTTGGCTTCAAAATTAGACAGCGGTGTCTTGCAACCAGTGCTGTATGGCATAACCTGAAAAAATAACATCATCAACACACTTAAAGAATAGCCGTTTCCAACCAGCTAGAATTGATTTTCTCTAACATCTAAAAACCAGCAAAAAAAAATTATTTTCTAGTCAAAACCTTGGTTGGTTCTTAAGAATGTGTAAGAAAAAACATATAAATCAGAACATTTTTTCATTCTATGACCAAGAAAATGAAAAACAAAATTCCCATTCAGATAAACCTAATACAACTATTTGACTTCGTTTGAGCAAAGTGTTTTTCTGAAAGAAAACTAACAAGAAGACAAAAAACCCAAAGTCCTGTTATCCTTTTCTATGGGAAGTAAGATATTTCTTTTTTCCTCTGTTTTCTTGTCAACCAAACAGAATGAAAGAAAAGTGTCAATCCTACAGTTCACCTTCCAATTCAGAAAAAGTGATGTCATCAAGATGGATAATTATTCATCCATCTTATCAACTACCAAAATCTCAATCATTAATGCACATACATGACATTCAACTTCAATCCATTACAGTTCACGAATATACCGTGAAAGATCTTATTAAATAAATCCACTCCAGCCTGTTGGAACTCCCTTGAAATAATGCATATATAAAAATGTTATTTAATTAGTCATTTTTTAATTGAATAAAAAATGCACCAAGTTTAAATAAAATTTTTACTACCCTATTCACAAACATCCATAATCAATTCAAGGCATGCATGAATTGAAGAAAACACATGATAAACAAATTAGAGGGCATAAATCAAGAAATGAGGACAAACATCAAACCTCTACAAACATGATCTTTCATCACATTCCATTTCAATCCACTAAAACTCATTCATAATATGAATATTTTATTCAGCTATCCATATCAACCCATTAAAATTCATTCAAAAACAAAGCATATATGAAAATATAAAATTAATCATTTTTTCAATTGAACAATATGGTTAACTGATCTATTGTTCTCTTAGACAAGAAGAACCAAGATCTTGGCATAAATAACCTTCATACCTCAATAAGGTTCTCCTTGGAAAATGGAATTGGAGATTCGCTACTAGGACAAAAACCCTTTGAAAATAGGTTATAGTTAGACATTTTGGAGCAGTTGAAGGGGGCTGTTGTTTGAGCGTGGTGAAGGATAACCATGGGGTGAGCTTGTGGAAGGCTATTAGATCTAGGTGGAAGGGCGTTAAACGCATAACTTGTTTCGTTATAGGTAATGGCAGAAGAGTAAAATTCTGGAAAGATAGATCATGCAGTTGTTGCAGTGGAAGTTCCTTCAGAGAGTCTTTCCCAAAGTTACTTTTCTATAGCCATTGATAAAGACTCTTGTGTAGCATAAATGTGGGAATAGGTTGGGAAGGGGGGGGAATCGGTGAAGTCCCTGCTTTCATACACGGTTCCACAATTGAGAATTTGAAAGAGTGGAGGCCTTCTTTCAAATCTTGCAAACAAGCTTAATTAGAATGGAGGAAGAAGATAGATTGGATTGGAATGAATCCAAGAGTGGGAAGCTTTCCATCAAATCCTATTATGTTGTCTTAACCCAGGGAAGTAGTGAGCCCTTCCTGCAAGCATAGTTTGGAACCCATGGGCAACAACTAGGTTAGGCTTCTTCACTTGGGAAGTTGTCTAGGAAGAGTTTTAAAGCTTAATCAACTTATAAGGAGGGGATGGGGTTTTCTGAATAGATGTTACATGTGTAAAGGAGAGGTAGAGTCAGCTGAACATTTACTCCCTCAATGTTCCAAAGCGAGAATTCCATAGCAGCTGGTTTTCTTCTCTATTTGGAGTGAACTGGTTGATGCAATTCTTAGTAAGAGGAACTCTCCTACGTTGGCATGACTCTTTTGTGGGGAAGAAATGGAAAAAACTTAGAGGGTTGCTCCCTTGTGCCTATTTTGGACGCTATGGAATGAAAGAAATAAGAGGGCTTTCAAAGATGCAAAATAGTTAGATCAGACTATCAAACCCTACTTTATGTGTGTCTTTTTGGTGTGGGCTAGAGCGTACATAGATGATTTTTCTATGACCATGATAGGCTTTGTAGATTGGTTAAGCTCCATCTAAAGGAGAGAGAAGTTTTTCTATTGTTCATTCTCTTTCTTTTTGTTCACTTTTTGGTGCTATTTGTATTCATCGTGTGCACTTTGGTGCCCCCTTTTTCAGGTGCTTCTAAGATATTATCTCGTTTTTCCAGTAAAATAAATCAAAGAATGCAATAGTTCAACAGAATCATAATTACCCAATTTAAAAATATTTATACTCCATATAAGACGAGCATCAATGGGAGAAAACATACACCACTGAATTCGGAAAACATAATAAACATGTAAAAATGTTATTGAATTACTCGGTCTTGATTGGATAAAAATGCAGTAATTCAATATAGTCTTAACAACCCATCTGATAAGCATCTATATTTTTCAATTTAAATATGAGTCAATTGCATCAGTTGAAGGAAAATTTCACTACCTATTCCAGAAACATGAATCACTTTCCATTTGAATCCAATAAAACTAACAAGCACATAAAATATGAAAATTTTGTTGAATTAATCGATTTCAAAATTCAACCCATTAAAAAATTCCTTGCTTATTTAATCAATCAGTCTCCAAATCGACTAAAAATTACATCAATTCAAAAAAAAAAAAAAAAAAAACCAAATTTTAACTACCTTGTTCACAAAAATCCATTACAATCAATCCAAACATGATTAGAAATTCAGAAACATGAACAGAGAAACCAGCACAAACCTTGAAACCTCTGTACACAAGGCCCTTCTCAAAGAGCTGAGCAAAAACCCACCACACACTCTCCATAAACTTTAAATCCATGGTCTTGTAATCATTCCTAAAGTCAATCCACCGACCCGTTCGTGTAATGATCTTCTCCCACTCCTCAACGTACCTAGTCACAATGCTCCTACATTCCTCATTGTACTTATCAATTCCCATCTTTAGCACATCCTCCCTCGTCTGAATCCCCAGCTTCTTGTCAATCTCGTGCTCCACCGGCAATCCATGGCAGTCCCATCCGAAGCGTCGGGTCACGTGGTGGCCGGTCATGCTCTGGTACCTCGTCACAATGTCCTTGATGGTCCCGGCAAGGATGTGGCCATAGTGGGGGAGGCCAGTGGCGAAGGGAGGGCCGTCGTAGAAGACGTACTCGGGCAGGTTTTCGGTGCGCTTCAACTGGGTCTCGAAGGCCTTGATTTCGGACCATAACTCGAGGATATTCTCTTCCTGCTTTGGAAATGAGAAGTCTTTGCTCTCGAGAACCTCCTCCATGGCTCAAAATCTAGTGCTTCAATCAGGGTTTTCAGGGTTTTGAAAACCTAGATGAGAGGTCTGGTCTGGTGAAGCCGCCGCAGTTGTGGAGTGTCAGAAGAACGCCAATAGGGGAAGAGAGGGAGTGGAAACAACGCTAATAGGGAATTAGGAATAAGGGTTTTTGAACCGGCCGGTTCAACCACTCATAAAAAATTACTGTGCATATTTAATATTTAAAATTGAAATATTTGACATTTCCCCGATACACTTCTATTTTTTTTTATTATGAATGCAAGTTGGGCGAGCCGACCAAATCCAACCCCAACCTAATCCCACATTTGAGCAAACTTGGTCGATCATTCTCAATACTCGGGTTTGGATTAAATTTTTTCAATCTGACCTCAATTTTGGTTGAGCTTGAACTAAAGTTGGAACAATCTGAGTTTAACCCGAGATTGATTTAATGTTTCTATAAAATTTATAAAATATTTTTTCCCATATAATAATATTCATTTTTTTCTATTTTTAAGAAAAAAAATATAAATTTTATCATATTTACTGTTAAAATTTTTATATAAATACATTAAAAAAAATTAAATACTATAAATAGATTTTGAATTATACAATATGACCAATCTGACCAACCCCGAGTCTAACCCGATGAAATTAAGTTCAACTTGAACAACCCCAACTCAACACAAACTTAGAAAAAACGAGGTTATGTTGAACTTGCATTCAGTACCATGACTTAAAGTTAAAGTTAATCGTTTTTTAATTTAAATTGAACTCGGGTTAATCATCAACCCCTTAAAAATTGTAACCCTAATTTTCTTGATTGTGAAATATACTTTTTACCTTTAATCTTTTAGCTTACCTTTGTAGTCTTTAAAAAAGTTCAGTGAGAACATATTAAAATATATTAATTAATCAATTGATGTATTTAATTAAAAGATTTGAAAATTAAATTTAATATAAAATAAATAAATAAAAAAAGTCAAAATGAGACTTGGAAAACTTGGTGGACAAGAAAGGATGTTCTTCTTGTAAAACAAGTTAGAAAATAAAGAATTAATTAATTCCTTAATGCTAAGATAAATTTCATTATTTTATAAAATAAGATGATTTATTGTTGACCAAGGCATACAATATTTAAAATTAATTAATTTTTATGATATTTTTATTTTTGACTTTAACTAAAAATTTAAATTAAAGCTCAAAATCATTATTTGAAAAGATAATTTTGTATCAAAAATAAAATAATCTTCAACTTTCACAAAAATGTCATTCTTTTTTATTCTTACACTAAATTATTTATAAATTCTAAAAATCTTGTGATAAATGACAAACAAATACAATAACTTTTATTTGACTATCCTAAAATTTAAAAAATTATTATCTTAAATAATCCATGAATCAACTAATCTAAATCAAATAAAATTAACAATTTTATTTAAACAAAAAAATGAAATTGTAGAAAATTACAATAATTGACCAAATCAAGAAGAAAATAACTCCAAGAAAATTTCAAAGGAACAACAAACTACAAGGGATACTTTTTCTTTGAATCATTGGACCTATATTTCAAATGGCTCAAATACGTGATTGATATGTTTAGGAGCTATTTTGAAAAATAAATTTCTATTATTAAAAATATAAAATATGATATTTTTTGAAAACATATATTTAATTGTTTTCAATTATTATGATAATGTTTTTAAAACATGTTTTATTATTTTCAATTGTCTTTTTAGCGTTAAAAATAAAACACCAAGATAAAAGATGATTTAAAAAAATACGACCTAAAAATATATTAAGAATATTTCAAGTTGCAAAACAAACTTTTTAGAAAAAGTTTATTAAAACATTAATTAAATTATTGTGATATATTTTATTATTTTCTGCTTTGTTGTCTAAATTAGATGATGCATTATTTAATTTATCCTTAATGTAAATTAAAATATAATAAAAATATTTTTTGAACTAATTAACTATTTAATGAAATAAAATTTTGATATATTTTCATTTTTTTTTTGGGTCAATTTTCATCATTGTCAAAGTGTAGTTTTTACCTTCATAGTCTTTAAAAAAGGTTAGTAAGAATATATCAACATATATTAATTAATCAATTAATTAAGTATTTAATTAAAAGACTTGAAAATGAAATTAAATATCACAAGATGGAGACTTGGAAAGCTTGGTGGACAAGAAAGGGATGTTCTTCTTATAAAGCAAATACGTTAGAAAATAAAGAATTAATTAATGCTTTAATAAATTTCATTATTTCATAAAATAAAATGATTTATTATTGACCAAGGCGTACAATACTAAATAAAAAATTAATTAATTAATTAATTAATTGTTGTCGTTGGACCTATATTTCAAATGGGCTTTAGATTTTTTGGCGCAAAATACAAATTGGGCTGACCTCAAACCCAACTAATTGTGGCCCAAAAACGAAGAATGATGGGAATGTTTAGAAACTATTATGAAAAATAATTTTTTGTTTTAGAAAAAAAATATAAAAACATATATAACATCTGGAGAATAGAAAAATATGATATATTTAACAACTATTTTTTAGAACAATTTTCTGTTCTCCAAAATTAAAAAACAAGAAAATACATTTGACAACTAAAAACCGTTTTTTATTTTTTATTTTTTATTTTTTTATTATTAAAAACGAAAAATAAATTCTTTTTATAAAACATCTTTAGTTGAACAGTTTCTAAACATATCAAAAAAATTTATTTGATTTTTAGTGCAAAGCCAGTAATCGTCTTCACCAAATGCAAGAGCACGATGAACATTTCCGGTCCCACTATCATCAGTCACATGATCGTCCCAACATGAAACAATGGTAATAGTAATTGAAAATATTTCTCTAGATTTAGTAACTCACATATTTGATATTTCTCTTGATTCACTTCAATTTTTATTATTTTATTTTAAAAATAAAAAATAATTCTTTTTTTTTATATTTTAATTTTTGTAAGTCCATAAAAATTTAAATTTTAGAAACTCAATTATTGATTTTACTCTAAAAATAACTAAGTAATTTATATATATCACCAATAACGAAACTCACTACATATTAGGAAACTCCTAAGTAATAACCAAAAAGGAAACTTCAAATGATTATTAATTCTCCCTACCAAGGATCAATGTTAAAATCTCTCTGTATATAGACATAATACAATCGCCTCGTACAAAACAAAATTAATCACTTTGCAAAATCATAGTTCTAAGCCCATCTACAATAAAGTCCAACAGTACCATCTTCTTCAATCTCCACTCAATATCAGTAGACATTGGAGCAATGGATATCTACATCAAACATAGATACTAGTTAGTAGTAGGCATGCCATAAGGGTAGAGGTCTCAATATTTAGTAGGCCATTAAAGGCCAATGTGTCAAGCCAACATGACCCACCTAAAAATTGGATCGGGTCGGGTAACCCATGCAAATCCAATAAGTGGCTCGACACGACTCATAAGCCTGTAAGGCAATCATGTTGTGTTGATGGGTTGTGACAGTGGGCCGCGACCCATGGGTCACTCATTTTGTTAAAAATTTTAATGTAATTTTTTAGGTCATTTTTGTCTTAATTTATTTCATTACTAAATGAAATTTCTTTTTGTTACTTTAAACATCTCTCATAATTATACCTTTTATTTTTTATATTTATATTTATTGAATTTGTAATTGTAAAAGCTATAGAAATGTTATTTTTTTGTTTTTAAAAATAGTAAAAAAATCATATTTAAATTTGATTTTTTTTAATCAAAATAACAATAAATTTAAAATGTTGGAATATAAAAGGAAATGATGGGCGACACGATCGACTAGCATGATGGCATGACAAGCCATTTCCTTAGACCCAACGTGACTTGCTCCTTTGGGTCATATCAGCCCAGCCCACTATAATAATTGGGTTGTGCTGACCTGACACGCCAAAATGAGTGACTCGGCTCATTAGACACCTTTAAGGGCAAAAATAGTGGTGGAAGATGTTGCGAGTCTTGAAGTGTCCAAGATGTTTATGATGTTGGTGCATGTGGTCCATTTGCCCCAACTACCCCAACTCTATGTGTCCAACATTATGGCATGCTTGCAACTTGGGAGTACCATCCTCAAGTACGTTATGCTCAAAATGACATTGTTTGTAAGAGAGGTGGTAGAGAGGAGTGGGAGCGATGGGTTTTGGATGGTGGTGGAACTAGATGTGTAGACAGTTGATTTGGATGATGATTTTGATTTGAGTGAGTATGAGTGGAGGGAGACGAAGAGTCGAAGATGAAAATGAATATGGTAATGGTGATGATGACGATAAGGTTATCATTAATAAGGATTGAATATTAGTGAGGGTGATGTAGTTGAAGATAAAGATGAGGATGGTGATGATGAGCTTATGTTCGATCAAGGATGGAGTATTAGTGAGGATTGTGGAAGTAAAGATGAAGATGGTGATGATGGCAACCATCATTACCTTTTAGTTGATGAAGAATTGAATATTGATAAGGATGGTGAGACGAAGGAGCATAATTTCCAAGAATTTGAACCAATGAGCATCATGGCCATCACGCCCCAACTCTTCATTGGTTCTTTCATTTAATTTTTTTAATTTTTTTAATTTTATTGTGTTGATTAGATTCTATTTTGTCAGGTCATTGTTAAATTCAAGTAATTCTCCCAAATTATTTTATTTATTTTTATTTTTATTTTTATTATTTTATGAAAACAAGTGGTATTTTTTTTTTAACATGAATTATGTTATACACTATTTGTGGTGACTACTATATGTAGATTGTCTTCCATCTAATATATTAAAGATCCGAATTAATTTTAAATAATCGATATTCAAACCAAAATTCATTCTAGGCCCAACTTGCTTGGACCGGGCTGCTCCATGATTTTGTATATAAAATGAGATGGGCTCAATTGTGACCAAGTTAGGAAAATATATGAAAATTAAATTAAATTATTTATTTGTTTATTTAAAGCAAGTAAATTGATGACTAATAATAATAATTGTTAGAAAAATTAAGTTAATTCAAACCTATGGTAATCACCTTAGAAGGAAGGGGTGAAAAGGGTGATGGTCTCTTTTTATAAATTTAAATAGTATGAATGTAAGAAATAATTATATGCAAGTATATAATAAAAGAATATAAAGACAATTGCATATAAACTAAAAGAATAGGGAAGAGACAATGCAAACACGAGATTTTATAGTGGTTTGACGCAACTCGGCCTACATCCACTTTCCTCTAACTTCAATCCTAAGCTTGAGGTTCCACTAATTCAAGGCTTCCAAACCAAGACTTCAAGTAATACAATTGAATTATGGTTTCAATCCACCCTCTTGAACTTTTGGTTTCAAGAACCCTTTACAAACATCAAGAGATACGTCACTCTTAAATAACCTTTCAAGTGATACCCCACACTTGAAAATCCCTAAGTGATAACCTCACACTTATATTCTTCCTTTCAAATATTTACAAATGAATGATTTCACAAAATCCTAGTACAAAAAATTTAAGCTCAAATGGCACAAGAAAAACTAGGATTGAAAGGTGCACTAATGATATGTAAGTTTTAGAACAATGGTGCCCTAAAAAAATACTATTCCAAGGCTCAAATATATTCAAGAAATGAAGATTGAAACTTTTTTATAGAATAAAAAAGTCAAACTAGCTGTTGGGGGTTCGATCAGTCGAGTTGGGGGTCGACCGGTTGACTAGTCGTTAACATTTAATGTTTGGTAGGTGACCGTTGGACCTCGACTAGTTACCGTTCACACCTTGACCGGTTGAACAACAATTCTGGAAAAGAGAAAATGTTTTTTGCACCCCTCGACCAATTGAGTTGTGGTCGTCTGATTCCTCATCCGGTTCAACCGGTTAAGCCGTTTTTGACTCAACAACCAATTTTTTCAACTTAAAATCTTTGAAATAAGTTTGGAAAACATTTGACACAAAGTTTAAGTTGAAAACATGAAATCATCCAATTTTTAAAAAATTTAAAACAAAATAACTCTTGGATGATTTTGGTGCATAAGTAAATAATGTAATACATGAAAATATTAGTGCACCAACAACTTTACAAAAGGGTTTTTATGGAGTTTGAGTCTTGAAAAACACTTATCTTTGAGGTGGTTCTTTTTCATGATTTCTCATTGACTTGATTTGTTTTTTTTATTACCACTTTGAAAATTATCTTACCTAATCACACTTGAAATATAATTATTAGTTCTAAACCTTGTTTAATTATCATCAAAACCGAGATTAACCAAACCTTGATTTTACAATAATAATTTGGTTTTCCACAAATTTGATAAGTCACTTTAATACCATTATTTGAGTTAGTAAGACGTTATTTTCATTATCTTTATTTGGATTGAGTTGTGTTATTACTTGGCCACTTGAGATTATTGTTTGTTTTGAATATTATTGTTGTCGTTATAGCTCTTAGCAATCCTCTTTCCCCTCAACTTGAAATTTCCTCTTTCTTTATCGACCGTTTCAATGATGACCTCATTATCTAAAGAAAGATTGTGCACGGTTCAAAAACATTTTCTCCTTCTTGTGAGTGATAAATTAGCATGAATTGACTATGACTCGGTGTATTTATTCACGTGAATTATATAAGGAGAAAAAATAAAAAATATCTCTTAATAAGAATATATATATATATATATTATAATTAAAGTAATAAATTATTATTATTATGAAAATATTGATAAAAATGGATGCCTACCCATTCCATGTATTTTCAATAATTTCAATTAATACATACATCACATTTATTATTTCTTTTGACATTTACAACAGTGTTGGTGTAATTAAGGAAAACCAGCTAGCTTACCAGCGGTCCACATGACACCATTAAAGAAAACTCAAAAATTCAAACCATTTTCAACGTTACTGCATTGTTCAAATCATCTAAAGGAAGATTTCTTTCATTTCATATTTATTTATTATCTTCAATCAACTAAAAAATTGATATTTTTGGATCTCTCTTTCCATATGCATGCGTGTGTATATATATAATATATATGTGGGGGATTGTTGATTGGTATGCAATCTTTGAAATTCAGCAACTGGGTCTCTCTTCTCTTTCTGGGCGTGTCTGTTTTCTTGTTCTACAGATACCCTTTTCATCATTCTGAGGATATGGCTGAAGAAGCTCCCAAATCCATTTATGATTTCACTGTCAAGGTATTGGGTTTTGTTTTTTTTTTTTTTTTTTCATTTTTTTCCTTACCCTCTGTTTGGTTGCTGAGAAAAGTGGGCAAGGGAAATGCAAATAAGATTTTGAATCTAGGGGTGAGTCGAGTGGTTGTATCATGCCCAAAAAACTGGATCTTTCGGGGTTTTTGATTCTTGTGTTTGTTTTCTATGTTTGCTCATTGTTCAGTAATGGAGAATTCATATATGTTTTTCTTGAGAATCTGATCTTTCTGTTAACCAAAATGTTATTTTGTTCTGTTTGGGTTCTAAGAAAAGCTAAGGAAAAGAAGAGGAAGTTCTATATGTTTTAGCATCATCTTCCTACCTGCATTGAACTTCATAATCTCTGATTCTGTAGGTCTTTGGCCTCCATGATTTTCATCTTTTTGTGGGTCAATTTCTATGATTATTCTTTAATTTATTGGATTATTATTATCTATTTCAACATAAAATTTTTTATTATTTTGTTTTGTATAACCACTAATTGAATTGAAAGTGCAGGATATTCGCGGGAACGACGTAAGTCTGAGCGATTACAATGGGAAGGTTCTTCTGATAGTGAATGTTGCATCAAAATGGTAATTAACCTAATCCATTTTTTTTAGATAATCGAGGAACCTTCCATACCCAAGTCCTCGGGGTGCTGACCGCCCCGCAACAACCAGCATGGGTATCATCAGTGGTAGGATTCAAATCAGAATCAGAACCATGTGCCACTTACTGAACAACACTTACCGGTGTCCGAATTACATGTGTTTCTTATTTGATTCTAATCAAATGCTCTTTGAGCTTTTCTTCTTTATGCTTTATCTACTTCACATGTTTATTCATGGATTCACTAATTAATGATTTTGTCTCAAAATATTGAAGAAATTCCAAGAGCATGAACTCTAACTAAACTTGATCATAAATGTATACATAAAATTCATTCTCCCTCCCTTAATCATTGATAGATCTTTCTGAGGTTCATATTCTGTGTCCCCGGCTCTTAATTAATGCTATGCTTATTGGATTTCTTGTATCCGATCGTCTGTTGGCATCTTTATGATATCATCATGCCCAATCATATTTGATATATTTTAGGTTCTAAACAAGGTGAAATCCGAGGAATTTGTTCAAGATTTTTGCATGATTTCCTTTTTTCCTCTGAATATTGTTGGATGATAAGTCGGGATTTCGACCAGAAGGTCTTACCTATTCCTAGAGAGCTGTTGTTTTGAAGGAAACTAATGACTAACACTGAAAGCTTCTGTGGTTCCCTTTTATTACTTAAAAAGAGTAAATCCGCCTAATCTTCTGTTTGTTGCTTGTGAAGAGAAATTATGGAAAAGGTATTCGGAAAACACCGATACTGGTTTGCTTGCAACATGAAAATATGGATATCCTGTTGATAATTTTGCTCTTAAATCACTTCTGGGATGCCACTTTCCAGGGTATAGGCCGGGGACACCAGGTTTATTCATTTCACGGTCTTCAAGTTCTTCAGTGGTGGTCTTTTATCAGTGTCAAGCACAATATACTTCAGCCTGTCAAGCTGCTTGGACACGTTTCCTATTGTGACTTTGTTTACCCTCAAAGCAGATTGACCTAGGTTGATGCATGATTGAATATATTACTGATGGGTTATGTTTCATAGTAAAACTTTTAAATGAACCTTAAAACCTGATGGAATTTATCCACTGGTTATGTCTTTAATCTAATTCTGTCATGCCTCAGAGCAAGAACGATTAGTCTTCCCTGGGAACATTCTCAAAACTGGGTTGAAGATGAACTCACAGATGAAAAATCTGCTAGTAACTATATTCTTCCTGTCATGACTGAGTGTTTGGATTGCACTCGGAACCCTTTTTTTCCTTTTGATGCATCTCATATTTGATATTGTTCATTGATTTGTTTTTGCAGCGGTCTAACACATTCCAACTACAAGGAATTGAATGTTTTATATGAAAAATACAAAAGCCAAGGTCAGTTTCTCATTCCGGCTATGCATTGTCACACTTACCTTGATCCATACTTTTCATTTGGTTTTCAAAAGTTTTGAAGCCATAACTTCATCACTGGTGTTTTCTGGCAGGGTTTGAGATTTTGGCATTTCCTTGCAACCAGTTTCTAGGACAAGAACCAGGAAGTAATGAGGACATTCTGGAAGCTGCATGCACCATGTTCAAAGCTGAGTTCCCGATCTTTGATAAGGTAATCCCTGATGAATGAAAGAGAAAAAACAATACCATTATAACATTAAAAAAAAATCTGATCATGTATTGAGGAATCAGCATGTGATCTATGCCGAACTTGTTTTCCACTCTTAACTTTCCTGGTCAGGTTGGCTGGGGCATTTGCTTACTATTTCAGTTTTCAGCTTTCTTCCTTGTGTTCAAATTCACACCCGGGTAACAAGCAAAGCCAAAAGAATTTTCTTGTGCTCAGGGAACATAAAAATGGTTGATAGGGTGTCATTTGATTGACATGTGGGTATGCTGCACTGCCAAATTATTTGAATGACACAAGTTGAATAAAGCCATTACAGGTTTATAATCATTTTTTTTACAAGAGTGTGGATTCTAAAGAGGAAAATGTAGTGTTTGTTACAAACAATTTCTATAATCTCCTCGAGCCACAACAATCTATTCATGCAAATTTTCTCCAACTATCTGCTGGGATCACCTTTTGCCTATATAACCAAACACAGCCTTCTTGAGGAGGGAAAATAACCCGATCTCATCTTCCTTCCTAGGGTGGATACAGGGAAACAGGTTATATGTAAAAGCTTCTGATAAAACTTAAACTAGTTTAATCTTCCTAGCAATTTCTAAATTTCGGTTTACTTCCCCCTTTAGATTTTCTTTCTTTGTGGTGATCATTACCTGTAAATGAATGATACTACATACAAGTTGTTTGGAAGTAGCTAGTCGCATTTTTGTTTATGGATGTTGTAGGTTGAGGTGAATGGCAAGAACACGGCACCCCTCTACAAGTTCTTAAAGTTGCAGAAAGGCGGGTTATTTGGTGATGGCATCAAATGGAATTTCACAAAGTTTCTGGTGGACAAAGAAGGGAAGGTTGTGGGCAGATATGCTCCTACCACATCACCTCTTAAAATTGAGGTTTGACACAATGCTTTTCTTTTTGATGATGTTTCTAGTTTACTCTACACGAATCATATCTCATTTTTCTTCTGCTCCTTGTTGTAGGAAGACATCCAAAATCTGCTGGGTTCAGCCTGAGTTTCAAGGTTCAAGAACATAGTCCATCTTTTAATGAGAATAAAATTGTTATCACCTTGAAGTACAATGCATCTAGGAGAAAATGGATTGCAAAGTGTTCTAGATTTGTTGGTTGCAGTGTGCTAAGATCCCAATCAAACTGGATGGTTACTGGGAAAACTCTTGTTTGTTTTCTTTTATATTTTATTCATCTCCTCAATCAGAAAATCCCGATATAAATGCTTGTAGTTACTTGTGTTCATGGTTAAGATTAGTAAAATGCGCTTTTAAGCTTCATCATGCTCCATTTTGAGATTCATCATGATTGGCCCGAATATAAGATGGATGAAACCCTTGTTTCATAATATTCTATGATCCAAAATGTTATATACTTTGCCTATGGTTGGATGATCCTGTTAAGAACATTATGCTCAAGAAGATTTTCTTTTCAAGGTCCACAAAAAGGAGCATCTCAATCAACTAAACAACACAGAATGATAAGCAGTTTGTGATTATAGTGATTAATCTCTGTCAAGAGAGTGAAAAACAGGTGTCTTTTTCATTGTTTGTCACCAGAGTTAATTTCCTGCAACCACTCTTCAATCTACTACACTTTCCTCCATGACATCATTTGATTGTACCCCTTTTGCTTGCCTGTCTTACAGGGCATGGAGAAGCCATCTGAGACCTTTCCTTTGTGCTTGTCTCTCTGTGTGTCTGTGTGTGTGAATGAATCTCCAATTTGCTTGTCAATTATAGAGATATATGGTATTATAATGCATGGAAATAATAGAGGTTGTTGAGATGCATTCAGGACAATAATAAAGGTTGTTGGGATTCATTTAAGAAGGTAGTTGAAGTTAGCTGAACCCTTCAACAAGGCCATGAATATAGAAGTTATTGTTTTATTAAAATTGCAAAGATCTCTTGCAAATGGTCTGAAACCGTTCTTTCTACTGTCTTTTTCGGCGTCCTACTCTAGAGGCAACTTCCCATTTAGAGCCAAGCCCCCCTTTCTGAATTGTGTGTTCAGGCAAGGGTTTTGTAGCAGCCAGTGGGAAGGTAAGCAGACAAGGACATTTCAAGTTCTTCAACTTTTATCGACTATGTGACAAAGGTGCATTCAAGTGCCTTACAACTTGTTGTCTAACTCTCAAAATGTGTTGAACATGGTTGAAAGTTGGTTGCAACTTGCAGATAGAAGGGAGACCAAGATGGAACAGGTACTGATAAAAAACAGATACAGTATCATGAGTGTTTTGGAAAAGGATAATGCAGAAGCTCTGAATACTAGTACAGTGCACATGGGGGAGCCCATGGTATCACTTTAAACTGCAAAGCTTCTTCACAGACTAGTAAATGCAGGACTAGTGAATGGTGGAAGAGAAACATGAAATATAATACAAAGATGTTTGAGCAGCAATGTGTTCAAATAATGTTTGACAAAGTTGATGACCAATATGCTTAATCATTACAAGGAGTTTTTCGGTTTAATAAGGGCTAAAGCGCACCTGTAAAAGTAATATTACCATTAGCTTTCCCCAAATTGACATGCTAACACACAGACAGTTCAATCAAAGGAAGCACTTGAACAAGGATGAAAGGGTTTGATTTGGAAATTCGAGCAAGCTATGAGCTGCAGTTTTAAGATTTCTGAAACTTGAGAACTATGAACACAAAATCTTGGTTATGAAGTTGAAAGAAAGCTTCCAGCTGTTGCAGTCAACTAAAAAATGGGCAGCAGTTATAGGTTATTATATCATGTACAGGGGTCCAGACTCTAGAGTAGCCTTGTCTACCAAGAAAATTATAGATTAAGAAATTGGAGAATCTCCAGGTAATGCCATCCATTAGTTTTTTCTTCAATATCTTTTGTAGCAGAAGGGGATATTCCCTGGAGAAACTTAGAAGAAAATCTTGGAATATAATTAACCCAAGAATGTCAATCTCCAACCTCCATATTTATCCTAGCTATGTTTCCCTTTGGACTAAAATTCTAATCTGAAAGCTTTTCTCATTAGACTTTCCTTATTGGCAACTTCCAGTCATCTTCAAGCAATTCTGTCACGTTTCTTATATTTCATTATTTTAAACTTCCTGTTTCTTTCCATTTCCCATTTGATAATATGCTTGTTCCAGCATTCAAGGCTTTGATAGAGACCAAGGCCAAGTCACCAGCACTAAGGCCTCTGATTTATTGCTTACTTGCAGCATTTGATCTCTAAAAGAGATTATTCAAATGCATTAATTAAAGTAGAAAAAAGGAAAGAGGATTGATCAAAATTGTCTTCCTCTCATACATCTTTCGTAGTAATTTCTTTATCATTACTGATACAACTTATTCTAAATTCCTTGGCCAGTATCCCTCCATCTGGGGGTTGCCAAATCAGCAGAAATCATCAAGACCCACTAACAAATATTCCTCCCACATTCAAATCTTGAAATAACTGCTAAAAACATGTCACCAGAGGCAGTGGAAACAGAGATTATTTGGAAGATACATGTTTCCAACTCCTTTCCCAGTTCCATTTGCCTCAGAAAATATCCAGTGGAGTGGATATTCATCCATCCTTGCAATGGATAGACACAAGAATCATCCATTAACAGGAGTATGGTGCTGGAATTTTGGTATGGTCATGGTGGATAGGAGTACAATTTAGGAATGGTTTTACCTCGACAATGCAGAGGTCTGCAAATGGTTGGTGAAGCTCTAATGGAGGCTCTCACCGCAGCGTAAAAATCAAAACTGAGATCACATCACACAGCCACATATCAATCAAAAACTAGTAACAATATAAACAAAAGATACAAGCTGATGATGGTGAAGAAGAAATTTATTCATCTCACTTATTTATTTCCAAACTGTGCTGGATACAATAATCATAAGCTAGGAATTAGCTTCCCGAGAATTAAGTCAAAACTCAGATTGGTATTTTGGTTAATCTCAGACCTGAAACATCCTTCTTCTTCCTCTTCTTCTTGATTGAAACTTCTTGATTGAAACCCAAACCATCATTCATTGACAGATTCAGGCATTATCCATCTCCAGTTAAAGGATTGCAGGAACTCCCATCCCTGCCAGCACTGGTCCAGAAAAGGACCACCGGTGTGTACAACTGTGATCATCTCCATGAAGGTCCAGGCTCATCCCTTTCCCATTGTGAGGGAAATATGTGTCCATTTTGCTTAGCTGATGATGGGTTCATCAGCTCAATGTCATCTAGCTGCACAGCCTAACAGTACACGCCACGGCCTGTGCCCAAAATTTGAGTCTTGCTTTAACTTCCTCCGGATGATCACCTGCAGGAAATGGAGAAGCAACAAAAGGTTAAAACACCGAATCATCAATGTCCCTATAAAATCAAATACATACATATTCTAATTTTAGTGCAAACATACAAGCCAACAATATTAACAAAATTTCCAGAACCACATCCAAGAATCTCTTGCCATTTCCCAACTTAATATGACCATCAGGATCAAATCCAGATAAATTGTGAAAGATAATATGATAACAGTGACTACATTCATCAATGAGGAAAGGCAATCCAAAGAATGTGAGGTATGAAAGAATGGGATGAAAATTCACTTAGAAATTCCAGACAAAATTCACTTTCCAAAATCAAAGAACCCAGTTCAACTTCCATTCAGGAAGGAAAAAAATTATCAAAAATAAAAGATTCATACCAAAATTCATTCTAAAAATAAAAAATTACTTCAAAAATAAAAGCTCAACTTCCATCTATAAAACACAAAATTGCTTCAAAAATCAAATAAAATCAAAGAACCCAGTTCATAATTAGATCTAAAAATAAATAACTGATTCAAAAATCAAAGAGCCCAGATAATAATTGAATCAAGCAGTTCATGATTAGTGAAATATTACAGAAAAAATCTCAAGAACTCAGTTCACAACTCCATCTACAGAACACATTAAGAAAATTAAATTACATTGTCCACCTAAATGCACTTGAAAAATGAAGCAACCAACGCACAAATCGGATCACAATCTCAACCAAGAAACAAATTCCCGAAAATTTTTCTCAGCAACCCAACAGGACCCAAAAAAAGATATTAACGTACCGGGACTGGATATCTTCCAATTGGCAATCGGACCGGGACTCTCCGACGCGGCAGGCGAAGACTCCGGCGCCTTCTGCTGATCATCCATAAACTTCTGACTCATGGAGTAGCAGAGCTCGAGAGCAGGCAAGGTGTTGCAGAGCTCAGGAATCTCCTCGTAGCTGAACCCAAATCCCAGATCCAAACACCCCTTCAACTCATCAAGATCCTCATCAGTCAAGCTCTTGGTCCTCATCAGATCATCCTCATCGGCTGTCTCTACATACCCTTCAAGCAGCACCTGCTTCTTCTTCTTCTGCTTCTTCTTCTTCTTGCTGCCGCTGTTGGTGGTGCTCAACCCACAAGGCCATTGTCCTTGTTCTTCAATTTCTAGGGTTCCCAGACGTTTCTCTAGGGTTTTAGCATCTGGGTCTGCGGTTTCAATGGTGAAGACTGAAGGTGAAACCATGGGCTCTGTTTCTGAAGATAGCCTCCCCATCTTTCTTGTTACTACTCTCTCTAAAGTGCTTTTTCATGGAGATGGAGACAGGTTTTAAAAGAGAGTTTTTGTGCAGTGACGTCCCTATATTTGACTATATTTGCTTAATTTAGTGCCTATTTTTTTGCATTTACATCCTTGTATTTTAGCATATTCCCTTAAAAATAATCAATTAAATTTAATAAATTAATCTTTAAAAATAAAAAAATAAAAACATTTTTAATAATTAAACTTTTTTTATTAATATCCATTTTTATCATCTTGAAATTAAATTTTATTTAAAAATGGTTAACTATTAATTTAATTATAAATAATTACTAATTAGTACAAATTTAGGAAATTTCCGTACAATACCAACATTTTTGTATAATTAGTAAAAAAATTATTAATTAATTTAATAAGGAAAAATATAGAATATTGAAATTAAGGTAATAATTTTACAAGGATAGAAATTGTTAATTAGCCTATAATAATGGCAAAAATTCTAAATAAACAATTTAAGTAAGCCAGTTGTAAGACACACAGATATTATTCCAAAATAAATTTTTAAAAAAAGGACACATGTGAAAATAGCTTTCCAGCCAGGGGGTGCAAAGTAAACCAAAAGTAAGACAAAGACCGAGAGCCATGCCCACATGGATGTACATGTGCCATGATGGACATGATAGATGATGATGTGGAGATGGGGGGCATGTGAAAGTGGTGACGCGGAGGAACAGCTGTTCTGGGAAAGTGATAATTACAACTGGACACGTGGTGTTGGTTGAGAATACCAAATTTTTCCCACCTCTTCAATCCAAATGGGCCCCACAGTTTGTTTGTTTGCATCACAATTCACAAATAGCTAATCTTGAGTGATGACAAAATTATTCATAAGGGTTGATTTATTTGTGTTTGGTTGCAACTCCTATTCCACCCTTTCCTTGAATAATGAACAATTTTCTTTATATCGATTTGCTTCTCCATACAGATATATATAAAATATTATAATATAAATAAATAAATAAAAGAAAAGTTTTACTCGAATTTTTAATTTATAAATTCCACGTGAATCCGATATAACTTTTATCCTAAGATATGTATCATAGAAAAGATGTGATGGAAAAAAATTTCATTCAATTGATTTTGTATTTTAGGAAACCAAATGAAGACAACATAATTAATGAATTTGCACGAATTGTTTTCTTTCTATTCTAGCATGAGACGTGTTGCAATTGAGTTCTTGGAATTGTGGTCCAACTTTGTTCACCAATTTGTCTTTTCCTAGTACGACTTTCAAGAATTTTAATTAAAATTATTTTTGAATTTTTTTTAAATCAGCGTCAAATTTATGGTAATGTAGAAACTAGAAACTTCCATCGAATACTATTTTAGTGGTAAAATTGACCATTGATTTAACAATTTTTTTTTCTTATTTATTTCAAATTCTTCTCGTTATGTTTGGTTTTAAAAAAAAAATTGAAAAAAAATATAAAAAATAAAAATAAAATACATATATTTAAAATAAATAAATCATTTTTATATCTTCTATAAAATACATTTTGTTTATTTATCTCTTATATATAAAAATAATTTTTTTCAAAAAATATATAAATTTATTATTTATTTTAATTATATTTAACTTTTTTTTTTTTCATATTTTTCATAATAAAATTAAAAATAAAAAAATCATTTTTAAATTTGGTCAATCTTATCTCAAACACGGAACAAACTCTCATGATGTTTGGGTAACGTAATATGAATTAAACTTAGTCAAATTTTGTTAGAGATCAATTTATTAGGTCGCCTCCCTTGGAAAAGTAAACAAGAACATGAGATGTTGCTTGATAATGAAACTTGCTTTCCTTATATTCCTTCAAATATGCTTTAAAGTCTTACTCTTAAACCCCTCTAGGGTTGGGCAAGTTAGCCAAGTTGACCCAACATCCCAACATCATCCCCATAGAGTATAGAGTAGTGTGTATATCATTTGAGAATAAAAAAATTTATTGTGTCCAAAAAAATAAATTTTGATTAAAATTAGAAAAAAAAAATCAAATAATTGCGTCGATACATTCGTGTAATTAAACATTTCATAATTAGTAAACTGAAACTATTGTCATAACCGATATTTTTCAATAAAACTGATTTATTTAAACCGTGATTCATCTTAATAAGATCTATCTGGTTCTAAACATCCTTGAATTCTTTCCATTTGAATGATTAAAAAAAAAAAAAACTATTCCTAAATAAATAAAATAAGATATCTTTTATGGACCCAATATGAATTATTATCTTATTTTTTGGCCATTTTTTAGGGATATTGTCTAGGAATCATGCCCAAAAAAAATTTTCATACTAAAATACAAACAATTTCACAGAATATTTTGTTTTATAAAGTATAACAAACCTAGAAACCAAAACACTTTCAAAACTAAGCAAGGAAGTTGGTGGTCCACACTAAAGACCAAACAAAATGAAATGGAGAAACATTTCAATGAGTGCTTTGATGCAAAGGAATCTAAGCTAAAATTGCTTTTCATTTTCATTTTCATTTATTGATTGTGTGAAAAGGAAAACAACTTTGAAGGACCACACACAAGGGAAATCATAATTGTGTGGCTCCCAAAAGGATAAAAAGGGTGTTCCAAGGTGTAAAAGTAAAGAAAGGGAGAAGAAAAAACAATGTGTGAAAGCAATAACAAAAGTGCTTAATTTCATGTGAATGATATGAAACATGTAGTGTGTAAGTGCTTTGTCTTGGTGTCTGCCTTCACAAACATGTGGGTCTTTTTGCTTTGCAACAAACAACTATAAATAAATAAATAAAAAGACAAAAAAACAAAATTTTAAATATTTATACCACTTGTGATCACATGGATGATGATGTTTTGTAGGTTGGATGGGGGCATCAAAGTTCATTTGGATAATAGAAATTTTGTGTGAAAGATTGAAAAGAAGAAAATAAGGAAATAATAGTAATAATAATAATAATAACAAAAAAAATGATAAAGTAAAATAAAAAAATAATTAAGATTTTAATTGTGTTTGTTTAGATATATTTTCTATTCTATGTTTCTAAAATTTAAAAATAATAGGTTCATTTGGTCATGTTTTCTTAAACTTGTTTTTAAAAACCGTTTTTAATTCTTTAACTTAAAAACAAGTTTTAAAAAACATTACTTTGTTTTTAAAAACTAGTGAAAACAACTTCTACTTATTTTTTGAAAATTGTTATTTATTCCACTTCGTTTTTAAAAATTATTGCCATGGAAACATAGATTTCTTGTTTTTAAAAACAGGAAATTGTTTTTAAATCATACGCTCAAACAAGCTCTAACTTTGGTGAAAAAAATAATGATTTTAAAAAATTAAGGTATCAAAAGATTTTTATTACCTTAATTTTTTTTTTCAAAAAAGTGATTTTTAGAGATATAATATAAACATATATTTTTGTATAAGATATTATATTTTTATATGGAATTATTTGAATTTTCAAAATAAAAAGTATATTCCAACAAGTAAAATAAATAAGTACTCAAGGTACCTATCCTTTGATACACTATTGTATTTTCATCCCCTTTTTTTTTGTTCCCTAACTCAATAAACCTCTAGTCGTTGGCAAGAATGAAGATTAAACGATGAAAGTAAACGTAAACAAAAATAGGATAAAATCAATAATAAAACCGGTGGAAGCAATAAAGTCAAAAATAAAAACCTTTGATACCTTCATATATTAAAATTTTAGGGTAAATTTCACTTACTTCTCCTATAGTTTGAAATAAATACATTTAATTAATACGAGTTTGAAATGTTATTAAACACCCATCTACTTTGAATCAAAGGAGAGGTGAGTGAAAAGAAAAAATAAAAAAAATAGGAGAAATATTTGATAAAATCTTAAACTAATAATGGGTAGGTGCCTTTAACTTTAAGTTTTAGGACTTTAGGGCAACAGATTGAAATTAATCTTTTTTTTTTTTTTTAACTATCAAATTTCATACCGAAAATATAAAGTAGGTTATATATATATATATATATATATATATATATATATAATTTTTAAAAACAAAAATAGCAAAATAAAAATGCACACAATCATATTTCATTTTGTCTCTTATTATCATGACAAACTAAATAAAATTTTAAAACATTTTCCTTCCTTTCCTTTCCCTTCCCTTCCCTTCTACATTAATTTTTAAAATTCAAATAAACCAACATTATTATAAACTTAATTCTACAAATGGACCAACTTGAAAATATAGAATACCACATGTGGACACACCCCACAAACATTACCTCAAAAGGGCAATATATATATATATATATATATATATATATATTTTTTTTTTTAATATTTAAATTTTTTTAAAATTTTTCTTATTAACCATCAATATCTCATTAGTTATTGGTAAGCATGTTACAAATGAAATTTGCACAAAAGTTTGCCATTTTTTAAGACTATGTTTGGTTCTCAAAAAATTTGAGGGAAAATGTAAGGGAAAGAAAATACAAAGGAAAAATAGAAAGAAGGAAAGAAAAAGTGAAGGAAAATAAAAAATGAATTAAAAGTTGATACGTTATTTTTATTTTTTACTTCAAACTCATTTTATTTATTTTAACTCATTAATATAAAGATTAAATAATTTTAAAATACATAAATTTTTAATTAGTTTTAATTATATTTGATTTTCTTTTATATTTTTCATAGGACAACCAAACATGAAAAAATCATTTTCCTTTGTATTTTTTTTCTTTCCTTAGTATTTTCCGGGAACCAAACATAACCTAAAGGTCACATGCATGACTTATGGACTAAGTTATTTCTAGAAATAACATTTTTAATTTGAAATAAATGTTTAGAAAATAATTGGAATTGATTGGTGGCCCACATCATAATTTAATCATTGATTTTAGGCCACCAATCATAGAGAGAACAGAGCACCAAAGTAGGAGAGGGAGGTGAGCTACTCCATTGACTTGCTAATTGAAGATAATTAAGAATCATAATAATTTCCAATTATTTATTTATTTATTTTGCTAATTTTGTGCAATAAAGAAAACTTTTATACAAAATATAAAAATTCTTTTACAAAAAGTAAATATTTATCTTATATTCTTAAAAATTATTTAAAAATTTTTAATACGAGATATACGCTTACTTTCTAAAAGAAATATATACAAATAAATATGTAACATGTCAAAATTGATTTGACATAAACTTTTTTATTTCCATGAAGACAAAATAACCCTCGATAACAAACTTTGAATATTATCCATGGATTATCGATGTGGGACAATGTGAATCCAAATATAAAAATATTTAAAAAAATTTTGAAAAAGTGAATACCTATATCATAAACAATAAAAAAAAAAAAAATCATAAAATTATTTGGGTTACATCCAAATCTATGGCATAGATAAGAACAAGAGAGGATGAGACATATGATCCGGAATCTTTGGGAATAATACCTCTGAATTCTAGATGTTCAAATCAAAGACATCATCATGTTGGTATACATTGGTTGAGTAAATCTTCATATATATTAAAACCATAGGTTATAAAAATATATATGGTATATATCTAAGTTTTTTTTTCAACCGAATCAATCATGATCATATATTATAATTCATTGCCACCCACTTGTTTCATTGACCCCAGGCTTCCCTCTGCAGCTATATGTGCTGGCGCGCCAGCTTACTCTGATTTTGCTTTTCACAAAGATTCAATAAATATCGAAAAGTAGGATCGATAAAAAATTATTTTGTATCCTACTCTCATTTGTTTATATCATTTTTATTATTCGTTTATGTTCGATTTTATCGTATTTGTATCCTTATTTAATGATAAAAATTTTATGGTATATTTTCAATGCTCGAGTCACGTCTTAAATATATATCAATTCGGTATCCTATAATTTTTTTATATTATTATTAAGAAAATTATATAGTACTTATGATTAATATCGTACCAAACTTTAAATATAAGTTTTTAATGTGTGTAACTAAATTTGGATCATTGGACAAAAATATAATAAATGAGATTTAGGTATAAAGAAATAAGACTTATATGGAGATGATTTTATTACCAATTTATAAAGAAAGAAAAGGTAGGTCTAAATAAATGAGACTTGTGTATAAAGAAACAAAACTTAAATTAAATCAATAAAACCGTTATCATGGTATGAGAAAATATCATCGTGGTACAAAGAATTGGAACTTAGATGTGAATAAATCAAACTATAATTAAAGTATAAATATATTTTGTATACACTGATTATTACTTTTCAATATAACACCAAAAGTCAATTTTTGATATATTGTTGTTGTAGGGACAATAATATTGTTCTTAAATCTAGAGATATGATAACACTCATAACAAAATTATAAGATATGATATCAAATGTCATAAAAAGTTTGATATATCTTCACTTAATATCAAATGACTTTTTAAAAAATATTTATAGGTTGTGATATTCCACATCGGATAGGAGGGAAAGTTTCTGACGTTATATAAATATGGACTCCTCATAATCCTATAAATGTGTTTTAAAACCGTGAAAGTTCATTTGGGTTTAAAACGGACAATATCTATACGATTTTATGTATTGAACATCTTTTAAATCATTCTACAACATCATGTTTACATGTTAAATTTTTCATTATTTAAATTTCATATTTTTTTTACCTTCAAAAATTAAATGGGGTTGATATTATATCTAAATATAAAAATATATTTTTTAATATTATTTTTTCTTATTACTTTCAAAAACCAAATATAACCTAAAAATATATATATTTAAGTGGAGAATTCATACCGGTGTAAGCCAGCCGAGCTCAGGCATCAGCTTTTGGGCTGGTGGTGCCACCACTCGTCCCCATTTATCCACATCCATCAACATCAACATCATCATCATCATCATCATTATCATCACCATCACTGATTCAGCATACGGATATGACACATACATCCCTGCATGCATGCATGGCATCATTCATGCACATAATCCATGAGCATGTGCCACGTGGGCCCGTGCCATTGGATGCAACTCCAATAAGACAAGTGCATTCCAACAACCCACGTGGCCGGTCTCTTTCTCCGCCATTATTCCCGGGAAACACGAGTCAGCATCTTGGTGGGCTTCTTTAATTCGGGCCGGACCCATTCACTGCATGATGAACGACTCCGATTTGTCTCAGATGGGAAATGGACCAATGAGAATGATGGTGCATGGAAGCCAAGGGTGTGGGCTAGGGGCAGGGGAATGCTTTCCCAATAAGATATCTAGAGAGTTCCAATGGCAGTACCTGCCCAAACCAATCATTCATTTATTTTAATTAATTAAGTAATATCTAATATTAAATTAATTATTATTTAAATAAAGTTACTTTTTTTTGGGTGGGTAATGATAAAAAATTATGTGACGTCCCCTGCCTGCACCATTTTCTTGGGATTATGACACATCACATAAAGTTAAAAATTACATGATGATTGGTCTCTACACAAAGTTTATTGGGATTGTGACAAATCATATATATTAAAAAAATATATATATCGTAAGTGTTGATAATTGGGGTAAATTTATAATAGGTTGTTAGTTACTTTTTGACTTTTTCGATAAATTATTTTTATTATTTTATATTATAAAATTATAAAATGTATTTTTAATTTTTAAAAAAGGAAAAAATATAAGTGACGGATTTGATGTCAATTAAAGTTTAATTCTACACGATTCACGTGTGGAAGACTTTCCTCCACATGTCTTATCGGACCCTTTGGTTGTCCAGGGCAAATATACAATCCGTTTAGGATCACTCCGTCTGAATCAAAATGAGTTCTGTCTAACACCAGAAGTGAGAAACTTTCCTTTTTTGACAATACTAGACGAATTGGACATATCAATCTAAATGACCTTTCAGACGGGCTTACAATGCCAGATGGAATAAATAGATCAAGTCGATTGGACCTGTAAGACGAGCAAATCCATCCAGTCAAGTCATCGGGATTTCTGGTATGCGTGGTTAACCATCTAATGTTTTAGCACCGACCTAACTGCTTGATGTTTAAGCACTGAACTAGCCGTCTGATGTCTGAGCGCCAGACTAGCCACCTGACGTAAGAGCGCGGGACTAGCCGCTTGATGTTTGAGCTACACGGTTTGAGATTTTGGCACGATAGTCAATAGATGGCACCAGTCAACCACCCTTACTTGATATGATTGCTCAACCTATGCCGCAATAACGACGTTGACAGTTCATGCAATCAGATAAGGATGGTGTTATTAACTCTATATAAACCTCTCAAAAAGCATGCACATACGCTCATTCTCTCCCAAAAATATTTAGAGTTATCATCTGACTTAAGCTTTGGATATACATGCTCGGACCATTCGTTTAAACATCCTTTTGTGCAGGGCTGACTCCAATGAAGTTAGACGGACTTCTCAAGAGGCAAGAACAAACGTGTATGACTAAATAAAACTTGATTGTGATTATTAAGTTAGGAAGAAATAGAACTTAATATAAAGAAATAGGTTAGGAGGTATAAAAAAATAATATTTATCTTAGTTATGTGGCAAATTTTGATTGGATATTAAATATGAATATCTCTTATCATTTTGATTAAAATATTCAAAATTCACGTGATTTTACGAAAATTTAAAAATATTTAAATATTAAAAGAAAATCACATATTAAAATTCAAAATAATAATAAAATAGGTAATTATTCATGTATTAAAATAGGATTTTATTTTGTTTTTAATCTTAAAATAATTGAATTCTGTCCCACTCCAATCACATCTCAATACTTTAAAAGCATCACACGTTCCAAGGTCTGATCAAGGGCTCTATCATCACTAAATGTAAAGTACAAGGACGAGCAGCATTCACTGAATCAAGAATATTCAGTCTTGATAGAGACTTTATATTTATTACCAAATCAATTATTAGTTTATTACCACATCAGATACATGCACTTCTCATTCAGGCGCAATCCTCCTCCAGCTAACTCAAACTTAGAATCACAAGTCACAGTCCCATAATCCCTTTTCCCCCTCTTTTTTCTTTAGTGGTTTTTCCTTAATACTGTTTTGATAAAGAATAAATGTTTCAACCTTGGTTATGTTTGGTTCCGGAAATTACCCAAAAAAGAATTTTTTTTTTCTTATATCTAATTGTATTGTGTTTTTTTTTTAAATTAATATTATTAAAATTAATTACAAACTTGTATATTTTAAAATTATTTAATCTTTATATCGATGAGATAAAATGAGTTTAAAATAGTAAATAAAAATAATTTATTTACTTTAATTTTATTTTTTATTTTTCTTCATTTTTTTTCTTTCATTTTACTTTTTCTCTTTATTTTTTTTTCGCATGCATTTTCCCTCAATTTTTTCGGTAACCAAACATAGCTTAATTTAACTAAAAAAAGTTAAAAAAACATGAGTCATAGATAATCAACTAATGTGAAACAAACTTGAGTCAAAAGACTTAATGAAATAAAGCCCAATTTTTTTTCCTTACATTTTCCCTCAAATTTTTGGGGAACCAAACATAGCTTAACTTAACTAAAAAAACGGGAGTTGTAGATAATCAATTAACTATATATGTGAAACAAACTTGAGTCAAAAGAAATGCCTAAAGGACCTAGAATGTAAGAGCATGTTTCGGCCAACCTAGGTTGAGGTGTGAGCCTCGGGGGGAGGGAGGTGGGGGGGCGACGGGTGCATGACGCCCAGGCAAGCGTGCCCTCAGCCTAATGGCTTTGAGCGCAACCTACGTTCAAACACTCAATGATTCATAGGATTATGCAATTCACACAAAGTATCGTATTTTGCTATGTTCTTCATCGATGCAAGAACCTAGATATCCGTTGTCGAGAGTCGTTTGTGTTGATGAAACGACAACGATGCACCTGATTGGGACCGGGGCAATGGGAGCGCGTTGCTTCGTTGTACGGTCCCTTGGTGTGTTCCGCGCCAGGGTTCATTGTCGCTCGAGAGGGCCGCCGTGAGCCACCCCTCGCCCGTGCGTAGGGCACGACAGCGGGTGGGGCTCCCAGGGCCTTCCGTACTATTTTCACAAGTACTTTGTTTTTTAGAACAAAAAAAATTAGAAAATCATAAGTTTTCAGAAAACATTTTTTCCATTTACATGTAAAAGTTATTTTGAAAACATATTTAAAAACATAAAAAATAAGTTAAAAATGCTTCAAATTCTCAAACGGACATTTATTTTACAAAACATCATATAATAGTTTTTTAGAAAACTATTCTCAAAAGCTATTTTTTAAAACTGTTTTCGAAAACAATTACCAAACACGATATAAGAGTACAAACTCCAATAGACATACCTACCTCGAGGTCTCCTCCAACGCCTTGGCCAGGTCATAACTTGTATGATTGGCAAGTTTGAACTATGAGATCCATCTTTCCCAAGATGCGTGCGCCATAATTTCCTTCGTCTATACGCATGCCTGGTTCTGGATTGCCGTCCTCAAAGCCATAAGAAGGTAAAAAACACGAACCGGAGGACCATGCAACAGCCCAAAATCTTCAGGAATGTATTAGATTTATAGATTTCATGCAAATTGTCTTCTCCAGCATTCACAATTGAAAAGAAACACAATATTCACAGAAAGGGAAAACTCTCTCCCTCTCTCCATATATGATATACGTGTATATATATATCAGCTCTACTGGGCCTCATTATCGTCTTGGTCCTCAAGAAGGCCTTCTCCACGGGAATGGCCTCTAGCCCTCTCCTTCCAGAGCTGGTCCACTTCTTCAAATGTCAACCCCTTGGTTTCAGGCAAAAACACAATCACAAACACAAATGCTACAACAGCCACACCTGCAAGAATCAAGAAAGTTGCACCAGTGCCCACGGCAGTAGCGACTGAGAGAAAAGACTGGGCAACAATCAGATTTGAGATCCAGTTAATGGTAGCTGACATGCCCCCACAAATTCCCCGGTATGCCTCAGGGTATATCTCTGAGTTCACAGCCCATGGCACAGGGCCCATTCCAGGGGAGAAGCAAGCAATGTACAAAGCTAAACCCAAAACTGCAAGCCACCCGTAGAGTCCACTCCCAGAACCAGATGAATGCATGTAGAATGATCCTGAGAGAATGACAAGGGACACGAATACACCCGATAAGCTTGATAGCGCCAACTTCCGTCGCCCCACATGGTCAATGAGGTAAATGCCAACTATTGTTCCAGCGGCGTTCATGGCAGCCACAATGAGGGATAGGAGAAGTGCTAACTGGTTTGAGTGAAATCCCGCCATTTGGACAATTGTTGGGCTGTAGTACATGACTGTGTTGATGCCAGTGAACTGCTGGAATGCCTGCATATCAGATGTTTTGGTCACTACATGATCATAGCACCTAGTGTGAAAAGAAGGAAGAGGGTTCCCAATGTACTGCTAGGAATTCAATGCAATTTCCAAACGAGTCACTCAACAAGAAAAAAAAAAAAAAAGAGAGAATTGAAACTATCTATTTGGATACACTTTCAGTTTTCTGCTTTTAAAATAAAAAAATAATAGTAACTTTTACATATGACACAAAAACACTTAGTGACTTCCATTTGAAAAAATAATGGTTTTAAAAAAAATTGCAGTATCAAAAAACTTTTACTAGTTCAAAGTTTAAATTTTCTGAAAGTAATTTTTAAAAACACAATCTATATTTTTTTACACAAGATATTCTATTTTTATATGGAAGTTTCTGATTTTAAAAACAAAAAATAGGAAATGTATTCAAATGGACACAAAGTGATCCAAATCCAACAAACTCCCACTCATTTTTGTACTTATATTTTCTATGGGTCATCCTGTGGTACCTTTTGAGGTACCGTATTTCCAGAATCTCAACCATTGAATCTTATTAAAAAAAAACTACTCCTGTTTGTTGAAATTCAGTATTGAAATTGATTTTTAAACATTCAGCACTTGAGATTCTTGAGGAGTGATACCTCCAAAGGTGCCATGGATTTTTTCAAGCTCTATGTTTAATTGGGAAAAGGGGAAAAAAACTTGGTCAGCAGCTAGTGCAATGGAAAGGCCAATGTAAAAATGTACCTTCTGGATGAGGTACAAGTGCAACTCCCACCACACCACATGTTGTGATGTCGAAAGTTAACATTACCTATTTTTCTTAAAATAGAGGAAGAATGTAGCTAGCTACTCTATTAGAGGCCCCTCTGGTTCATACACTACAAGCATATTTAAATATTTATAAGTGTTTTACACCTTTGGGCATACTGCAAACAAGGCTCAAGAACAACCACCATGACTCACTTCATGTCTCATATATGGATCACAAAATGTGTATCTTTTCCTTTTTGGTCTTTGATAGTTTATTTCCCTAAACAATTTTTGGTAGATATTCTCAACTAGCAATTTTAAGACAGTTGCATTAAAGAACATTTCATTTGATGCTAAAAATTGGGCTTAGAGGAAATTCTTTAAGGATTTTTTTAGTAACAAATAAGGAGAATATTTAATATAAGAAGGAAGAATTTATTAAGAGGAGGAAAGTGTTGGTTTGGTGTGGATTTGAAATCCCTGTAGAAGAGGTCAGAGACAAGCTGTCAGGAAATTTTGGAAAAGGGTCGAGGATGTTCCAGTTGGATAAGATTTGGTGAACTGAGTCTCTCCCATCTTTTGGATGGAGTGGAGTTATGCAGCCAGGGTGACAGAGAGAAGCCTTTCAGCAAGCAATGGCTGGAAGGGAGGAGAGTTTACAGGGTTGAATATCGCTGTAATGATGCTGGAAGGTTCATGCTTTGTTCAGTGCCCTCCGCAGAGGCGAAGATGTTTGTTTTGGTGTTCCCAGAAGGGAAAGGTTGTCCAGGGGGTTGGGGCATTTTGGCCAGGAAACTTTGCAGCTTGGGAGTGACTCCTAGCTCTCAGGTTAGTAGAGCTGCACCGTTGTTTGCAAGCCAGTCAAAAGAGGGAACCTTAACAGGGAGTCTCCTCTGGTGTCTTTTGCAAACAAGGTGAAGAAAGGTTTAGAAGACTTGGGAAAGGCAGTGTGGTTTCAAATGGGGGAAAAAGGAGGTCTGTCTTAAAAGGATTCTTTGAAGAGTTGTCTAGTGGGCCGATGGGGGTTTATTCAGATTTGGTGTCAGAGTTGCAGATTCTGAAGAAGTGGGCAGTTTGCAACTGGCACTTAAAAAGGGGAGTTGATCTATTTTTGTTAAGGAGGGCTCTTATCCTTTTCAAATTTGATTCTTTTGAAGATGCAGAGGAAGTGATGCATAGGGGCTTAAGGAGGTTTGCCAACAAATGTTTGTCCCTGGAGAGATGGTCGTCGGAGGTGGGATGCTCTCGAAGAGACGTTCATGCAAAGGAGGTTTGGGGTAGGCTGGTAGGCATTTGTGGGACATGGCGTCATTTAAATATGTAGGGGATTGTTGTGGGGGTAGGGGCTTTGTTGTAGCAGACGAAGACACTACAAGACACTGTAATCTTCAGTGGGCAAGATTTCTCGTGAGGTCAGATGGCAAGAAGCTTCTTGGTTTTCTTCAGGTGGAAGTCGGGCTCCACCATTACTCAGTTCAACTGTGGTGGGAGGCTTCACCTTGGTTATCTCAGGTCACAACCTTGAAAGTTGAGAAGAAGCAGGATGTTAAGGCAGAAGAAGAAGAAGGTGGTGGTGATCCACATGCCATTAAGGGTGTGAGAGAGGAGGTCTAGCCTGGTCGCAGAAGTTAAGAGGACGTGTTAAGTGTGGGGGCCTACAAAGGTTTCATAGCTGGGGAGGTAGCTGGCGACCATGAGATGTCATATTTTCTAGGTCATTATGATTGTGGGGGTAGGTCTCAAGAGGTGGATCTTGGACCACCAAAGGAGGCCTAATGGGGCTGTAACATTGAAAGGAAGGGTGGCTCAATCACCAATCTATCTTATGGATTCTACCTGGCCCAACTTTCTAACTTTAAGTGTTTTGAACAACAGACCAAGGGAGGTGGGTTGGGCTTCAAATGGCTCTAAGGGGCTTGAGAGTCATTTTAATCTCTCATCCTTGGAAAGAGAACGTGTTGAGGGTTGCAACAAGGAGCCAATGTGCATAATAGAAGCCCTAGAAGGCTTAAGTCTTGCTCTGGTGCCATCTCCAGTTGTTTTGGATGGCCCATGGCTGAGTTGTGAAGACGATTCCCATCCTCTTCTGGGTTGCTCTTCCCTGCACCCAGAGGAGAGAGCACCTTTTGCCGACATTGCTCTCTTATTTGAAGCGCAAAGTGTGCTTGATGGGGGGAAGGTCTTCTTCTTTGGCTGCTTCCACGTCCAAAGACGAAGGTTTTTCTTTGGGAAGGACTAAAAGCTTGGTCCCTTGGAAGGAGCAGGATGTGGGTCTTTTAGCAGAAGGCAAGGATGATGTTTACAGGCCTTTGCATATGAGTTCTGGCAGGGGCTTGGTTGTGGAAATCCCAAAGGTTCAGCCCAAGGATGTGAGGGATGCAAACCTAGAAGTGTGTAGTGGGGAGGGGGCATCGGGTTTTAGGAGTCCTAGTAGGGGCCTATCAGATGTGGAAAGCCTTTCCGATCCTTCTTTTCAGAAATTTATTTCTGGGATTGCCAGTGGTTGGGTATGAGAGGGGAATTGCTTCCCTGTTGAGAAAGATGGAAACCAGAAAGGGTCGTAGAGTGTCGACTGTGAAGAGGAGGCCCTCCTCCACTCCCTGCCTTGTTAGGGAGATTCTAAATTTGAAATACTTAGTCAAATACTGCAGTTCAAACAAAAAAGAGAGGAGTCGGAGTAGTGGATGGGAGATGGTTTGCGAGTGACCTTGTAGGTTGTTTTTGGGGCTGCTATTGGTTGGCTTAGAGGGTTGGTTGCTGTTGTAGGTTGTGTTTGTTATGCAGGGGGTTTCTTGTTTTGCTATGCTTTAGGGTGACATCTTTTATTCCGGGTGTTGGTTTGTTTTCTCTCTTCTCTTTTGCTTGTTTTCAGTTGCATCTTTTATACTCCGTGTGTGTACTTTGTGTGCCTTTTCCAAGCACTTCTAATACATTTGCGTTGTTTAAAAGGATGAGAGATTATTCAGGAAAGAAGCTATAACAAACAAAAAGGGAGAAAACAGAAGACAACAACAAGACTAACCCATATAGGGACCCTAACTAAAATACAGTCGAAAACTTCACATAATGGTAGATCATCCCCACGGGAGCAAAAAAGGGATGAAGCTCCTCTCCTGGAAAGCTTGTTGACCTCATGGCTTGTCAATTTAGACTTTTAAGAAAATGGACAGCCTACCTCACTGGCAACATGTGCTACTTTCTACTGCCAGTTCTAATATCTCCAAGTCCCCTCCTATACTAAGCCACCTCAGAAAGAACTGCTATTGGGTCTCCCTTGACCAATAGGTTTGAGACACCCAAAGTTTTGGCTTCTTCTAGCCTTTTCAATAATGCAAAAATTTGTGTCTCAATAGCCAACAAAATACCTGCTTGGAAGTAGACATCCAAAGATTCATGAGTGAATGCAAACCTTCCACAGGTTGCCCACAGGTCTACTCCTGTCCCAAATGAGTCCAGCATTCCTCTCAAGTCAGAGAACCCAGAAGTACGTAGAATGGCTCTCCTCTACAAACTATCTCCTAATCTCCTCCCAAAGCCCAGGAAGGAGGATAACCAACAGATATACAGTATCTCCAGCTGCAACCCACACCATCCCAATTATGGAAAACAATCTCCAGTAAAGCTCCAGAGAAAAGGGACAGTGGAAAGGAAGGTGGCCAAGCATTTCCCCACTTCCCAAAGAAAGGATTCAACAGTATTCCTTCACAAGGCCTCCAGAATAGGAGCACATCATTAATGTTGACCTTCTAATTGGCTATCAAGCAAGCAAAAGTCCCACCCATGACTTCCAAATGAAATTGACTTGGGGGAAAACAAAATGAGGATCTATTTTTTTAAAAGGCAGAACAGAAAGCTTTGAAGGGAAAAAAGCCACAGGTTCCAAGGTCCTACTCCTCTGGTCTTAGAAAAGAAGGAGAGGGAAAGACATGCTCCAAAAGCAATAGGTAATAAATTTCTTGATTTCTCAAAAGTTTGAAATTCAAATTCTTAAGAAGAGGAATTATGAAAGAAAGAAAGAAAGCTTGATAAGGGAGAGTGTTCATCTCCTTGGTCAACTCAATGACTTCTCAAGGACACAGATGCAATGTCCTGACCTTAAAGTTGGCATCCTACGAAAGAATGTTGCTAATCAACTGATACCATAAGAAATCACAATCCCAAGCAAACCACTACAACCATATACCAATAAAGGCTCTATTCCTCATTGTGATTACCGATACCTAACCCCCTAGCTATACGTCTACAACTGATTCTGTCCCACCAGATGGTCTCTCTCCAAACCACTTACTAGAAAAGGTAATCTTGATTTATTCCTAATAGATCTTCACAATCAAATCCATAAATTAACAGTGAAAATCAGTGTTTTCCCCTAATCCCTGTGAATTTACAATTATGAAGTACCTAAAACTTGACCATCTTGAAACGACAGAGACACTGACAGTTTTTATAACACAAGGGGCTGATAATGAAAACCTTACCTGAAGTCCAGCCCCAGCCAAAAATGCAAGCCTCATTTCTTTTGATTTGAAAACATCCCGGTATCTGACGGCATTCTTTCTCTGACGTTCTTCCTCTGCTGCCGCAGCAAGCTGATCAATCTCATCCTCTAACCTTTCAGGGTCATAAATTTTTGAAAGCACAGAAATAGCTTGAGATTTATTGCCCTGCACATTATCAGAGAAGGGTGACAATGAGGGAACTCAAAAACAGCTTGAGGAAAACACAGTTCATAAGAACATTCATCAAGGATGAAGCATTTTGTACCTTCAGGTAAAGCCAGCGAGGGGACTCTGGCAAAAATAGCATAAGTGAGAACTGAATAACAGATGGCACACCTGAAACTCCTAGCATCCATCGCCATGTCCCTGGAACCTGCTCAACCACTAGAAGTTAGAAAATCTTGCTAAATACTCAATAATTGGAGAAGAACAGAGAATTCAAAATTGTTCAGGCATTCAGACTGATTCAGAAAGAAAAATGCTCTGACAACCAAAAAATTGAGAAGGCCTAGAACATAAACTCCCCAGTCAGATGCAAGGAATAATGAATTTCTGCCTAGTTAACTAACTTGGTTCATCAACAGCAGCATTTCTACTAACCAAAGTAATTTGTAAAATAGATTTCCATCATCAACTCATTAAGCAGGCATTACTCTTAGTACAAGTAACAAATATGTAAATATAGTTATTAGTAATAGGGGAACTTAATCCAAATCTAATAGCATTTAAAGGAGGAAGAATAAGGAATCTTGGAGAGACATTATCCTTGATCTTAAGATATTTGCTGCCTACCTACTCTTGCAGACACAAGGAGTTAGCCTTATTCTTCAACATAAAATTAGCAGGTGACCTCACAGTGGGGTGGAATTGGTTGATTATGTTTTATGTTCTCCCTATGAGGAGTGGTACTATTTTCCATTTATACTCATGAACCAAAACAACCAAGAAAGGATCCTTGTTAATGATGACAAGGAAACTGTCTATGTTGCCTAAGATGGAATGAGAGAACTTGCATATCAATTTAAACACAAGAGAAACTAAAAAGGGCTCCATCTAGAAAAGTTAAAATCACTAGCTCCATGGCAGATGAATAAAGACCTTGTGAATTGTCTATGATTTGACTTTTGAAGCCCAAACTGATAATCGGGGTCACAATATCACATGGTATGGTTGCCCCCCTGGGCAGATCAACTGGTTGATATTCCACCCCCATATGTGACGTCTCATGTTTTAGTCCCAGGCTTACCCTACACACATTTTTTTTTTTGGAAGGAGGGATTGTGTATCCGTGGTTTACCCTGGTCCTGAGAAGCAAGGATAGGTTAGCAGGTTTCCACATTTAAGAAAGGATATGGGAATGGTTATAAAATAAGTTCCAAGAACAGAGAGAATGGCACCATCAGCACCAGACAGCCAACAGTATCAAGTATTGGCAAATAATATTGCACAATATCTCTTGATGACTCTTCTGCAGGCCAAGTAGAGAAGAGAGTGAGGTTACAATAAAGTTATCAAGTTCTCACCACTTCAATTGTGAAGAACAATATTAAAACAACCAAAATGTTAACAATTGAAAAATATGTTCTAGATCTAAGAAGTGAACAGATGATATTAATAATAACCCATAAACAAGTGGTGTGGAGATGAGCCTCTCTACGAGTCCTTCCCTTCTCTTTTTGCCATTTCTCGGGCTAAAGATGCCTGGGTATCAGAAGTGTGGAACCCAGATGGTGTTGGGGATGGTTGGACCCCTCTTTTCTCAAGGGCGCTTAATGATTGGGAAATTGAGATGATGGAATAGTTTATGCTAAAAATCCAAGCATTTAGGGTGTAAAGGGAGAACAAGGATAAGATGGTTTGGACAGCATCTAGACGTGGTGTTTTCTCAGTCAAGTTGCTCTACTCTACTCTGGAGCCTGGTGGTTATGCTCTATTCCCTTATGTTGGTATTTGGAGAGCGTGTGTGCCTCCAAAGGTAGCTTTTTTCGCTTGGGAAGCTTCCTGGGGCAAAATCTTAACTTTGGACCAACTCCAGAGGAGGGGTTATTCTTTGGCAAATAGGTGTTTTCTTTGTCTTGCTGAAGCAGAAACCGTGGATCACCTTTTACTCCATTGTGTTATGACGAGGGCATTATGGAATCTTCTTTTTTCTCTCTTTGGTGTGGAGTGGGTTCTCTCTGGTACAGTTAAGGAAACTCTCCTTGGGTGGCATGGAGCGTTTGTGGGGAAAATCCGTAAAAAGGCATGGCAAATGGCCCCCTTATATATATTTTGGTCAGTTTGGAAGGAAAGAAATTTGTTGGCTTTTGGGAATGAGGTGTTGTCGATCCAAAAGTTGAAACATTCTTTTGTATGTAATTTGTGGTCATGGGTTAGGGTGTTTATAGTTTTGAGCCCTCGGTCTCTTGTTAGCTTTTTTGAGTGGTTAGGCTTTAGTTATAGGTAGGGGTTTCGTCCCGCTACCTTGGTTTAGAGTCGATGGGCTGCTTTTGTATACTCCCTGTATACCTAGAGGGCACTAGTTTGGTGTCTCCTCTTTCATTTTAATATACTTCTCTTTACTTACCAAAAAAAAATAATGATCCATAAATAAGGGGGGGGGGGGGGGGGGGGGGGACTAGGCTTCAATTCTAAGAAGAGGAGGTGTCTCCCACCCCACACAAAAACAAATATTACAAAAGAAGGAAGAAGAAGAAGAAAAGAAAGGAAGTGATAAAAAACTATTACAATAAAGGAAAAAAGAAAGGAAGTGATAAACTATTCTAAGAAGAGGAAGTGTCTCTCACACCCCCCACAACAACAACAATAACAAAAGAAGAAATAAGAAGAAGAAAAGAAAGGAAGTGATAAACTATTCTAAGAAGAGGAGGTGTCAAGAAGAATGAGGAGGAAGTGTCTCTCACACCCCACACAACAGCAACAATAACAAAAGAAGAAATAAGAAGAAGAAAAGAAAGGAAGTGATAAACTATTCTAAGAAGAGGAAGAGTGTCACAACAACAATAACAAAAGAAGAAAAGAAAATCAAGAAACCAATTGCATGTCTCAACAACATTCAGCATCACACTAATATAAAAGAGGCAGGAATTGAAAAGAAGAATTTCCTTCGGTGATGTTTCTTAGTGTGAAACTTAAATTGCTAGTGCGCAAGAAGAAGAAGAAGAAGAGAAAGGAAGTGATAAACTATTACAGTAATTTCAGTCAAGAAATCAATTGCATGTCTCAACAACATTCAGAATCTCACTAGTCTAAAATAGGCAGGAATTAAAAAGAAGAATTTCCTTCGGTGACGCTTCTTAGTGCAAAACTTAAATTGCTAGCACCAAAGAAGAAGAGAAAGGAAGTGATAAACTATTATAGTGATTTCACTCAAGAAATTAATTGCATGTCTCAACAACATTCAGCATCTCACTAATCTAAAATAGGCAGGAATTAAAAAGAAGAATTTCCTTCGGTGACGTTTCTCAGTGTGAAACTTAAATTGCTAGCGCCAAATATATCTTGATGCTGCCTCTTCGGAACTGCACAACGGAAAACCTTTCATGCAAAAATATTTGTAATGAGCATGAACTAAACACAAATTCTCCAGCGATAACTGTTGCAACAAATAGAAATGCATTCCAAAAAAAATTATCTCTTGATAGCCAATTGAAAATTGCTTGCTACCATACATATATTCCATGCACTATCAGGCCTAAGGAAAGAGAGACATCAAAGATACATCCCTACCAAAAAACAGAAGGAATAAGTCTTTTCAACAGGCTTTATCAGTTCTCTTAGTTACAAAAATGTGCATGGAAAAGAAACAGGTTTTTCACATATGAAAGTTCCTTTTCATTGGGTAGTGATAGGGAAGATGTGGTATTGTATATCTCCAAACAAAGGAAAAAAAAACTAACATAACGAATAAAACAGGAAGTGATGCTCTCAGTGTCTTAACTCTTTTCTCAATAATTGTTCAAAAATGACCTCAATCTTGTGTCATTCCAAGAGATAAATTAGAACTTCCACATGATAATTTATTCACTAGGATAACCAGAAAGCAACACCAACCAAGTCAAGAAAAGGCCTATGAATATTTATAAACAAGTTGTAAAATCATAATAATCCCAGAAATTCACTTTCAGGTTAGATTACAAATTTTCTACATCAAAAAAAAAAAAAAAAAAAAAAAGGAGAGAGAGAGAGAGAGAGAGAGAATAGAGTACATGATACTTTAAGCAAGATGGTTTTTCAGAAATGAAAATAACAATGAAAAATGCATTCCAAAAAAAAAAAAAAAAAAAAAACCAGAAAAAGAAAAAGATGAAATATATAACATTTTTACCAGATTTTACCACTTTCTACACTAATATTTTCATGTAAAACCTATTATTTTAAATACTAAGTAGCATAAAATAATCTGTCATATTAGAGCTAGGAAACTGATGCATTGAAATTGAGGTTTACATAAGAATAACTTAATGCATCTCACTATACCCAAAAACTGAGGAAAAGAGCACAAAATATATATATCATGAACAAAAGCAAATTTCATACTGTCCTAGGGGCGTCCCAAGAACTTTTCTTAAAGAAGCTGAAGTGAAAGTTGGAAAAAAAAAAATGGGCATCATATAAATGAGGGCAAATCAAAGAGCTTCATCTCATTGTTAGGGCTTATTGTGACTCTTCTAGTAAGGTGCCTTCCCTGCAGCATCATGTGTATGGTTGATTTGATCAAAATAAAAGTGTCAAATATATAAGTTCAGCTAAATTCTTCTGCAATGTAATTTTTATACAATGACATTTCTGAATTATGAGCCAACAGCCCAAAACACACTATTAAAAGCAATAATTGGATCACATGAAATTACATTGCAGATGAAGTGATCTGCCATATTTTTCAAGCATTGTCATTTTCCTTTGCTCCAAAACCGTTGTCTTTGTTAAGGTTATACTCTGGACTGTGGATCTTTCAATTTAAATAAGATACAATTTTCTTTTTCAATTTCAAAGGCACAAATAAGAAAATTCAATAACTGCAGAACTATAGAAATTCATTGCATGCGAACCCAGAATAATATGAGTCCACTATAGATTGTATGAAAATCTTGTGCTCATCCTGAAAATCTTGAAATGAAAAGCAGATGGTGATCACAAACTCTTGCAGCATAATGTTCTCGAGATGTTAAAAGTACCAACAACCAATTAGGGTAGATTTGCAACAACAGGAGGAATTAGTGATCTTTGCACAGATAAAATTTTCATTTCTGATCTACCTTTTTATTTCTAGGTATGGTATCCCATGAGTAGGTGACTTGATAATCCAATAGAAGATGTTCGCTTCAGTACCGAGCTAGGAAGGTCAAGATTCTCTCACTTTAAAATTTGCATTCCAATTTTTTCCTAATTCATTATATGAATTGTAAAAACAGATCAGTAGACTGGTCAGTTGCACAGGAGACTGCAGCTGGAATAAGGAGCTCTTAGAAACAGTTTGTAGTGGCCAAAAGTGGGAGCTGGGAGAAGTTAATAAAAGATGAATCATGGAGCAGGATAAGCACTCATACTTGCTTCCATAGCCATGTAAAGTGCAGAGGAATTGATTCTAAGAAAGCAAGGACTTTAAGTGGAAAGAGGAGCACTTTCAATTTTGTATTAGTGTTCCAGTACATCCCTGCTGACCCAATGTTGTGATTAGTCAGAATATATAGTAATCAAGAAAAGCCAAATGTTTGAGTGCAAACAGATTGACTGTGATCCTATATTTCATAAATTTAATGAAAAATAAAAGGTTTAGCCCCACACTGGTCTCCTAGCCAATGGAGTCCCAAAATTCAGGGGTTTACATGTCCTTATCATGGAGAGCTCAGTTCCATAGACCAAAACATTTTGGAATTGGGACTAATTATGTATATGTTCCGTGAAACCAAGAAGTTAAGTTTGATACAACAGTTCCAAAAAGAAAAAGAGAAAAGCTCTAGAACAAATGCTTTGGGCTTTAGTAGCATAATGGTGGAATGAGACTCTGTCTTCAGTCATTCACCCTCACTAGAAGTTAGGTATTAGAATTCAATTATCTAATCAGCAGTTTTAGTGCCAAGATCTACAAATTTGGAACTTCATGTTTTGCTACATGCATGTAAGCTATTCAATCAGTTTCATGCATCATTTTCTATGTCTATAATAAAGAAGAGAATACGTAACCTAACATTTAGTACTAAGTTGTGACATAGTTCCCATATAAAACAAAAGAAATACAAAAGCCTACTTTAGGTTCATTTCAAATAGGTGAAAAATCCATTCTCCAGATTCAAATATAAAATACTTTCAAGCCTACAATTAGTGATGATGATGACGACGGTGCTGATAACAAAAAAAAAAAAAAATCATAATATTTATATAATGAGTAATAAATGTAACACCTCAGAGGATGGGATAGTCATATGTATCAGAATAGCATGGAAAGATTAAGAAAGTGCATGAAAGATAAAGCAAGAAAAATCTGACCTCTGTAAAAGCAAGATTAACGAGGTAGGAAAGAAACTGTCCACCAGTAATCATAAGCACATTTGTGCTCACTAGCCCTCCCCTTATTTCTGAAGGGGATGCTTCTGCAATATATACAGGAGCAGTAACAGATGCTACACCCACGCCCAAACCAACCAAAAGCCGTCCAGCTATAAGGACATATGGATTAGGTGCAGCAGCCATGACAATTGCTCCAATTGTGAAGACAATATCAGCAAGAAGGGTAGCTTTCTTACGCCCATATGCATCATTAATCCATCCTCCTGCTGCAGCTCCAATCATTGCCCCTACCAAAGCCATGCTGACAATTGTTTCCTGCCATATTAATTATTAGATCCTTCAAAAGACCAAGATTCCAAGGATATTATATATATTTCTGTTAGAAAAAGGCCCCTTGGAAAAATGGAAAAAAGACGCTTGTTTTTTCTTCAGGTCCAACAACACCATCAACTCAATTACTCCATCTACCCCTACCAGTAGTAGCCTCTCATGCTTTTCCATTTTCAGATCTAGCATTTGATTCAGGTTGAGCTTGATGTTTTAGGCAGTTTTTTGGTAATGATCCCAATTTATGGTTATTCAGTAAGATACTTTCACCAAAAAAGATCAATATAGCAAGATTTATATCAGAGGATAACACTTCTACTAATATTCTCAGCTGTTGCCCTCTGAACAAATCTCTGTTCATTTGAAGGGATTGAGAGCATCTGTAATTCTTATATCTATGATGGATCTAAAATAGATGAATAATCTAGCTTTCCTGTTTCTTAGCCAAAAATGAAATTAAGTAGTGAATATATTTTTGGATTTTGAGATAGCTAACTTGCATGTTAATAGTGGTTGAACCTTTTCTTTATCCACCTTCATGATTAAAATGTAGCCTAAGTATCAAAATCAAGGTGGTTTCAAAAACTTTTGTGAGCTTTTGCATGTTAATTGTAATTTCTTGTTATGGCATGCAAACAAACAATGGACATCTGCTTTTTTCAGCTCATTTGCAGGTCTTCAAACCACACACCAGAAGAACAGACAAATGCCTATCTGAGATATATATCTAAAAACGAAAACTTTTGAGATGTAAAACCTTTTATTTTGAACACAAGGAAATTTAAAATGGTGAAGAAAATTATTCACTTTAACATTCAAACTCTCCAACTAGCATGACTGCTGCATGATCTTTTTTTTTTTTTCTAACCCCACCATGGCAGGGCCCTTCAGAACCATCCATGGCTTCCAAACACAGGGAGCCTGACTGCACCCGCCACAGCCATCTCTGAGTAATCCAGGGATCCCAATGGCAGGAATTGAACCCGAGTCCATGCCCCTCTACCACACATCCAGGCACTCGCCTTTCCCAATGTGCATGATCTTCTTCTTCACATTCTTTTTCTTTCCCTCTCCTTTTCCATTCAACCAAACATGATAAAGGAGTTTATTTGTTTCTTACTTTCCTTTTCTTCCTTTTATAAATGAAACATACTAACTTATCCACACCGAACAAAAGCTTTTGGTGGAGCCTCATAAGGCTTACCTGTAAGAAACTACTTTGACCGACTACCTCAAAGTCATCTTTAATATACAGAAGGGCCCCTGATATCACACCTGTAATCAACATTTCCAACATCAGGTACCATGAAACTTTCAAAGCAGTAAATAGGTAAATGAGATCCTGCTTAAACTAAGAAGAACCTGATAATTGATGGGCATTTTATTTCAAGGTCAATAAGTCCACAAAAAAAAAATTTTAAAAAATTAAAAAAAAAAAAGTATCGACATGCTTTTATGGAGAAAGTACAAGAGACAAAGCTTAATTTTAAGTACTTATATTAACAAACTGTTGAATTGATTAAAGAATCCATTTCAAAAATGATAATAGAACACCAGACCATAAAGACAAACCATATCCATGATTTTTCTCATAGATCACAAGGGTACTACGACTATCGTGTCCTGCCTGAAGGTTCTCAGGCCAGCCCAATGATCAAGTCAGACCGTTGCATATGGGCCCAACCCACATAGAGTAGTCTCCTTTCTCAAGGATGGACCCGAGGTAAGAGGATGGGTATATCCAAGGAGCTTGGCCTTTCATGAAATCCACAGAACCATCAAATGGGTTCTTGGCTGAGACTCAACAGCTAATCAGCGATGAGCCATGGTTCTTAACTATTAACAAGGGGTCATCATCAACTTATAAATAGGTGACCAAGATGCTCCTGCAAGACATGCAATCTTTCACACTCATTATCCTCTCTTTCCTTGTTGCCCCTCTAAGCCTTATTGACTCCATCACTGGAGAAAGTGTGTCTGGCCATCTTTGGTTCAGGTAACTGGAGTTGTATTGGAGCATCAGAAGAAAGAGATCACTGTTTGAGGTTTTCCCTGTACCAACACTGCCTATCACCTAAGTTTTACAAATCAAAATTCAATCCTTCTTTTTAACCTTTTCAAATGCAACAGGTTGTGATATATAGTTAACCTACATACTTTTAAAAAAGGAATTGGCAGATGCATGGGAGGTGTGGAATCTGGGTTGAGAATTTGATAAATAGTACTCAAGAAAGCACTTGATAGACCTAAACTGTTAGAGAAAGTAACAAATGTAGTTCTAATTCATGATACTGTGTGCTGGCATGTGCTACATATCAGATCATTAAGTCGCAGTATTCTCAAAGGAAATGTCCACAACTAGTCCTGAATTGTTAATTTGACATAACTTAGAAAATAAGTTGCCCAAATTCAGATTCAGAGAGGATGCCTAGATTAGATTCAAAATGGATTTATATGACAGAACCCAAGCATCTCTTCTTCTTCCCAAAAAAAAAAAAACCCCCTTCTTTAAAAAGGTAATTTTTTTTCTATAAGTAAAGCAATTGTATTAAAAGCACCAAAAAGCGCCTAAAGTTTACTCGATGTATACAAGGCCAAAAAAAGGAGGGATAGACAAAAAACAACACCCTTGCTTCACTTACAGTCCAACCAATCTATGAGATCTAAAAGAGACAAAGAAGTAGACTCTATATATACCTTAACCCACTCCAAAAACATGTACATGAAGGAGCATAAAATCGCATGTCTGTTAGTTTAGAATCTTCAAAAGCTCTTTGATCTCTCCTTCCATAATGTCCAAATAGACACAAAGACACAACTTTCCAAGCTTTCTCCCTCTTCTTCCCAACATAGGCACCCCACTAACTAATGAGGGCATCCTTGATTGAGAAGGACATCACCCACTGAACATCAAATATAGCCAAAATAAGGTGCCACAACATGCTTGCCTTCGAACAGTGAAGGAGAATATGGTTTGCTAACTCCTCTTCACCCTTACACAAATAACATCTATTTGGAAGACTCCAATCCCTCCTTTTTAGCTGATCCAAAGTTAGATTTTTTTTTCCCAAGCAAAGAAACTGATTTTCATTGGCACCCAAGGATTCCACACCAAGCTTGCGGGGAAACCTTTCGGATAACAACCTACGAAGGAGGAGTAGAAAGATTTGACAAAAAAGATGCTCCCCTTCGACAACCACCAAACTATAACATCCGCTACTCCTCCGCTAATCACATGCCCTTGCAATCTTCTAAGCAACCCTTTCACCTCACCTAACTCCCAATCATTTATCTGTCTTGTGAAAATTGGATTCCAACGACCAGTCTCACCAGCCTGCTCCCACAACTGATCTAGCCAAGCTTCTTTATCAATGGTAATTGAAAACAACTCTGGAAAAGTCATAGCTAAGGTTCCTCCCTGTCATAGATCCCCTTCCACCCACATTGAATCACCTTCCAAAGACTCACCCCGTAGCCTTTTGTTGAAATTCTAGAACACCATCCCCCCTCTTCCTCTCCATACTTCCCTACAACCACCTTTTTCCAAAAGGAATTATTCTCAGAAGCAAATCTTCAACACCACTTCACAAGAAGGGCTTTATTTAGAAGAGATAACTTCCTAACTCCTAGGCCCCTTCCTTTTTTTTCCAAGCCAACAATTGACCATCTTACAAGATGAGGCCTTCTTTGGGCCTCTCCTCCCCCCAAAGGAAGTCCCTTTGAATCTTCTCCAATCTAAGACTCACTTTACGAGGGATCACAAATAAAGACATGAAATAGAGCTAGATAAAGTGCTCTTTAATAAAGTCAGTCTCCCTCCTTTTGACAAGTACTTCCTCTTCCATAAAGTAAGTCTTCTCTGAAATCTTTAAAAAGATAAATAACAAATGGATAGAAACTTTGGCCATTTAAAAACTTCTCACCCAGGTCTCCAAGACGGGAAAATCAATCAATTTCATAAAAGCAGAGCAAATTACTTAGAACAACCAAAAGAAAATCCATTTAGCAAAATTCAGCTGTGAATTCACAAATTTGGACAAGTTTCATGCTCAAAGGAAAGCCCATTAGTTGAGAATAAAAAATATGTACCCACCAGCTGCATGGGGATCTTAGTCTATCAACATGAGATGCAAGACATACATTATCTAAAAATCCATACTTGATTACAGTATTAGGTTGTTTAGGTTTGCCACTGAACTGAGTTGTTCTCATGTGCAACAAACAGTAGCAAAACGACAAAGCATTACAATTAAAGGCATTGCATAGTATAATATGTGACCTATGCCGGTATCTAATAAATGTCTAAAAAAGTAATCACACTGCAGATATTCGATACCTGTGTCATAGCCGAACAGTAGTCCCCCTATACCAGCAACCGCTGTCAAGCCCAATATATATCCATTACTAAAATATGTAATTCTTCTTCCGGGATATGAATCTAAATAACCAGAACTTCCCGGCAAGGAATCGATCGTCATTGTTGCACAAAACCCTAAAACCCCAAGAAATTAACAAAAATTCCTACTAAAAAATATCAGCTCAACTTCCCCTGTACCCAATCCTTTGCACCAAAACCCGAAATTCTCCACGTACCAAATCCCGGTCTAGAATCAAATTCTCCGCCTGAACAACAACCTACCGTGCACCAAATACGAAACGAGAATCAATTTCAGACGAGAGCAGCGACAATTTCCACTACTCCGGATTCAGAATCAGAAACAAACACACAATGGTTTCAATTTCTCTAGAGCGAGCTGATCTTACGGACATGAAAAACAACAATGTCACTTAACTCCAGCTCACAAGGAGGCACAGAGAATCTGAACACAAAAACCGGCGAATCCGAACCCTAGGACACCAAAATACAGGGCTAGTCCGCACCGAAATTTGAGGAAATCAAATCTAGGAAAAGAAAAAAGATTTTTCCTTTTGTGACACCTAGACTACCGAATCGACTCGGACGGATTCTCCATTACCTTCGAACCGTACTCTTCTGGTTTTCCCAAGAAAATCAGAATTTTTCCGCAGTTTTCTGAGAAAATGCAGCAGAGGAACAGCAGAAGAAAAGCAGAAAGTGGTGGTTAGGAAACTGGAGAGAGCCGCCGACGAGGAAAAAATTTTAAGGACCACCAGAAATCTCTTTTCCTAACGTTTTTGTCGTGATGTTAATACTCTGTTACATAAATTAAGTGACTGACCAATCAAAATCTTACAAGTGTTAAGAAAACTTGAGCTGGGTGATATTACGTCTGTGGGTTTATCGCTGCCTCGGACGTACTGTTTTGTATTTTGCCAACGTGTTATCTGGATAAGAGCTCGGTCACGATAGTTGAAATAAGCCGATAATAGATACTTTTTGAAAGTACAAAAAGGGAATGTACTCGCTTTTTGGCGAATGACGGGTGACATTTTAGCAAGGGCAATTTTGGTATTCGGAAAAGGTACTTGGGTTCGAGCGAAATGTGGTCCCACGCGCGCTTTTGCTGTGTTGTTTTTATTTTCTTTATGATGCTCCGGACAAAGTGGAGGGTGAGAATCCTCTGTGTTTGACAGTAGAGAAGAAAGAATACATACGGCGCAACTTTCCAATAAAATTCAAAATTTCCGAAATAAAATTATTATTCGAATAAAAGGTTTAATTTTTTTTATTTAAAAAATAAAATATTTGAAAATAAGATTTAAGGCCAAAAACTTGGGATAGAAACATATTTGTCAAAATAAATTATTAAAATAGAAGTACATAAATTTTATTTTAATATTTAATAAAAAATTTATTTTAATGTTTCATAAAAATTACATAATATCCTTTAAATAATAATTTTAAAAATAATTTAATAATTGCAACTAAAAAAAATGGACACTAATATATTTGATTGATTTTTTTTTTGTTGTTTAGGAGAACAAATTTATTATTATTTATTGAAAATAATAATAATAATAATAATAATAATAATAATGATAATAATTATAATAATAATAATAATATTATAGTTATTTTTCTTTTTGAAAGGTATAGCAAGATGATTATACGATCATGATCATGTCCATCAATTATGATGGTTCATAATTATTTCTCATCATCAAACTTATAAACAAATTAAAATTATATTCATATTATTGAATTTTTATTTTTTAGTATTATTACATTTTAATTTTTTCTTGTTTGTGAGATTAGATTCTTTTTATTTGTTAAAAAAAAAATTATTAGCATTATTGGTATTTTTGTTTTTTTTTTTTTGTTTTTTTTTTTTTTTTTTGAAACATGATCTAGTGATCATGATGATATCCATCAACTAAAGATGGTTCAAAATTATTTCTTTTTGCAAAACCAAAATAAAATTATATTCATATTATTGGATTTTTGTTTTTTTTTTTTCTAGCTATAGGAATTGAAATATTATTGTTGGAAATTCTTTTTTTTTAAGTGGGTTGAAAGAAAATGATTCAATGATCAAGTTCAACAATTATGTTAAATTTGAAATTATTTTTTATTACATAATTCATGATAAGCTAAAATAGTATCCATATTATTACATTTTTATTTTTTGAATTGACTTTAAGGTGCCACTTCACATTAAATTGGTAAAGTCCTTCTAATGACAACTTTGGAGTAATAGCTCATGAACTTGATCAAGAATGAAAATATAAAAGCAATAAATAATAACAAGAGCAACAAATGCAGACGAAGATTTGAATGTGGTTTCGAATGATCTCATCTATGTCTACAACTTCAAACTCCAACCCAAACCTTGAAAAAATGATCCTATAAGGGTCCTTTAGGACAAGGATTCCTTTGATATACACTTAGATTTTAATGAGTGTAAGAGTTGCTTATGCAATTTAATACAAGAAGAAAGGTAGCTAGAAAAAAATGCAATAAAAGGGTAATGTCAATTTTGTATAAATGCAATAATGAAGGTATTGAAGGCTCACACTAAATTCACGCAAAGGATTTTTATATGGTAATTATTAGGATAATGAGCGTTCATTGTATGCTACTAATTTTGTTCCATTTTATTTTTCTGGCTTAAGAATATTTTAAGATAGCGATTTACTCTTTATTGAAGATTTGAGGTTAATATTTCTTCAACCAGAAAGTTACAGGTATGTCTAAAAAGGTTTAACTTATGAAAAATTAGGTTTTAGAGGGTTAAGTGGATTAGTATATTTTTTATTGAATTAAGAAACTTAAATTAATATTTTGAAAAAGGTAGGGTCGCTAAAGTGGTAGAAGTAGTGCTCAAAGACTAGGACCACTCAAGCACTCGAGGCGTTTGAGTGGTGGTTAAATGCGCTTGAGCACTCGTGCAAAATTTGCCAAAGTATGGCAAAATATTTCAGATATTTCACGCAAATAAAATTTGAAAACTTTGGGATACCGATCCTCTACGGCTTATATGCCTACATACCTCATTATGACCCTTTTAGGGTTAGAAATTAATAGAGGGATTAAGTCTACCTTGTCACGTCATTCTCAATCTCTCATTGAAGGATTCAAAGCGTTGAATTTAGGGTTGTTTAAAGATTTGCATTCCTTTAACGAGGCTAAAGTATATTTACTTAAGCACTTGGAGATTGTTACATCGCAAATGTGAATCAAATTGTAGGTTTTTGAAAGTAAGTATTTAGAGTAAAACAGTCAAGTAAATTTGTATGACTTGATCTTATATAGTTAATTTAGATTTAAGGTCTTAAACCCCACGATTTTTTATCTTCACAGTTAGTGAGAGAATGTTTTCCATATAATTTTTTTTGTCTCTTGCATATATATTTGATTTTGATATTTTTGTTTATCTCTAATATCTCACATATTAAAATTGGGTTAAAAATTCAACTCTCTATTTAATAATTTTTTAGATATACCAATTCACCTTCTCTAAGCGTTACCTTATTGAACATTGGTTTTTCAATAATAAGTTATAATTTAAGTTCGAGAACCTTTGATATTAGTTTTTAATTAAATTTTTTAGTTAAAAATCATTAGCAATTGATGCACCATGTAAGTGATTATTATAAGAAAAACAAACAAGTTGGTCAATTCACTGGTGAGTCAATTGCCTGATCCATCTATCCTTTGTCCATTAGTTATTTATCCAAAGTGAAGTTTTAAGGAAGACATCAATACATAATTGGTTGACTACTAATGTTGCCTTTCCAAAAAACAACACTATTGAGATCTCCATCTTTTAATAAGGTATGTAAGACATACCATAAAAATATTATTTTGAGAAAGAGAATGTCTATCAATTTGAATATATTAAGCAAAGTTGCTTTTGGAAACAAAAATAAAAATGAAACCCACTTTAATTGCAACTTGTCATAGCTTTATCTATACTATCTATAAAAAGTACGAGTTATTTATCACTTTTTTAGTTCCAAATTATGGTGTCTCCAAGTTCTATTACATTAACTAATTTAATAAGTTTTTTTTTTTTTTTTGTAATTTATGGTGTCACTTTTAATCTTCTCAACTAATTGTAGCCTTCAAATTCCATTTCATAATCGTTTCAATAGAGTTTTACTGCAATTTGTAGCCACTTTTAATCTTGTCAATTAATTTTGTAATTATTTGACCATCACTCTAATCCATTTATTATGAAGTTTTATATTTTGTCATTCTATTAATCCAATTTTATAATTTTTACTTATGTAGTTCTCCCATTTCATAATTGTATTGTGGTTTACCTAGTTTCATCGTCTCTATTGCATGTATTTTATGGATCTTGGTTTGACTTCTTACTTTTAGTTCACATATGATTTTTTTCATATAAATATATATATACTTGTATTTCCTTATGCTTTTGTATTTTATTGTTACTAGATCCTATAACTATGAACTTAGTGATAATAATCTATCAATGTTATGAATTATTATTTTTGAATTTCTCAAAGTAATATGAATTTGTATGTGTATATTTTTAAAAACTTTTACTATTATTTCATAGATTTTGCGGTTTTAATATATAAAATCCATTTGTTTGATATAATTGATTTTTGTTTTATTTTTAGTAATTCTATGGGAAGATTGAAGGAAAAGACAAAAAGAGAGGATAATAGTCTAAAAAATATTATTATTATTTTTCCTTTTAATAGACAAAAGATATGTATTAAAAAGGTTTTCAACATGAGATGCATATTCTTAAATCTTGAACAAAGGTCGTTAATGAAGATTTGAAGTGGGTACGAAATATTTTGTCTTGACAATCTTCAAATTTAAGAAATATGACCATTTTTAAGTTTGGAGAGCTCACTTGATTGACATGTTAATTTTTTTTTAATATTATACAGTGCAATCTTATATTATTTTATTCTTGTTATATATATATTTTTTTAAATGGTTTATCAACATTTTGAAGTTTTTTCATATATCTAAATTTAATTCGAGTGAATGGTTTGACCATAAAAGTGTATTTGTGTCTTTTTTTGCAATTAATGTTTTACTCTTTTTCAAATACAAAATGCCTAATCGTCTCGATGGTGGTATTTAATTTCAAATTTTTATAAATTATTTGTTTATTTGTTGGTGCAAATTGAAATTTTTATTTGAACCTCTATCTCTTTTATTTGGTATTCGAAGCTAAAAAACAACATAACTACTAGGTTCAAAGGTTTGAAATCCTTTTCCTTGTAATTTAACTCAAATAATTGTAAACTCAGTCCAAAAAATTTCAAATTAAATTAAAGTCGTATTAAGCCAATATCAATCTAAAATCCGAATCAAGATTTTGTGATAATATTTTTATTAGACTTAATAAAACTTCTTATTATAGTAAATTAACTATAGTGACATTTTTATAGTCAGCTAAGATGACAAGTTTGGACCATTAGGATAAAACCTGTTGTGGACCCTGTATTTCGCTCGATGAGTTCCCACTTGATGGTGGACTCGTTTTTTATTTATTTGAAATTTTGATTTTTTTAAAAAGACTTGAAGTCGCTACTTATTTTTGTTTTATTATTGTTTTTTAAGAGAAAACAAAATAAGAAAGAAAACCCTAGGTGTGACTCCTTATTTGGAAAAGATAGTATGTGAAAAACCAAAGTTGAGTTCGGAGGTCAAGTTATCTATTGTGAAGGTATTGTGGTGAGTTGTAGCATCCCTCTAAACTCCTTAAGAACGGGTCTCTACTAAATAAGATGAAACAAATGTGACAATTGATGAAGAAATCAATGGATACCAATAAAATGATCAAATAATAAAACAAATTAAACATGAAAATGAATAAATAAATAAAATAGAAGTGGAAGAGTACCTTAGCAGCAAATAAGAATGTGCTGTCATGGAAACAAGGTTAGTTCATAATGAAAAATGTAAAATATCTCACACAAAACTGGTCAAAATCGAACAATATCAATCATGCAATTCACTTGAATTATTTTCGAAATAAATGTTATGAATGTTGGGTCTCACCAAAGCCCATTTTATTTGTATGAATTAATCCCACAAATTCCACTATTTTGGAATTATGAAAATTGTCTTCATGCTTATTAAAAATCAAGGAAAACGAAAAATTATTTTAAAATCAAGGAAATGTAGCAAGTTTATTTAAAAATAAGATTTTTAGTGAATTAAAATCCTAGTGAAAGATGAAAAATGGTAGAATTAAAAAAAAAATTGAAAACTAAAATGGAATCAAAATTATTTGAAAGAAAACTAGAGTTTTGAAAATTGAAATCTTAAAAATTAAATTTTTAAAAATGGAATTTAAAAAAAAAATTTGAAAATTGGAATTTTGAAAAATTATTTGAAAATGAGAGTTTTGAAAATTAAATTTGAAAATGGGAATTTTGGAAAATTATTCGAAAATGAAAGTTTTGAAAATTGGAATTTTGAAGAATTATTTGAAAAGGGAATTTAAAAAAAATTATTTGAGAATCGAATTTCTTAAAAAATTAAATTTGAAAATTGAAAATTTGGAAAATTATTTGAAAATTGGAGTTTTGAAAATTATTTGAAAATTGGAGTTTTGAAAATTATTTGAAATTTGGAGTGTTGAAAATTAAATTTGAGAATTGAAGTTTTGAAAATTAAATTTGAAAACGGAAATTTTTGAAGAATGATTTGAGAATGGAATTTAAAAAAATAAATAATTTTTTAACATTAAAAGATGAAGAATTAAGATGACAGACATTTGACCCTTTGGGGTAGTACATTGGGAGTGGCCATGCATGGCTATGCGAAAGTGGGTCCGGGGTGCAAGGTTGCTGCTTTGTGGTTGCTAGAATTGAGTAGCCAAAAATTCCTCTCACGCATGTTGGGACATGTTTATTCTTCTCATCAAGCACTATTCTAGCCAATCCCAAAATCAAAACTTTAGTGGTAAAGTTGTCTTCTAACAAGGTACTACTGGACTTAAAATCTCAATGCATTACATAAGGACTTGAGCCTTCATGCACATATAATAAACCATAAGTTGTACCAAGGGTAATCTTCATTCACACATCCCACCAAGCACGACTTCATCTCTAGGTCTGTGATCCATGCAAGCTATACATCCAAGGGAATGAAATTCCCGAATAGGATAAATCTCACTTCCAGTCAAGGATGAAAATATCGGTAATCACAGATATATCGGTACTTCAATTTTACGGATATATCGACGGATATTTTGAAAAAAAATATCGATAGGCTTAAAATTGATCAAAATTTATAAAAATACAAGAAAAACTTCACAAAAATAAAAGTAGAAGTATAATAGATATTTTAAAGTTGTTTTATTAAAGAATTTGATATATGTATAATATGATTTATCATATTTGATAATAATAACGTATGCATCGATAAAAATATGAATTTTATAAGTGTACATTTATTATTAAATTACACAAAATATTATTTCATAATAATATTATGATATTTGACTATAATATGTCTAACTTAAAAATATATATTAATATTAAAATTATGATTCATTTAATTCAATTGTATTAAATGATATAAAATAAATTATGATATATGTATAATTTTTTAATATTTAATTAATTTATTAATGATATTAAAAACACTATGAAGAAAATTATTATGATAATTTTGGTAAGCAATTAAAAGAAATTTTTGTATTTAATTATAAAATAATTATAATTAATTTGCTCTCTAAAATTTTCTTTACATGATGACTTTGAATATACATTTTTAGTGCATTACATTTAACAAATGACAAGCTTGCCCTGGTGGTCTAATGAGTTGGACCCAAACCTTTTGTTTAGGGTTCAAATGCCCTCGACGACATAAAAAATAGGCATTTTTGAGAGAGCACTGTAGCGGGGAGCATTGTAGTGCGTTGACTGGCCGAAAAATCGTTGAAATATCGGCGATTTTCTTCTTTCTAGGCTGTTTTTTTCCATTAAATTGGCGATATATCAAAGATTTTTTGCCAATTTTCAGTGATTTTTCTCTACAAAATATCGTGTCGACGTCTCTTGATACATGATATATCGTATCACTGATATATCCCGACATTTTCCTCTATGCTTCTAGTAGAGTAAAAAATAAAAATCTTTTCACTAAGCTCAATCGGGTGCCCAATTAGATCTATATTATGGACATGTCTATGTGTTAATTCTCGCTGCTGTTTTCAGATTGGAATGACTAGTTGAATTGAGTTTTAGACTTATTTCCCTTGGAACATATTCATGGTGTTGTTTGGTGAGTGCCACTTGCTCTCCTTAAAAAAAAAAAAAAAAAAATCCATATTCCAAAAGCTTGCCAACTTGGGACGTCCTATACCCAGTTTTATCCACTCCCATATATAAAGGATTTGAGCCGTGCAAGTCATGATCTTCGATGCGCCAAACGAACCCACTAAACATCTCCAAAATGATAACTGCCACACACAGGAAGGAACCTATGTTACTACATTTTCTTTCATAGGGTTTGGTGTCAGTGGTAATGGAGAAGCGGTTTAGATTGGCTGGAGCTAAGGACCGAAACTAGGTGGTGCTGCCAGCTTGGAAGAAGCCTTTTGTGGCTACTTAAATTCGAATTCAAATGTCTTGTAGTATCATGACATGACCACGACTGAACTTCCCAAACCCAGAGAGAGTTAATTGAAATTCCAACTCACAAGAAGTTGATATATTTGCAATGTCAAGTGTATCTGATTCACTAGTTGAAGAAGCCATATTCTTAGCCAGATTAGTGGGCTTAGGACTTTGTTTGGTACAGTGACAAAATTTTTATTATCATCAATTCAATCTCCATCGCAACAACGAACTCCAATCCATGTTTCAAAACATGGCCATGCACAACCAAACCAGCCCACAATCGACTTTCTTCAACTGAGAGTCTTTCTGTCTTGAGCCTTCTGCATGAATTTTTTTTGTTTAAAAGCTTGCCGAACAGCACGCTGCTTGCCCAAAGTATGGAAAGTCCCTTATTTGATAAAACCAAGTTGAGAACAACAACCAACTCATCCATTAAGATCCTTTGCATGTACCAGCCATCACACGGTTTGGGCAATTTCTTGTTTTTAAAGAACAGAAAAGAGAAAACCCAGGTCCACGCACCCGACCTCATTTGCAATTACTGAACCACAACACTCAGAAGGTCTCCAATGCTCTATGTGAATGCATCCAGGTTCCCAAATTTTTTATCTCAATAAAAAAGAGTATTCTACCACATACTTCTGAGACTGTATGCACTAATGAGGCATGATGAACTACTTCCACATCGCTCATGCACCATAATGAAATTGTGAGACCTCGGTATCCACCCAAAAAAACTAACCCATCAAACATCTTACCATGGACTTCCCTGCTTAGTCTCGACCCAATTGAAATACTCATCACCCCAAACACACCAAAAGAAACATAGAAATACAAAGGAGAGCAAAAACCAAAACAGGGCATAAAAAAAATACAAACCAAGGACCATTAAACCTCGCTTCATCTCATAGTTTGTCAATGAGCTAGCAAATTGATTGGGAATGACCGAAATAGACTCTAAATATAAATAAAAAAAAAACATGGTGGCAAACATCTAACAAAGAAACCAAAATAGAGTGAAGAAATAGAGCATGATTGCAGATTCTATAGAAACTAAAAAACCAAAAAAATGTGTATGCAGATGATCTCAAATATGCATGGTTTCCAATGTCCACACTCAAACGTCAGGAACAAATCCAAATATTAGCAAGAAACAAAGCAACATGGTGCAAAAATAGGATAACTGAGTATGCAGCGACCGCACCTAAATAACTCCACTTGAGTAAGAATGGCTCGGCTTCAAATACTTGATTCTGTAACTTTCCAAACTAAGCCCAAATACTCGATGATCAAAACCCATGCCTTTATGTATGAAATGAAACATGTATAGAAAAGTTCATGAGTCATGGACCTAAGAGTGCCCAATGTGAATATAATATCAATGAGGAGATAAATGAAAGAGATCGAAGTGATAATGAGATGTGTAAAAATGATGCAAAGAGAATAACAAACTTGGAATAGGTCATTGTAAGAGAAGGATAAGAGGGTGAAGTGAAGGGAATGAATCAAAAGCAATGGCGAGGATGAGAGTGAAACAATGAACATATAAAAAGGAATGATGATCAACTCAAATCAAACATGGAGTGAAGTCACATCAACAATGAATGTAATAATAGAAAGGACAATGACCCAGAGCCCCTAGGAGAAGGTCACTCATCTCACTCTTTAGCAAAGGATGTGATGAAGTGAATATACTCGGAAAACTCACATACGAACTTTCACCAACAAATATTCTCGATAAAGTGACCATCGGATATCAATATACATGCTTAATGATGGAGAATACTATGCACATACACACACATGTGTTTTTTTTTTTCTTTTTCAATTTTTTTTTCATCTTCATTTTCATTTTTTTTTACACATATACAAATGCATATACCCTGAACACAAACAAATGAACCCCAAAGAGATAACATCAATAATGGATGGATGTGTTCTCAAGTGCAAAATTAACATAAACTCTCTTTGACGAGATGAGCTTCTCAAACTAAGGATCTCTGAATCAGTGTTTGTGGGATAGATAGTGGAAATGATATGACTATCCTCCATGTAATGAACTGAGGAGGATCACCACTCAGAGTGGAGAGAACATGAAGCAAAACAAGTAATAGATAGAATAAATAAGAAGAGATGAAGAACATAACCAATGAGATATGATGAAATGCAGTAGTGTGATGGTAGGAAAAATAATGAGAGAAAGATGCGTCTGTAAGCTCAAGGCTCATGAAACTTGCATACACTAAAGGGCCCCTATCTTGGTATAAAAGTGTAAGCAATGCAATAAGAAAGAAAAACTCTAATACACATGCAAGGCTTAAAGGGCTAGAAACGGTCTATATGAAAAAAATAGGGGGAATAAGGTATGTGGCTAACCGAAATGATGGCCACCCATCCTGCAACCACGGTCTCAAACATAATACTTCTTCAGTTAATCTACATTAGTTGGCTCCGAACATCGGTTTTCATCTAGATCCATCAATCATGCAGTGCCCTCTAGGGTCAACTCCCTAATGAAATAAGATCCGCTCCAATTAGGTCTGAACTTCCCTCTGGGATCTTTGATCAATCCCCTAATGACCTTTAAGATCAAGTCATCTTTCTGTAGCGGTCTAGGCTTGACCCGTTTCTTGAAAGCACAAGCCATCTTCCTCTGATAGGCATGAACGTGGTTTGTTGTCCTCAATCTCCTCTCATCATCTGGTTTCCTCTTGAGTAGCATCACTTTCTAAAGGTCTAACAACTATGGGAGGTTGTTGTCGTACTACCCTGCCTCCATGGATGACATATTGAACATCCTGAGTAATTGTCTCATTAGGATCTTAACTCAATATAAATGGAGACTGAATGTTATAGCATGAGTGAATCAATGACCCAACCGTAGTCAACTGCACTGGTGGTGTGTTAGGAACCAATCTAAATGGTGTTGACGTCTGTGTGTCTGAGATCACTCCATCAACCTCATAGCTCTCATCCACTACTATAGGCTATGACTTAGAATCATCCCAACTCAGCAAGTGAATGCAATCATCAGGCTTAGTGAAATCCATGAAATGTATACCGCCGGTTGGAGAAGAGACTGCATGTGAAGTATGAGCTGGCAAAGGGTTAGTGGTTACACTTGGCAGACCCAAGTGAACCAAACCTTGATCTATCAAGTCTTGGATGGCATGCCTCAAAGCAATACAACAATCGGTCTCATGCCCTGACCCCTGATGATATGCACAGTGTAGATCCACCTTAAACTATGGCGGAATAGGCTGAGGCAATGGCCTGGGAGCAAGAAGTATCAATAATTCGGCATCTATGAGCTTTCGAAGAGCCTAACTCAACGACATAACCAACTATGAAAATTTCCTAGGTGTCCTTAAAGAAAAGAGAGCAGACGTCTGTGGAGCCCTAAGTTTAGGGTATAAAGCTGGAGGTTTCTCTATGATCTGTGCTGCATAGCATGGTTGTGCTAGAGCAGGATACGAAATTGGAAGCCTCTCTGTGCTCTATGCGGCGTAACAAGACAGTGCTAGTGTGAGAGGCAAGTAAGCTTGATCATATGGCTAAGAAGGTGCCTGTGGCCTATACTGCTGAGGTGGATAAGAAGGGTAAGTCCCAATAGGCTATGAAACTGGTTGATGACGCTTGGGAGGTCTCTGACTAGTAGAAGTGATAGTGCCCACATATGATCTCTATTTTCCAAGTGGTTTATTTCCCTTAGCATCAATAGATGAAAAATCATACCATAACCATCTTGAATGCCATCCTCCATGTCATACAGTGTTGAAACTAGAGATCCAAAGTCTGTAAAAGGTATTACGACCACATGTCTATCAATCCTGGGCTATAAACTCCTCAAAATCATTTGTATCTGATCTCTCTTTGATGGTCTATCAACAATCTCTACTATCTTTCCCCGTTAGCGGGAGATAAAAGAAGAAATTGATTCATCTGATCTCTGTCTCAAAGCCTTTAGTACTCTCCTCGACACATCTACAACAATGTTAAATGAAAACTGTCGTAGAAACTCCTGAGCTAGGTCATCCCATGTCCTACGTCGCGATGACTCCAAAGAGGTGAACCAATGCTGGGTTGCGCCACTCAGAGATAAAGGAAACATGGTGATCATATGTGACTTGTCTAACCCATGGACCTCATCATAGTATTGTAGAGTCGAAGATGAATACGGGGACAACCAACGTCTGTGTACCTCTCAATGTCAAGCATCCTTAACTTGGCTGGTAGACTGACCACTGGTATACTATCAAGATTATCCCAAACAATTGAACTGTCAGATACTCTCAACTGCTTGATACGATCCATGTGTGCGTGAGTATTCTTAGGGACTATGGTGTCCACTACTGTAGGTGGGATGACCTCGGACTGACCGTGTAATAGGTAAGGTGAGGTTTGTGGCCCATCTGATCAAGGGGTGGTGGTAGTGAAGGCGACAACGAATCATCAGGCACCTCATCCTAAGCTATAGATTGTCTACTCTGCTGACTACCCATCTCATGTATGAGATTAGTCAAAGCCTTCTGAATGGAAGCTATGGCGACTGTGAACTGGTTAACTGTGACGGACTGCTGATCCATGTCTGATCTCACGGGAGTGCGAACCAATCTACCCTCTACTCTGACCCAAGATGGTAAATCCATACTGAGAATGAAGAACCAATCCTACAAAGCATGAAACACGAGATAAGGTATGGTACAGGGAAGACACTGAAGAAATGCTAATCTGAATTGGAAAAAACAAGTCAACACAAAGTGGCAGGGTGGTCCAATTATACCTCAAACTCGTACTGATCTATAAACACTCTCAACTGGAGACCAAATGAGGAAGTACTGGATTCGAATTGTAACTAAAGAGGCTTTGAAGGCTCTCAGATGTACCAACGTGTAGGAAATGAAATCATGATCGAATGATCTAAGACTCAACCTACAAGGTCAGGGTGGCTTTAAAAAGAAGAGGGGTGGACTTTAAAGGATCCTTAGCAGAAGCGATCATATCCTCTAGCGGTATGCAACCCTTTGCATACCTTTAAAGAGATAGGATGCTTCCATGCAAGGTGGTCATCACCTCCACACATGCACTACCTCGACATCCCAGAAGGTTTTCTATAGTGAAGACTCTTGCAACTCTAAACACTTAATAGTCAACTAAAGTGCACAATGAGCGATGTGGGTGCATCCGAAAAACCTATGAAGCTAAAGTAGAAAATGAAACACACTAGTCACACAAATATCCATGAAACCTAACTCTGGGCTATATAACTCTTCAAAAATCAGACTCCAATCAACATCAATGTGTCGACCTCCTCTAGAATGCTCTCAAACATCGATACAACCCATCGCTAAACCCTACTCCTAACCACTAGCTGGGTTAGAGGAACAAGTACACACAAGGCTTCACACTTGCGAATGTAAGAACTGAAATGAAGAAAATAACCGAAACCAAAATATTAGAGGTAAGAGGATAGATGTGCGACCCACAGAAACAAGCAACATGCAAACACACAGGAGAAGAACAGTTATGCAACAAGCAGTCAAGCAGAACGCAAGTATATCATCCATGTCCACACATAAGCCAAACTAGAACATGACAATCAAGATGAATGCAACAAGGATAACATGCTCAAAGATGATCAAGATGATATACAAGCAAATGAGTCAATCACTAAGACAACAAGATATACAACAATGTGAACATACATGTCAAAGTGAATCGGATAATCATAGCAAAAACAAAATCAATATGCTAAGACAATAAAGAGAATCAATCAATATCATCAACATGTCAATGTCCCAAATGGATATAGAAATCAATAAGAGGAAATCATCACATCAAAATCTCAATGTGCTATGAACACTCAAGCATAGAAAAGTATAAGGAGAAGGTATCCATCAATTGACTAATCAAATGCCACATTTGCCTCAAATTGAGTTCAAGCTTGACCCTCATAGATGTCATCCCCAGCAGAGTCGCCATTTTGTGGGAACGCATCAAGCGAAATGCGGGGTCCACACCTGCATATATGTTAAAAGTTGCTTCATTGAACTAAATTACTGGCTCCGCCACTGGATTAGGTCATATTTGGTTGATTATATATAATATGAAATAAGATAAAAGAGGAGATAATATATCATATTTTATATTTGGTTGGTAATAAAATAAGATCAGTTATCCCATTACTTATCTTATTGTATATTCAATTAAATATAAAATAAGATAAATAGTGAAATATATTATTAATTTTCTTTTTTATATCATCTATACATGGAATATCTTAATCATAAGTCAAAGAAATATGATATACTTATATCATATATCATAAATTTATTTATTTATATTATTTTTTAAAATAAAAAATTTTGATTATAAAAATTAAATTTATGGTTAAAAAAACTCAAAAAATATTTATAAAATATATTGTAAAATAATACAAATATAAGATACAAATACTTTAACGAACCTGTCATGTTGCATAATTTTTATGTATTAAATATTTTGAGGGATATTAATATGGATATTATTTATTTATAATATAATATAATATTTATTTTCGAAATTCTTATGTATAGGAATGATTAAACAAAATTTTAGGTATCATAGGTATATAATGTGTTATTTTTATTATCAATTTACAAACTTCTTCTCTTGAATTATGGTTTCAATGGGTGCTTTCAAGATATACCTTACTCTTAAAATCTTCCATGTTATCCTACACTTGGCAATACATTAAAATCTTCCATGTCATCCTACACTTGGCCATACCTTGCGCGCATGATACAAATGGAAGAAGATTGATCCTAATATATAATTTTGGCTCTATTCGATGCAAAGAAACTATGATTGAGGTATATTGAGATGAAATGCAATTTTTGAAATAAGAAGCCATCAAACACATTTCTTAAGACTTAAATAATATTAGTTGATGTTTGTTTTTTCTATTTAATTTTAAATATAATTTAAAATTAAACGGTATTTAATAATGATAAGTATTATGTTGTTTGTTTTTTTAATGTTTTATTTCTGTTAAGTATTAAAAGTAAAGAAAAACCAATATATTATTTTTTTCATTTAGAAAAAATTTAAATATTTTGATTTTTTTATTCAGCAAAAAATTTATAATAAATCGTAAAATAGTAAAAAATTAAATAACCTAAATTTTGAAAGTAAATTATTTTTAGCAAAAGGAAAAAAAAAACATTATCTTAAAAAATGATTTTATTTATTTTTTATGGGGGTAGACATCGTCTTATTATTGATATGTATGTCGTGAACTTCTTCTAATTAAGTATGACTTAAAGCCATGAAGTTTTAAACCAGAGCAGACGATATCCACACAAAAGGAAAAAATAAATAAAAATCCTTAGAACTTTTTTTTTAATGATATTAATTTGCTATTTTCCTTTACTAGATAATCTTACAAGTTATACCTTAAAATAATGATGAATTTTCAATTTTAATGTTCAATTTTCACATAAATATATTCAGAATGTTAAGAAACTGAGACTCATAATAGTGACTATTTCTAACGTGTATAAATGTGTCAAAGTGACGACTTTTAATTGTATAGACAAATTTTAAAACAATAAAAATTAGGGATGATAATATGATAAGAGTCACTTCTGTCCCGATCCACACATATTATTTAAACTTATTTCTATTCCCGACTTATATTATTTAAACCTATTATTATTTTGTAAAAACAAATAAAATGAACTTTCATTACATTTAAAATAAATAATTATATACAATTGAAAAACTATAGAATACAATACCCGAATTCGCCCCAAACCCGATTCAAGGTTTTTTAAAAGAAATCTCAATCCTCATCATACCCAACTCATCATGTACTCCAAAAGAAATGTCCCTTGTCATCCTAGTAAATATCGGTGGAAACATACACAAAAGGCCGTAAAAGAAGCCTTTATAAGATGTATGTTGTGTCATTTGGAAAATCACCAAGGGTATTTTTGGTATTTCGTGTCACAAAATAGTTGTTATCTCCAACTTGGACCCTGTGACCAGTGGTGCATCATGTGACCACGAAGTAGCTGCGTAATGCGCCATCCACCTGGTCGGTCCAGCTATGATTCCATGTTTGCCACTCCACCCTAATACCATGCAACATCACGTAATCACCTCATCATAACCACTCATCCAGTCTCATCATTGTGAATCATTTCAGCTTCGGCTTAAACCCCATGAGCCCCACCCTCAACTATTGATTACCATCCCGACCAGCACATCGATTCATCATAATCAGGCTTTTCAGGTTTAGGTGTGATGGCAAATCTCGGCCGTTGAAAGCATCCTATAAGGGGTGGTGCGGTGTGAGTGTGGAACACTCTACTCTGTTTTCTCCACCTATTCTCATTTCACCTTTAAAGGGCTTTGAAGGCAATTATTCAAAAGCAACTACCCCCACTCTACATCACATATACATATTTTTCTTTTTCTTTTTCTTTTTGATATAGTTTTTATATAAATAATAAATAAATAGATGAAAAATATTTTTATGAGATTTTTAAGTGGTTTTTATTTTTTGAAAAAATTATATATATACACATATTTTATGTAAATTTTGACACCAATTAAATTGTCATAATAATAATTAAAACTTTTTTTAAATCTTTATTTTTCATAGAATTTATACTATTTTAATATTGTATCAACATATTATAAGTAAAACTATGATTGAAAATGTTTTTTAAATTTTTTTTATAGAAAACAATGGCTAAAGAATTTTATAAATTTTTTAAAACAGGAACTATTTTCAAATCACACAACCAAACACATTCATGTATTTTTGGAATAATGGTTCTCAATTAGAAGATTTACTTCAAATAATATTACACCATTAAATTATATTTTATTGTCATTTTTAACTTGATGACAAAATAAAATAATTATTTAATTAATGGGTATTACCATATAAATAAAATAAAAACATATTTAAAACATTATAACTGAAATTCCTTTCCTTTTTTTGTTTTCTTTAGTTGCAACTTCACAAATATTTTCAATAATTGCATGATTTTCAATTTCTTTTGTATTTTAATATCACAAAATTTTGTTTGTGTGGATTGTTTCTTGTCCATCCAAACTCAAATATCAAATATTATTTTTTTTAGTTATTTATAGTAAATATACCATACACTCATATACACTTCAAAAAATTTTAAAATATTTTTAATTATTATTGAGCATATCATAAATAATTTTAGTAACAAATATTAAAAAAAGTTATTGATTTTGTTTTAAATAAAAAATAATAATTTTAAAAAAATGTTTTTACCTATAGGTGTTATCATATTTATATGATATTTTACATCGAAGATTGGAGAAAATTTTTGACATTATATAAATATGAATTCATCTTAACATTATAGATGTGATTTATCTTGATCTTATAGATGTATTTTAAAGTTGTAAGAACCTTCGAGTTAGTAGCAGATTGTGTAGTTTCGATGCTTGATTGGTATTCAAATCGGGAAACTTTTAGATTTTTATATACTAAGTTATAAATTTATATTAAAAATAAAAGTAGTTAATTACTAAATTAAGAAAAATTACTATAATAAAAAAACGATAAATAGGTAAGAATTGCACCACCCTTTCCTATTTGGTTTTTTATTCCACCTTTTTCTTTCTTATTTTGATTCCACCATCTCTCTCTCTCTCTCTCTCTCCTCTTTCTTAGACTCCACTTTTCCATTCCTATTCCCATTCCAATTTCAATCCTTCTTTCTCTTACTAAAACCACACTCGCTTTTGCTTTTTATTCTATTTTTCCCTGGGAAATCAGGAGAAAACCGTTCAACAGGCGATTCTTTGATTCTCTCTCTTCAATCTCTCCGCACAATTCTTAGATTCCAAACACTTCCTGAATTTGTTGTCCTCTGCCCTAATTCGAGCAATTTCCCTCGCTTTCCCGCCAGCCAAACACGCGTCTTTGATCCAATTGTGGTAGGGTTTTTGTGGTTTGGGGTCTGGAAGGATGGACTCCGAGGACGATATGCACGATGCTAACGATGTCGACTCTTTGGAGGACTTCTACAGCGGCGACACCGCTGCCGACTCCGACGACGACAACGACGCCGATTACGACTTCGACAACGATTCCGATGACGACGCCGACGCCATCATGTTGCATCGCCATCAGGTCTGGTCGATTCCGGATTGAAGCTGTGGGCTTTGTTTATTTTATTCATGTTTGGCCCTGGAAGAAAAAGTTGTCGGCTTTTCCCGGAAAGCTGAGTTCTTTTTCTTTGTTTACCTTTTTGTTTAGTCGCATGCTGATTTCTTGATTTAACCTTTTGCCGTATCGGTGCTCCGTCAGCTGCGTTTGTGCAAATTTTTGTGTGGGTCTTTGGCTAATTGATTTTGGATTTTTTTATTTTATGATTACTTCAAGAGTTTATAGCTGTTTAGGTTATTTTTCTGAACTAGAAATGATGTCCTGTTTCTTTATCTGCTGTTTGGTTGCTGAGAAAACTTGAGAAAAGAGAAGAAAGTGATAATTCTTGAATGGGATTTTTGTACCATGCTGGTTTAGGCTCAGGAAGGTCTTTATTTAAATTATCTCTGCTTGTTTGCCAAGAAAACAAAGGAACTATAAAACTCGGAAAGGAATAATTTAAGTGCTTGGGATTGTTAAAGGGGCTGCAGATGCTGATTCTTTTAAGTTTTGTCTACGGGAACTTTTTGTGGGTTTGAATAATGTTGCAACATTGGGCGATTGCTGTTTAAATTTCTTACTATAATGGTTAACCTATCTGATCAAGTTAATCTATATAACTTTTCCTTCTAAGTTTTACCAATGTTGTTTTGGTTTTCAGCCTAATTATACCATCTTAAAGGAAGAAGATATACATCAGCATCAGGAAGATGATATTGCAAGAGTAGCTGCTGTTCTTTCAATAGCAAGTGTTTCAGCGAGCATCCTGCTCCGCCACTACCATTGGTAAACTTTTTGCTCAATGGTGCTTGTCACATTTAGTTGATATCAAGGTGCAGATATCCTTTTTTCTCATTTCAGTGTTTTTATGCTTGATTGCGCAATCTCATTTTTATATGCAAGTTCATTTGGACTGATGTCTAGAATACCTGTGCACTTTACATGTAAGGTTAGCTATGAATTGTAGTTGTAGCAATATTTTTCTTGCTACATTCTTGTTGAGGCTGTAGTGCCATTTCTTCTGGCATTTTATCCTTCTAAAAGAGAGTTGGCCTTGCAGGAGTGTTAGTAAAGTCAATGATGAATGGTTTGCTGATGAAAGTAGAGTCCGGAAAGCTGTTGGCTTATTGGAAGAACCACTTGTTCGATATCCCAATGCTAAAGAAGTAAGCTTTCGTTCATTTCAGAAAGTAATTTGAGTTTTGCTGAACCAGTGGTTCATTTTGTGGCTCTAATATAATTTGTCTACATGGTTGAAAATAATGAGTTTCTGGAATTCTTTTGTCTAAATTTTGGAGTTTGGGGCCGATTTTTATATCTTGTTTTCTTTTTTGGATTCTTGTCTCCTTGAGTTAGTAATGGAACTCTTGAAATGTTCTGTTGACAGCTGACTTGTGGGATCTGTTTTGAAACCTATCCTCGTGATATGATACAATCAGCTGCTTGTGGTCATCCATTTTGTAGCACATGCTGGGAAGGTTTGTGAATATACTCTATACTTTAGAATCTTATTTTGTGGCTGGTATATAAATTAAGTATCCTGTCCTGATTGTTTATATGTACCACTTCATTTAGTGATTTTTAAACTGCTGGTTGTGGGTGTGTTGGACATTTCATTTGGGATAAATTTCTTGTTCTGATTGTTTGTATGTACAACTTCATATATATTAACATATGTTTTTGATCTACAGTAAAAATTTGTGCTATGTATTTAGAAATACACTAAATAGGTGTGTATTGTTAGTACATGGGAACTATAAAAGAGAGACTTGAGAGAAACAAGAACAAAAACCAACATTGAGTCTTCACCAAATCTTCCTTCTTTGCTTCCTCGACAGTCACAATATTCTGAAGAATATAATTTTTCTTAGCTTCCTATCTGTCTCTGAATTTGAATCCATTCTTCTCTTGATGCACCCCATATCTTGTTGTCTCCACCTGCATTCTCAAATAGTTTTATGGATTTGCCTTTGAAACCTCCTAGGAAACCCACAGCAGCTTACAAAGGTCCATCTATGCTTTTAACCCATTTAGAGACTCTCCTGATCCAACTCAACAGCACTTCTGGAGTTCTCATGAGCCATTCATCATCCATGGCAACCTGAAGAGGATCCTTCCAAAAATGAATTTCACCCCTCAGCAAATCCTTGAAGAGTAGCTCTCAAGGGACGCTCATCATCCATGACAACCTGAATAGATCAATTCCTTGTTTTACCTAATCCATCCATTGCACAGCTTCCTGTTTTGCTGTGAATTGTCTTTTCACCATTCCCATAATACCTTAAAGGGCTACACAGCAAGACTCAAATTCAATATACAAAGCGGTGCCATGCCAACCCTTCCCTTCCTTCCTCCACCTGAAATTTCTCTCCTCAAGCCCTGTAAATTCAAAATTTACAGCTTGATATGGACCCCACTGAGACAGAATGCCTCTCCTCATTGTTGTTTGATAAGTAATCGAAATTTTTCCTACTACTATGGCACATTATCATTCTAGTAGTATTTGCCTTGCACAACCAGTATCTCATGCATGCATGTGTCCCAGAAACTTGTCTCTAGTAGATAATGACTTACTAAGATATTTTAAAGGGACAACCCTGGTATTATAAAAGTCTCATTAAACCACAATTTTCTGTATGAGCTTTAAAAGACAATTTTCTGCATGAGCTTTAAAAGAAAAAAAAAAATGCTTCTACAAGAAGCAACATTCTTTTGCTTCCATGTTAAGCTTGTTTTGAAGTCAAAGGCAGTTCAATTAAAATTACCAAAGGTCCCAAACAAAGGAACTCACTTTTGTTGGGCTTGATAAAGAGCTTTTGGCTTCTAAGAAGCCAACCCAAATGTGTTAATGTCTTGTCTTATATTTTCATCTGTTTTTATTTGTTTAGGTTATATTAGCACATCAATCAATGATGGTCCTGGTTGTTTGATGTTAAGATGCCCTGATCCATCTTGCCGAGCTGCTGTGGGCCAAGACATGATCAATCTCTTGGCATCTGATGAAGACAACGAGAAGTATTCTCGTTACCTTCTTAGATCATATATTGAAGACAATAGGAAGGTATATCTGAGACTTGGAACTCTTCAATTTTAACATTTAGCATATGCAATGGCCCATCAATCTCAATCTTTATTTTTACTTTTTTTCCCCTTAAAGTTTTCTATGAAAATTCACTGTTGCTTGACTATCTAACTGTTTATTTTTATTTTAGAGTATTTTCCAGGCATAAGCCAGTAGACTTACCCTTTCAATGTTCAAATTTCAAATAGTAATTTGTTCAGGTTCTGAGCATGTGATTGATTAAGGCTTATGAGTTGCATACGTTTTGCACCACCAAAGCATGCCATTTTTCTCTTCTACTGATGGGTGCTTGTAAACTTTTAGAGGACATCTTTTATGAGTGATTTGTAATTTTGTATGGACTACTTAGAGTTTAGTATTATTATTTTCTGCCATAGAGTGGGTCTCTTCAATTGTCTGCATTTATCAAGATATTAAACTTGACCTGGGCTTATACCCCAATTCTTCTTCTTCAATTTTTTGTGCCCCTTTACTCTCGAGGTTGATGTTTTTTGCATCATTTTAAATGCATTTTTCACCTGTTTCTAGCATTATAGGGATGAACATTTGGAGGGGAGAAATGAAAATATATTATTTTGTTCACTGCTTTGCTATTTCTCATTTCTTTTATTATTTCTGTTCTTCCCTAGACCAAATGGTGTCCTGCCCCAGGTTGTGAGTATGCTGTGGAGTTCGTTGCTGGTAGTGGGAGCTATGATGTAGCCTGCCAGTGCTCATACGGATTTTGTTGGAATGTATGTTTGTTTTGAAATCGAAGTTGTTTGAAAATTTCGTATGTAGAATTTCTAATTTTTGTTGTATGCCATATCCACAATCTTGTCTTTTTAATCATGTTTTGAATCTCTACTGCAGTGTACAGAGGAAGCTCATCGTCCAGTGGACTGTAGCACTGTGGCCAAGTGGATTTTGAAGAACAGCGCTGAATCTGAAAACATGAATTGGTTAAGCACATGTTGCAGCATTTAAAGTCATTCATGCTTGTGGATATTCTTTCATGACTTCTATTTGTGGATATTCATTATTTCTATTCTGTTAATGCATATAGTCATCCTGCTAATTCTCTGTTGAATTCTAATTAGAATATCCTATTAGCCATGGTTTATAAGTGTTGATATTTACAAAGTCAATTTCTGCTCTATTTTATTTTATTTTTGTGCGTGTTGTGGGGAAGCAGTGGGGATTTATTACATCTATTGGGTTATGATTTTTTATTGCCTGGTGGGAAGCCCTCCTATTTGAATGTTCGAATTTTTTGTGAGGCATACGAGGGCTAGATGACTTTTTTATGCTAGTTGTTTATGCGGTTTGAGGCTATCTCAGGGTTGAGAGTTAACATGTATAAAAGTGAGTTGGTCCTAGTGGGAAGTGTGGAGGATTTGGCTTTAGAGCTTGGTTGTAAGGTGGCAAGATTACCTTCCACTTATTTGGGGATGTCGTTGGGTACTCCTTCAAGTCTGTGGCAGCTTGGGATGGAGTTGAGGAGAGATTTTGTAAGAGATTGGTTACGTGGAAGCAGACTTTATATCACTAAGGGTGGGCAAATCACCTTGATACGAAGCACCTTGTCCAACCTATCTATTTATTTTATGTCTATTCTCCACTTGTTAAGGGTGGTTAGATTGAGGCTGGAGCAAATTTAGAGGGATTTTCTGTGGAGAGGTGGGGCTCTAGAGCGAAAACCTCATTTAGTAAGGTGGGGCGATAGTTTGTCTTGATAAGAGAAAAAGGGGTTTGGGGGTTAAGAGCCTTTCTACGCTCAACAAGGCTCTCCTTTGCAAATGGAGGTGGCGCTTTGCGAATGAGAGAGAGGCCTTTTGGAATCAAGTAATAAAGGGGGAGTATGGGGAGGAACAAGGTGGATGTTGTTCTCGCAATGTAAGGGAGAGGTATGGTGTAGGGTAGTGGAAAGCAATTAGGAAGGCTAGACCTGTCATTAGCAGTAGGCTTTCCTTTGTGGTGGGTGGCTTTCCTTTGTGGTGGGTAATGGACGGATGGTGAGTTTTTGGAAGGATAAGTGGTGTGGGACTACACCTTTGTGTGATTCTTTCCCCTCTTTATTTACCTTAACTACTTCTAAAGAGGCTTGGGTGAAAGATGTTTAGACCATTTCAAAAGTTGGGGGAGTTGGAGTCCTCGCTTCTCTAGGCCTTTCAATGATTGGGAGTTGGATGAGGTAGAGAGCCTTTTGTTATGCCTGTGTGGGAAGAGAGTGAATTTGGATGAGGAGGATAGGGTGCGGTGGATGGAAACGAAGAATGACAATTTTTTGGTAAAGTCTCTTTACAAAGCCTAAGAGTCGGACTTATCAGTTTATTTCCCAATGAAGATCATTTGGAACTCTTTATGTGCAATCAAAAGTAAACTTCTTTGCTTGGGAGACATCATGGGGTAAAACTTTAACTTTGGACCAAATTTAGAAGAGGGGATGGACTCTAGCAAATAGATGTTATTTTTGTCAGTGAATGAGGAATCCATAGACCGTGTACTCCATTGTGAAAAGACAAGGGCTTTGTAGAAGATGTTTTTCACTCTTTTTGGAGTGTCTTAGGTGTTTCCTTCCTCGGTTAGGGAAATCCTCTTGGGATGGAATGAGTCTTTTATGGGTAAAAAGCACAAGACAATTTGGAGAGCGGGCCCTTTATGCATTTTTTGGACAATTTGAAAGACAAAGAATAGAATTGCCTTTGAAGATGATGTGCTGTCCATCCAAAGGCTGAAAGCTTCTTTTGTTTACTTGCTTTAGTTGTAGACTAAAATGTTTATCAAAAATGATCCTTTGACGTTAATTGATTGGGTGGGTTCCCGTTGAGGGCGGGGTTGTTTTTTGTACATCCTTTTGGACAGTCTTTAGTTTCAACTGTAAGGGGGTGAGTGTTTTTTTCCTGTACATCTTGGGCTGCTATTTTAGCGCCTCTTCGTAATACAATACTTTTTTTTACTTATCAAAAAATGTTTTGAGTTTTTTCCCTACATAATGTTTTACTTTGGTTCCTTGTTTGTGTAGCAGAATGGAGTTTGGCACTAATTCCCATTGCTAGGTTATGTATGAAGAAATCACCTTAGTGAAAATTTGAAAGGTCTAGAATTTGGTTAAATTTTCATTTTCTTCTTGGTAAGTTGGTAACAATGATTGAATTGTCTGCTAGGACCAACAGGAGGTTGGGTGGGATTGTGGGAGGCACCAGGTTCGAGAGGACTACCATGCAGTAAGAATTGTGGCTTGCCTTTGGAAATTAATGCCTTTGGAAATGTGATCCCTAACTTGATTTAAGGAAACCAATGATTTTTTTTTCCTTTATGCATGTGAATATTATTCTGGAACAAGTGATTGTTTGTTATTATGATTCTCTTTTTAAGGTGGTGGCAGGTGGGAGGAGCATTATGACACATTATTGCCTTTTAAATCTTTACCAACATGGCATTTCTGGTTCTTAATAGGGACGTTCTTAGGGACCTCAATACTCTATGGATCCTGAGCTGGCCTGTTGGAAAAAATGTGCATAATACATGAAAAATAAGATGCGTGCTTACTGGGCCTAAGAGTATATGTTAATGATTGTCCTTTGTTCTTCTGCATCACTATTCTTCTTTCCGTGTTTATAGTCAACTGAAAATGCCATCAGCAGTTCAAATTGTTAAATTATTATTTTTTTTTCTTATACCCATCTTTTTAGATCAGGTTTTTTCCTTTTTCTTTCTTCTTCTTCTTCTTTTTTTTTTTTTTTTTCCTAATGCTTTGCAAACTGCTTTGTTTATTGCACTTCTTTAATAAATTATGATAAAAATATTTAATCCCACTCTCAAGATGCAAATAACTTTTTGTTTCTTTATCCTGTTTATATTCATTAGTTGTTTTAATATATAGTGAATTCTTTTATAGTGTATAAGAATGCTTTACATTTTTTTTTTTCATGCAATTCTGATTGTGTATACTACAAATGATGATGCCCAGGATACTAGCTAATTCGAAGCCTTGTCCGAAGTGTAAGCGTCCAATTGAAAAAAACCAAGGGTGTATGCATATTACATGCACACCACCCTGCAAATTTGAATTTTGCTGGTAAGTTTTGTTACTTATATCTGAACCAGAAATTACCTGTACCTTCATAATTCTTGCTCTTAATTCCATGATGAGTATCTTTTATAAGCATTGTTATCAAGAAAATTGTATTTTTTCAGAAAACCTTGAGCAGAAGATGATATTTGTTGCACTAATCAATAATAGTTCTTCTTTCTTCTTAATTCTTTATTGAGGCATTTCTCTTTATTTTTGTTATTACAACTGCAGGCTATGCCTTGGTGCATGGTCAGATCATGGTGAGAGGACGGGTGGCTTTTACGCATGTAATCGATATGAAGCAGCAAAGCAAGAGGGAGTGGTAATGAAACTCAAAAATATTTTTGGGCTCTTGAAACAATATTTTGCTTACTATTGAACCTTTTGTGCTATCATCTTGGTTCTACGTTTGCTTTTTGTTGAAAATCAACTTAGAAAAAGCACTTCATTGCAGACCAGTATGTGTGTTGGCCATCTCAATGGGCATGCATCTTCAGCTGAGTATAGGATTGTAGACTGGACTTTGTCTTATCTAGATTTCCTTGTAGGGGGGAGCCCTGGAGTGATCCAGTTTTAGATTAGTATCTCCAGGTGCTTGGGTGGTTGGAAGGTTTCTTCATCCCTTGTGGGTAGAGTCACCCTCATTAAGTCCTGCTCAGCTCATATCCTAACTTGCAATTTCTTTTTTAATCTTTAAGATCCATGTTAAGGGTGCACTAGAATCAAGCATGCAATGTGATTTTCTTTGGTTGAATGTGAAAGGAGAAAGAATGATCACCTAATAGCACAGAACATATTTTCAAATCAAGAGTGAAGGGGGGAACTGTGTATCATCTCTCTATTATCAATGTAGCTTTTCTAGGTAAGTGATTAATGAAGTTCCTTGAGAGAGTGGCTTCTTGTGGCATTTGTTATTGAAAAATCTATAGCCTTAGTTTTGAGGGATGAAAAGCTCAACTTGGTGATCAGGTGGCAACACTCTGATAGGGAACTAAGCTTTTTTTGATGGCTGTGCACTGAAAAGAACCAGTGCAGATGGGGGTTGACTGTCTTGAGAGATCATTGTGGTACTGTTGTCGGAGCTTTTTCCAAAACGGGTAGTTCAGGGTTAGCCATTGGCACTGAAATTTTAGCTTAGAAGGGCCGATGGTGTGACTATTTTAGGCACTAAAAATCTGCTAGTAGAAGGGAAAGTCAGTTATTGTCCTCTTATGGGTTTCTGAGGACATGTTAAGTCCTTGAAGGCTGGGCAATTAGTGTCAAAAGTTGCGATTTATTTTTTATTTTTTTCTGGGGCTCCTAGATTCTAGAATGGCCAACTAGGTAGCAGACCAACTAGTGAAGTATGGAGCCTCATGTTTAGAGATCTTTGTTTGGGGGTGTATACCTCCCTGAGCTGCATTCTATACTAAAGTCTTTGGTTGGGATCTTTATGGGTTTCAGCTTAGATGTAATTCTTTTGCTTACTACTGCACTCTTTTTTTCTTTTGACTTAAAGATAGCGCATTCCTCTTGTATTCATTATCTTTATCAATGAATTTCTGTTTTGTCTCAGAAAATTAACGAGATTTTTAACTTCTGCCTGTAGTATGATGAAACTGAGAGAAGACGGGAGATGGCGAAAAATTCTTTAGAACGATACACTCATTATTATGAACGGTGGGCGACCAACCAATCGGTATGTACTAGCTTTTTATTGTCTGTTTCTTTGCTATAATATCACAACTTGGGTTCTAGGTTTTTTTCCTGTATTTTCTGGGAACTAGCTTGGGTTTTGCAAATTAATATTGTTTAGAATTATGATGATTCCATTGGAAGTTAAATCCTCTCTTGGGGATTCATATTGACATGTACACATCCATTAATTTGAATGTGGTTAAATGTTATATCTGAATGTAATCTGAAATCTTTGTTTTCCTTTTTGGCAGTCAAGGCAAAAAGCTCTTGCAGATTTACATCAAATGCAAAACGTGAATGTAAGTTTAATGGCTTTTCTATATTTTCCCTTCTTGTCTTTATGGTATAAGTGGCCCGCCCATCAAATGTACATAACATCTATTGTGTTCTATCAGCTTCACATTTTCCTTGTTTTATTAAGGAATTTCTTGAAAGTTGAAACTTCATGTACACTGAACTAATTTTTAACCAAGCATGCCATATGTGGGATTTCTTTTGTAATTTATATTTTAAACTTGGAAGTGATTGAAATCTCTTAAGATTACAAAAATAAGTCTACTTCATTGATGAATAATGCCTACCAACTCTCTATCGAGATTACAAAAAATAAATCTACCTCATCAGTTTATAGCAGTCTTTTGACAAAAGATTTTTTAAACATTCAGTTGGTAATTTGATCACCATTGTTTAAGCACTGCTGCCTCAGAAAAAGGTTCTTTTCAAAATGCTAACTGTACTGCTGTAATCTTGAAATTTTCTGAGAAGAAAGCAATTGGGAATCTGGGTGATAATGTTGTTTGAGGACACCCTTCTCTGGTTAACGTTAATTATGGACATGTTCCAATGGATACAAACTGTCTAGAGATTCACTCTTGATAACTCTGCACACAAGCGCATGCACACACACACAAATATGTGTATGTATATACGTGATAGGTTATAATTCAGATATATTGTTTTACAGCAAAACTGTCCATGTACAGTAAATTTTTGGTTTTGGAAGATTTTATGTGCCATAAACATGGGTTTTATTCCTCTGGCCACCTCGGGATTTTTTCAGTAATATTTTTATTTGCATAATTTCTTTAATTTGTTTGATTTTGCAGATTGAGAAGCTCAGTGACAAACAGTGCCAACCTGAATCACAGCTCAAGTTCATAACAGAGGCCTGGCTACAGGTGAATATAAAGTTCCTTCGTATGCATATTTAGCATTTTGTTAATTAGCATTATTGGTCTCTCTTCTGTAAAAAGAAAAGATGAATAAACCTTTATACATCAAAGCCTTTGAAACTGAAATTGGCATGTATTATTGATTATAGCTTATGATACTATTGTCCATATGCAGATTTTTGATATATTTTATTTTCTGGCAATCTTTAAAGGGGAAAAAAGGAAATCAAAATTTGAAATCTCTCTCTTAAAAATATTCATACATTGAATATAAGGTGATTTAAGATTAAGGTAAAGCATTTAAAAAATACTCTTTACCCTTGTTTACAGTCCTTGTAAAGGAGCTTCTTTTGTTGATGCTATGACTAATGCCATTTTGTTCAATCAAAGGACCTTTCCTATGAATCACCAAATCTCATTATGTTATCTTCTCCTCCCCTTTCCCTTTTTCCATTTTTTGGGTGCCTGTTGAACATCCAAAGGGAACTGATATATTGTACTATCCATAATTCAAACAAGTATGTTTTTGCTTTTTCATTTTTTTCTTTTTCCATCCATAATTCATCATTCATATAGGTATCTGCAATTATTGGTTTGTTTATGGGTGCATTGGTTGGGGATTAGTTGGACCTTTCAGATTATTGGTAGTCAGAAGTAATTGAGACTTAGTAGTAAACCGAAGTAATTGAAACTTAGTAGTGGTGGAGCTAAAAGTTCAATAATTTTTTTTTAATCAATTTTATTACAATTAATTGCCATACTTGTTAGATATATTTGATCTAACCTCTTAATATTTGCTGTTTGGATTGTGCTTGGGGGTAGGGGAATGGGCTACCTCCAATTTTTGGATCCATTTTAGACTAAAAGAGAATAGTAATGTAATGATGATGATTGTATTTGAATTTGTTGTTTGAGCATGAAATGCTAACATTATCACACTTTGTGATCCTTTGTATTTTTAGATAGTTGAATGCAGACGGGTGCTGAAATGGACATATGCATATGGTTACTACTTACCCGAGCATGAGCTTCCCAGGAGACAATTTTTTGAGTACTTGCAAGGTATGTAATGCCCTTCAACCGCCCTACAAGGGATAAAATCAAGAATTGTCTTTGTGATTGATTTGGATTAATCTAAGAGTGATGCTTATTTCTTATGCAGGTGAGGCGGAGTCGGGTTTGGAAAGGCTTCATCAATGTGCAGAGAAGGAATTACAAACATACCTCAATGTTGATGGTCCATCAGCAGATTTCAATGACTTCCGCACAAAGCTAGCTGGACTGACAAGGTAATTCCTGCCTAGAATTCTTATGGAACTTATGGATATCCGTGTTTTATATTTTCTGATGCAAGGCATGCTCCCTTTTTAACCACCTAGGGGAAAGTTGTATTTTTCATTGAAACTACTCTGTTAAAACCGTATACCTCCTGTTCCCTGGATATATTTTTTCTGGAGCAGGACATTCTTCCATATCTCAGACTAATCAGGTTATGATAATCTTTTGGATTCATTTGTATTCCACTTTGTTATATGATTTTCTTGCCCATTTTCTGTTGTAACAGTGTAACACGGAATTACTTCGAGAACCTGGTCAGAGCATTGGAGAATGGGCTGTCAGATGTAGACTCTTATGGGGCTTGTAGCAGGACGACAAGTTCAAAGAGCATGGGAGGCACCAGTAAGGCTAGAGGTGGAAGGGGAAAGGGAACTACATCCCGATCCAGTAGCTCCAACAAAACCCCAGATGATTCAAGTCGATGGTATTGTGAACACTGTGCTACTGCTAATGCCAAGTCTGCCTACACATGCCAGATGTGCCACCAGCGACGGGCCTAATCCTCCTTGCACCTGCTTAGAGTACCCTCACAAAGCGCGCTCAAGAAAAATGAAGGGGATTTTCACTAGACATTAAGGACATAAACAAATTCGGTGGTTCATCCTCGTTCTGAGGCGGACAAACAGTGAAAGAGAAGTAGGAGTGGAAGAAAAGAAGTCGAGGAAACGGAGTGAGTTTACCGTCTTTTGTGTGTTCAACGGTGGCATTTGAACATGATTTTCATGTACATAGTATCTATATATCTATCTATTTATCCTTCTGTGAATCTACTTGTTGAGGTTCTAAAACTTGCTTCTGCTCCATCATGTTGTATTACGTACATAGCCAGAGGCAAAAAGTGCAAATATACTCATTTGTGTCTTTTTGATTTCTCTTTAAAAAAAAATTGATTTCGTGCTGCTTCCCTCAATGCTGTGTAAAGAACCATCCCCACCCTCCTCTCGAACCCTTACCATCAAAATCATATCTATAGAAAATAGCAATATGCATTTCTTTTCAGAGCTTTAAACTGTTACAATACTTTTTATTGAAGCTATAAATATAACATGCTGAAGCTCTTCTTGCTTTGTTGATGCTGGTTACAGTAAATGCTAATCTATGCCAGGAATCCGCCCATGGCATTGTGGCCGTGAGAGCTTCCTTCTATTTCCTATTTCTTGCAGTTCCTTTGTGTGTTATACCTAGTTGTGGTTGCCCTTTCTTGAGCCTGCTATCAGTAAAGCTCCCTTTTGTTTGTTCAACATGTCATGTGCTTGGAATGGTTGGGCAGGTGTAATATGTGGTTGTATGACATGTCTCCGGCTCAGAAGAGTGTGCAGAGGGCATTGAGGTGTGCTGAAAGCACTTGTCATGATGTAGGCTCTGTTAAAGCATTTTTTTTCTTCAGCTCAAAGTTGAAAAATGTCTTTTCTTGTAGAAGCTCTAGTTGAGGTATACAAGGTGGATTTTTTTTATGCTTAATCATTTTTGTCAATGCCAATCTTACTCTTAGGAATTATGACTTTAATCATATTCCACCGAATAGGAAATATATATGTATATATATATATGCTACGTGGATGATATTTTAAGATAACATATTTGAATAAGTTATGTTATATTATATTTATATTTAATTTACAAAATGAATAAAAAAATAATATAAAATATATGTTATTTTCAATAGTTAAAATAAAAATGATATTATATTTAAAAAATTAAAATTTCTTTTATATTTAACAATATCATGATTAAAATATTTAATATTTTATATTATTTTATTCAATATATAAAAATAATTTATATATCATATAGATATATTATTTAATAAATATTTTTTTAGATTTTTTTTAAACTGTAAATTTAATTTATAATAAAAAAAATTTATTTTCCAAAATGAGTATATAAAACAAATTGATAAAAAAAATCAAATTTATGATAAATGGGAAATGCATATGAATCTCATTCCCCATGTAAAAAAGATTTAAAAAAAAAAAAAAAAACTAGATAATATATCTCATCCCTTGTTGTATCCCTTATTTGGTTGTCTTCAACCAAACATGAGATAACCCTTCTCTTATCTTATCTCATACTATATCAGGCCAATTAAATATGATCAAAATTTATTACAAAATATGAAAGAGAATCCTTTCATTGCCAAATTTCCCACAAAGAAAACACTTGATGAAAGCCCTATAGCCTATATCCATCATTTGAATCATACATATTGACATTCAAAATGGAGAACAATGGACAAAGTCTAGGACATAGTATATAATATATAGCTGCAATTTAAGATGCAAAAAATAAAACATCTTCATTCATCAACCAAATGATATGATTATGAGTGATGATTCCACCAACATTGAACTCAAATCCATACATGAGTTTCACTCTAAAATTAAAAAAACTCAGACCTTAAAGATGAACTCCTCCCATCATGAATTTCAACTTTCCAAACTCCTCTCTAGTGTGTGTGTGTAACAGGAAGCCAAAACTGTACACAACTCAAACGCTTATAGACATATTATTTTTCTTTTGTACACAATATATGCTTTTATCTTCCATACTTGTTTCTCAAGAGTGTAAATAGGATTACTTAACTCTTGCTTCCAGATTACCTCTAAACAAACACTTGATTTTGCAGTCTCATAGATCTGTTTTTCAGCAGCATAGATCTGTTTTCCAGCTGCATAGATTTGTTTTGCAGTGGCATAGATTTGTCTTTGAAGATTCTCATGCTAAGGGCATTTAGCATTGCTCTTGAGTACTGGCGCGACGACATCTTCCAGTCCATGCCCGTCTTCATCATCGCCTTGAACTCATCATAACTGATCCGACCATCCTATAAATTCCAAAAATAAAAAATAAAAATGAGTGATGCTTTGATGCTGCAGGAATGTTGCCAATGGAGCTACAATTAATCATGTGTTAATTTCTGAGGACTAGTTTCTAGTTACCTTGTCCAAATCAACGTCGAAAATGATGTCTTGGATCACCTGCTCATTGTTGGGGCCAAGGTTATCCTCTCTTAAGGCCTCTCTGAGCTCTTCAAACTCAATGAACCCACTGTCGTTCTTGTCGAAAGCCCTAAAAGCTTCGCTCAGATTTTCATCGCTGCTGATCTTTCTCAGGTGCACAGAAATTGTTACAAACTCATCACAGTTCAGTGTCCCGGTTCCATCCATATCAGCCTTTTTGGACAGCAGCAGAGAGTTAGATAACTATGACAGTAAAGCTTAATAGGAAGAAACAAGATGGCTACAATATATAACAATCTGAAAAACTAGCCAAACCCAACCCCCCACCCCCAAAAAAAAAAAAAACAACTCACAGCTTCAATCAACATCTTCACATCAGGGTCGGCAACTGGATGTCCAATCTTGTGGAGTCCGTCTTTGAGCTCTTCAAAGCTCAAGTTTCCATTTTTGTCAGTGTCCATCATGTGGAATATCTGTCTGATTCCATCTCGCTGCTCATTTGGTAGGTTGTCTGCTACCACCTACAACAAATGAATGTAAATCACTCAATGATTCTTGGGCTAGTTGGCTTCAGCATTCAAGATACAATCAAGACATGAGGAAACTTACTCTGAGAACCCTCTTCTTGAACTTGTTCATCAATGAGAATTGCTTGATCCTCGTCCTCACATTTTCTCCAAGGGACACATTAGGGATGCTGGTGGCATTTTTGATCCATGGATGGGCTTCATACAGCAAGAAAGAGAACAGTTGGTTGATTTTTCGCTTTGGCATGTTCATATGCTTGATGAAAATATTGATTATAATTCAAGAATGCAAAGAAAACAGACCAAGGACTTCTTCAACAGTCAAGCGGTTATAAGGGTTGGGATCAAGCATACTCCTCACTAGGTCCTTGGCATCCTCAGAAACATGAGGCCAAGGATCCTTCTCAAAGTCTACAACAGACTTCACAATCGCCTGTGCAATCCCTTCTTCGGTTTCTGTACAACTCAAAGAAAAGAATGCTTGTATTATAAACCATTCCCACAAATTTTCACGTTAAATTGAAGACCTTTACCTGCCCAGAAGGGAGGAACTCCACAGAGTAGGATATAAAGAATAACGCCTGCGCTCCAAACATCGACTTCTGGTCCATAGTGTCGTCTCAGGACTTCTGGGGCCATGTAGTAGGGGCTTCCAACAATTTCATTGAACCGCTGGCCTATCCTCAAATCACAAAGTAGCAGAGTTCAGTTACATGGATGAATATATACCCTACATATGAAAGGAAGAAATTGGAAATTATGAAGCATACCCGGCTTAAAGAATATGGATAGCCCAAAATCAATTGCCTTCAATGGTGAAGCTTCACTAGCATCTGCAAACAAGAAATTCTCTGGCTTTAGGTCTCGATGCATCACTCCATGTTGATGGCATATCTGCAAAAATTTCCCCACAAAAATCAACACTCTGATACAATTAATTCATCTGAAAGAAGAAATAAACAAATTTTCTGTCCTCGCTTACCTGAAGGATCTCGACAATACTTCTGGTGACATCTGCGGCGGCCCGCTCTGTGTAGTGGCCGCGGGCGACAATCCTATCGAAGAGCTCGCCTCCCTCGCAGAGTTCCATGACCAAATGTACATTATCCTTGTCCTCATACGCCTCCTTCAACCTTACGATATTCGGGTGCTTGGGCAAATGCTTCATAATCTCCACCTCCCTCCTCACATCCTGAATATCGATCTCGGTCGTCAGCTTGCTCTTCGAAATCGTCTTGCAGGCGAAGATTTCCCCGGTCTCCAGGTCGAAACACTGGTGGGTTACCCCAAACTCCCCCCGCCCCAGCTCCTTCCCCAGCCTGTACGTCTTGTAAATGTCCTTGCCGCTCGGCTCCTTCAACACCGATATCGGCCGGATCGTCACCGATTTCCGAAACACGTCGTCGCCAGATTCAGGGATGATCTTTTTGGCCTTGGCTTTCTTCTTCTGGCCTGCCTTAGCAGGCATGGAAATGCAGCCTCCCATGGGATTATTAGCTCAAAGTCAGAATCCCATGGGAAGGGAGAGGATAGATTTTTAGGGGGAGAGAGGAGGTGGATGAAGAAATAACAGAAAGGAAGTTTCAGGCTTTTTGAAAAGTAGTTAATCCGTTATATGTAAGGGTCCCGCCTTTTTCTAAGGGCCTTGGACGCCGTTCATTTTTGACGGTTCGGGTTTGTCCAGGTGGCTTCGGACTTTGGCTTTTTGGGGCTGCCGTTAACCTTTCTGTCACACTTCCGTTGGAAAATTGTTTGGATCAACGGACAATAGTTTAGGATGGAAAACCTAGTTACAAATAAGAGTGATGTTCGGTGTTTGAGTATTAATTAAATATCTTGTTAAATAATATAATATAAATTTAATTATTTATGCTATAAATGTATAACATGAAATATAATTATTTAATTAAAATTATTATATACACATTTGGATTTGGATTATATAATTTGAAGTTTTTCTTGAAAAAATATAAATGCAGTACGACCCGCTTATTTTATTTTATTTAAAATAAATATTATAAAATTTTAGACTCGTTTTATCTGAGAATGAGATTGTTTTAGAGTTACCAAATGAGGCATTCCTTCATCTAGTTCAAATGGGTTTGCTGAAATTTTTTCAAAGAAGTGAATGTTCACATGGGCTTTATTTGATTGGAAAGAGTTGAACCAAGTTGTTAAGTTGTTAATTAGTTTAGCAATTATCAATTTTCATTTTCTCTATGCTTCTAGAATCTTCCAATTGTATCTCCACTCAAATATAATAACTTAAGAAGATCCAAAGTCTAGAATAATTGTTGGAAACTCATACAAAGAGATACTATGAAATTGTTCCTCTATTCATTATTATTATTATTATTATTTTTAATATGGTATCAAAGCCATTTGACTTGCCTCTATGGCTTAAGTTGCAACAATGACAACTAGTGTCTCCTCATCGAGCACCTCCAATGGCAACTCCCTCATTGACTTTCTCATCCATACTTTCTCCACTATCTTTGAAACTCATAAGGAACAACTATGGATTTGGCACTTACAAATTCTTCTTATTGTGCAAGCTCTTGATCTTGAAGGTTATTTGCTTGGAACAATAGCGTGTCCCCCTTGTTTCATCTTGAGCAGAAATGAAAACTCCTTAATAATCAATCCATAATTTGTGACCTAGGCCATAATAGACCAATTCATATTGAGTGGGCTTCTTTCTTTTCTTTCTGAGCCAATGTTTGGCCATATTGTTCAATGTAAAATTGTTGTTGAAGTCTGCATATGATGATTGTTGTCTTGTGAAGGACAAGAACACAAGGAGGATTTTGATGTAGGGCAAGCTTGAAGGAGGGCTTTATCAACTCGATGTTCTAGTTTTCTCTACTTCCAGCTTCAATTTTCCTTTAGTTTCTTTAGCACATGTTAAATCTAATGAGTCTTGTACGAAGGTTATGGACACTTGGAATAGCAGGCTTGGTCAGACCAAGTGTTGAATGATGTACTCACGATTTTACATTTGTCTCTTATATCTAAGAATCTTCAATTCTGTGAAGCTTGTCAGTAGGAAAAAACAGGCTAGATGTTTTAAGAGCTAAGGACTTTGCTTCTAGAATCTTCTAATTGTGTCTACTCTTAAATATAACTCAAGAAGATCAGAAGCCCTATTAAATTGCTGGAAACTCCTATGAAGAAACACTTTGAAATTGTTTCTCTTATTAATTTTGTATGCTTTAGATCAATGTCACATGAAACTATGGGGGCACACCCATCTAAAAAAAGGCCCCTCTTTCCTCAGACCCCTTCTTGTATTTCTTTTTCTTAATCACCAAAAGGCCTTATTCCCTACAAATTTTCTTGCAAACCAAACATCAGGGGGAAACTTCAACCTTTCTTTCCCTTACTTTCCCTCACCCTCCCTCAACAGAACACTTTAGCTTAATTACAAAGCTCCGACAGTACTTCAAAGATTGGAAAAAATACACAAGGGAGAACAGAAAAACTAATCAAAATTCCATAGATTTACCAAATTCTCACTGGATCTAGAAGAAAAACCATACAAAGATCGTCTCATCTACATACAAAACCTCAATACAATCATCAAAACCTCTCACTCATCCTTCAGACATGAAACATCCCTAGAACCCTTATCCACTGCTGCTGCAGTCAACCTCTCAGCGACAAAGTGTGGGAAGCAACAATCCACTTGGGTCAACCAGGAAACCCCAATATTCCTCCATGAAGACTCCAACACCAGCAAAACAACATACAGAAACACCACCACAGAGATTGCAGTGGAGAGACAAAGCTGATCTTCTGTCAAACTCAACAACATCTTCACACATAGAAATGTTTGGGGTTGGGTTGTGAGGAGTGGAGACAGAGATAAAAGGAAGCTATATGCAGATGGGAAAGGAGTTGTTTCAATGAATTTGGTATGGTGGATGAATCAAAGGTGTTCAATCAGTGAGTGTCAGAGGGGGGCGCATGAAGACTTCTGAGTGAAGTCATGATAAGGGTGTGGGCACCATTCATTGAATATGAGTGCATGTTGCTGTGGGTTATCACCCTTTATCATATTCTTTTGATGGAATCTCGCTCTATGTTCATGCATCACTGTTATGTTCCCTACAATACATGCACCTTCTTAGGGAGGTCAAATTTTAGAAACATTTGTCATTATCTTCTAGAATGCAATTTTACCTTAGAATTTAAATATAATTTTCTTTTATTCATTTTTTCAATGAAATTATTATATATTTATATGTAATGTAAATTTTTTTAAGGTATTCTTTATATTTTCAATTATTATTTAAAATACTATATAAAAAATAACTTAAAATACCTAAAAATTATATATTTTAAAAAACAATTTGCTTTCGGAACAATTTTTTTTAAAGAAAAATATTTTTATTAAATATATTTATTAAGTTATAAAACTATTTTCATAGTTTTGTACTCACATCCCTGTGATTCAAAATAAGGGAGATGTTTAACGAAATTTCAAATCAATAAGAATTAAACGTATTTAGTTAAAACCCGATAAAAAATTGATGAAATTAGTCATGTCTTTTGAAAAATTTTAATTAACTCATCTTTCTAGATAGTCAAAGTTTGAAATAAGAATAAACAAAACATTTAAGTTATAAAGATTGAGATTAAATGCATGAACAAAGGTTACACTGACCAAGAGCTTTCATTTATTATTATTTTTCAAGGTGACACCTCTTATACCATGAATGATTTTAGAACTTTAAGAATTCTATACAAATAAGCTAGTCATAAATAAACAAAAACTAAAATAAAATAAATGGAATGATAATGCAAGATTTAACATGATTTAATTACATGCTTACATTGAGAAAATCAATTCACTAAGAACAATTACAATCCTAAAAAGCTCTCAAATCCCAAGTCCCAAATGATATATTTTATGATATAGAGAGATATTTGACTTTTAATATTTTATTCCATAAATCGTTTATATATTTTTATTGAACTCGTCTTTTCCAAAAAAACAAGTTTACTTTTTATGAATTTATTTTTTATCTTATAAATTTTTATACGGAATATCTTCTAAAAAGATGAGTTAAGAATGGTTTTACTTGAAACTAAGGATCTATTTGACAATTGTTTTCTATTCTAAAAATAAAATATATTTGATAAAAAAAAAATTGTTCATATTTTTAATTTTTAAAAACAGAAAATGAAGTGTTTTCAATTTCTAAGAACAAAAAGCAGAATGTTTTCAAAGAACATCTTTTAGTTATTATTTTTTTATTTTTTTATAACTATTTTAAAAAATAATTATACAAGCATATAAAATGATTAAAAATAAAACAGTAGATATAAAAATTATTTTAAAAATATATTTTAAAATATTAAAAATATTTTAAAAATATTTTAAGTTTCTAAACAGAATTTTGTTTTATAAAACATTTTTTAAAAACCATTTTAAAAAACAATAACCAAATAATTTAAAATTAAAAATATGGTAGATGAAAGTTTCTTTAAAAAATTACACTACCTTGAAAAAGGTCCATTAATGACTTTTAGTTATTCATTGAATCCATGCACATGTTGGCTGTCATCACTCTCAATGATTTTTTTTTTTTTTCAATTATAAATTTTAACCTAAATCCTCAATGTTCATGTATCACACTATTCATGGCTGTTCCATCACTACAAGTTCTACCACCAAATTTTCACTGTCTTGTAACTAGTCTATCATAATGCTTGTCTTAACATATAGATGATGATATCATGAAACTTTGGTGTTGTTTGGTCCACGAGAAAATTAACAAATTCTTGATTCAATTACATCAATCCAATCAAATCATTATTGTCACATCCAAACTAATAATATATTTTATGAGTAGTATGAAAAAAAAAAATGTTGGTTTTAGTTTTGTAAGTGAATATTTGTATTTTTCAATTATTTTTAGGTGTTGGTGAAATTCATTTTATATAATATTTTTTTTTACATTAAATTAAGAAGGCGAATTTATTTCCCTTTTTCTTTTAAAAAATTAAAATAAACATTAATAGTAATTTTTATATAAATATAAGGAACTTTTAATAATTAAGGTCTGCGTGATAATTTTATTTTTTTAAATAGTTTTGAAAAATATTTTTTAAGAACGATTATTAAAAATTATTTTATGATATTTTGTATAACAAAAGGTTGTTTGAGAGTTTGAAATATTTTTAATCTATTTTTAAATATATTTTAAAAATAAATTTTATATCCAATGATTTATTTTTATTCATTTTATATGTTTGTATAATTATCTTTTAAAATAAATTTTTAAAAAGAAATGAAAAAAACTAAAAACAACTAAAAATATTTTTTAAGAACAAAAATAAAAAACAGTTTTATGTTGCCAAAAACGTTTTCTTCTTTGTTTGTTCTAAATAACATAAAATTATTCTTGAAAATAATTATCAAATAGACCCAAATATTCTTAAAAATTGATATCAAAATTCTAAAAATGAGAAGTAGTTATATTTTTTTTTAAAATTATTTTCTTCAAAAAAAGTCTCTTCCATTTGCATAAAAATTATTATCACTTATTTACTTTGAAAATAGATATAAACTCCATCAAAACTTTTTGATCAAATATTAAAGTCTGTTTGGTAATTATTTTTTAAAATAGTTATGAAAAACAACTTTTAAGAATAGTTTTTTAAAATTGTTCTTTAACATTTTGTAAAATAAAAGTCTATTTGGAAACCTAAAATATTTTTAACATGTTTTTAATATTTTTAAATATGTTTTAAAAATAATTTTTATGTTTATTATTTTATTTTTAATCATTCAACACACTTATATAATTATTATTTTTAAAACAATCTTAAAAAAAAAACAAGTGAAAATAATAAAAAAAAAACAACTAAAAGATGTTATTTGAAAGCACCGTATTTTTTGTTCTTAAAAACAAAAAACAAAAAATAATTTTTAATCATCAAACATATATATATATATATATATATATATATATTTATATGTTAGAAAATAGAAAGTTGTTTTCAAGAACTGTTACCCAACAGGTCGTTATATCTTGGAAAATGGGTACATGGAATGAATTATCATTTTTAAGGTAAAATGATCCTCTTCTATTTTTATAAGAATGATTTTGGTTTGAGTGAGATAGAAGTGATAATACTTGAAATTAATTATTTTCTATAAATTTGATGCTTCCAAAATTTCATAAAAATTGTGCTTCTAAAAATTTAATTCTTGTATACCATTCCATCTAAAAATATATATATACTTTTATATTCAAATATTGAAGAAATAAAACACTCTTATAAAAGTTCTACACAAAAATTGTTACAGGTCAAAAATATTTTTAATAAAATTACCTTTAAACAACCTATCGCAAAATTTATCCAAATTTTATTTTTAAATTAATTTTGAGCCTAATTTTATCAATAAATTTTAAATTCCAATTACATATGTTTTTTTAGCCCAGCGACTCTTTAATCTTAATTTTTATTGTTTTGTATTCTTTTTGTATTTTATTATTATTATTATTATGTTTTATTTTATTTTATTTTTATTTTTATTTTTACTTCTTTTTCTTTTTCTCTCCTCTCTCTTCCTACTCTCCAACTACCCCACCCACTCTCTCTCTCTCTCTCTCCTCCCATATTATTATGTTTTTTCCCCTCTTTATTCTTCTACTATTTCCTCCCTCCCCATTCCCAAGAATGGCCGGCCCCCCATTCCCCTCTTCCTTTTTTCTTTTTCTGCTTCTCCCTGGACTCACGATCGGCTCCCTCATTTGGGTTTCCTCATTCTCTTCTTCTACTATTTCCTCCCCCCATTCCCAAGAATGGTCGCGCCCCCCCCCCCCCCCCCCCCCCCCTCCCCCATTCCCCTCTTCATTTTTTCTTTTTATGCTTCTTCCTGGACTCACGATCGGCTCCCTCATTTGGGTTTCCCCATTCTCTTCTTCTACTATTTCCTCCCACCCATTCCCAAGAATGGTCGGCCCCCCATTCCCCTCTTCTTTTTTTCTTTTTCTACTTCTCCCTGGACTCACGATCAGCTCCCTCATTTGGGTTTCCCCATTCTCTTCTTCCTCTTCTCTCCCCCAACTCTCATGTGGCCGACTCCTCCATTTTCCCCATTCTTCTTCATTTTTTTCCCAACACCACTCCTCACACTCTACTCATACTCGGCTCTCTCATTTGGGCTTCCCCATTCTCTTCTCCCTCTTCTCTCTCCCAACACCCATTTCCGACCACATGTGCCCCCTCTCAATTTTTCCCCTATTTTTTTCTTTTTATTTTATTTTTCTTCTTCTTCTACCCATTTTTCTTCCAATCTTTTTCCCTCCATTTTTCTTTCCTTTTTCTTCCTCCACCATACCCCACTTCCAAAGACACACCACATGACCCTTTTCTCTTCCCCCCTCTTCTCTCATCCTCTCCTCATTTCTGCATTTTTTTTTCTACTCTTCATTTTCTTTTTCTTTTCTTTTTTATTTTATTTTATTTTTTGTTTCCCAAAAAAGCCATCAACTGTCTCCGACATGATCACCGACTGACCACTGCCGGCAAACCCTTGCTGGCCAGCGACCTCCTCTCCTTTTATCTCATTCTCTCATTTTCCCATCACACCTAATTCTCATTATTATTATTATTATTATTATTATTATTATTATTATTATTATTATTATTATTATTATTTTTACTACTACTACTATTACTATTTTTTTTCTTTATATTTCTTGATTTGATTTTAATAGTAATTATGGTTAAAATTGAGCTTGTGCATTTATGTTTATTTGTGGGCCTTATGTTTGGGCTTTGTTAATTAGTATGAAATTTAGGTTAATTTGTTATTGGTAAATTAATATGAAATTGGGGATAATTTATTGTTGGTGAATTAATTTAGAATTGACTAATTTAGATTAGATTAATTGATAATTATATGGTTATGCTCATTTTAATTATTTAATTTGGATATGATATAATATTGTGGTATATTTTGGATGTGAGTTTGCATATTAAATTAGGTTGATTTTGGTTGTGGATTTAAATTTTGCATATTAAATTGGGCTTCGATTATGCGATATTAAATTTAGACTTAATTGAATTTATTTTGATTTATTGTATTTGGGTTTGACTAATTGTGCTTGTATTTTGATAATTAATTGAGAAATTTTGCACTATGACTATTGATATGTAAGATATTTTTGTAGGGTTATACTTACTGATTTGGGTCTATTTTTAATTGGTAAAATTTGTTGAACTAATTTAAAATTCGAATTTGGGTTTGAATATTTGTTTATGATTTTGTACATTTCTAAATATTTACATATGAGCTATTTTTGTTTTTGCATTGACCTATTCTGTAGTTTTGTTGCTGAGTACGAATTGATGATACGTAGACATGAAATTTTATGGAAGAAAGTGAGATTGAAAAAACTGTCAGAAGACATTGAGCTTGTTGTAAGTTTATTTTGGTACATATTTTATTTCCCATTTTTATTTGGTTTTATTTTTATTAATTCTTATAAATATTCATTTGTATATATTTATTGAGTGTGTACAGAATTGAATATCGAACAAACTAGAAATTTTGTTTAAATGAGAGGAAGAATTCAATAAATACGTTTTAATAAAATAATAATTTTAAAATATTTTTTTTAATAAAAGAAAGTTTTTTTTATTATAAAAATTCAGAAAAATGCATTTAGAAAAATCCAAAAGAATTGTTTGTAATAGAATTTGAAAAATTGTCCAAAAATTGTTTTGTAAATAAAGTTGTCCCAAAAAATAATTTTTAATAAAATTGTCCAAAAAATGTTTTTTTAAATGAATTTTTTTCCTTAATTAAAATGAGATTAAAATTATTTTTTTTAGAAATAAAGGATTAATTCTTTTTTCTTTCTTTTTAATTAAAATTTCTTTTGTAAATAAAGTTATGTATTTTTAAATAATTTCTATAAGTCACTTTTTTTAAATGAAAATGAGTCAAAATACTTTTGTAAATAAAATTGTAAAAATTCATTATTTTCTAGTAAAAACAAGTAAAAATAATCTTTGTGCCCAAATTGAAATTTTGTAATAAATTATTTTGATACAAGAAGTGTAAATAACTTTTCTTGAAAATTAAATACAAATGAAATTGAATCAAATCACTTGAAGAAAATATTTTGTAAATACGTAAATTGAAATCACTTATTCAAAATTGTTTTTAATAAAATCATTTAAAATTTTCAGAAAACTAATTTTTTTTCAAATATTTTTTTAATTAGTTCAATAAATCAATTTGCATAATCCTCTTGTCACTTATTTTGTGTATCATTGTAATTAGGTTTCATCATTATTTTTGGGTATATTGATTTTCACCATGATTTGTACATACTCATTTGCATGATTATTTTTTTTATTATCCATAATTAATTAATTAATTGTCACAATTCCTCTAATTCGTTTAGTAGAGGTCGTACGTATACGGGCTTAGAGAGGTGTTATGGCTCACCACCGTACCTTCCTAATAAGTAACCTGACCCCCATACCCAAACTCGATTTTTCACAAACTTATTTTTCCTTCAGGAGTCATACTTGGAATTTTTCTTTCTTATTTTGTTTATCCCTTAAAAAAAAAAAAAATAAGTGGCAATTCCAAGTCTTTTTCTAAAAATTAAATTTTCACAAAATTCGTAGAATACAAACCTCCCACTATGATGAGACATTCGTGCACTAGAAGTATCAAGAAAGGAATGTGCTTATACCTATAGATCCATAGTACTCTATGCAATATGAGAAAGAGATGTGTTTATACCTTTCCATAGTACCTTGTGTAATATGGGATTATCTTCGAATGTTCTCCGGTCTATATCATTCTTTGCTTTATTTTTATCATATATTTTTCATCATAAGTTGATGTTTGTCTCAACAAATGTTTTCTAATTGTCTTGACTATAAAGGTAATAATCCTTAAAATCCTCTTGAATATCTTATAAACTGATATGCCTCTTACCTTATTTCCAACTAGTTTACATTTGAGTTCAACACGAGTATTGGACACTCTTATATGCAAATATTTTTGTAAACCAAGTTTACAACGTGTCCACATATCTAGAAGTCAAAGTTACCAACCTAGTAATGGAAGTAAAATACAGTCTCCAAGGCATATCCCAAACAGATATGGGAAGTGATGAGAAACCAATTGTCAATCTCATTATATTTATCAAAGTTCAATTTCTTTTTTCCATTACCCCATTTGTAATGAAGTCCCTGGTGCACACAATTAGGATATAATCACGTGTTCCTATGGAAAGAATTGAACCTACTAGACACACCACCTTGATTTAATTGAAGTGCAATGATATGTTAACCCAATAGATCATTTGATTTTGCCTTAAATACACCAAATTTATCTAAGGCATCAAGTTTCATATATACTAAATACACATATCCAAACCTAGAGTATTAAAAAATAAAAGTGATAAAGCACCCATACCCTCCTCATGTATGAACTCCAAAGTTACATACACGTCAATATGTACTAACTCCAAACATTCATTAGCTCTATATCCTTTTGCAATAAAAGTCTCTTGGTTATTTTATCACCTATACAGGATTCACAAATTGGAAGATCCTTTGGAACCAAAGTGTTTATACTTAATCAATCTTTGGATCCTGTTTAGATTTATATGACTTAGGCATTAGAAGTCAAATGTTTGATTAATGCTAGGTTCATTATTAAGATCTAACAATTCTCATTACTTAGCAAAGTGGTAATGGAGTCACACATAAAAGAGAAAGGTAATTCCTCCCAGTAGCTTGCACAACTAACCTTGCAATTGAAGCTAAGGTAAGTACATCCCCATTATGAAACCTTTTCTATATCAAATATCTTGTAATTAATTACAGATAATGGGCCTAAAATGAATCCACCACTAAATTTATTCAACAATGACTCTATGATGTGTACCTTTCTACTCTTAGGCAATATGCACATTCCTTTTTCAATATCTCAAAGGGTTACAAAGAAATTACTCTTCTTGACCTTATACTCATTCATTTTCTTGAACTTTCCTTATTTGATGTTCTTCTTCTTCTCTTTGGTAGAAGAGCTTGAGAAACCTCTAACTTCCATATGAACACTTTTCAGTTTTTTAGAATCCTCTTATCCATCCTAATGGAATTTGGTAAGATCTTTAAGATCATATAAACTATGATGTTCAAAATAGTCCTAAGGGCAACTTGTTTATTTAACTCGAAAAAATATAAATTAAGTGGGACCCATTTATTTTATTTTAGTTCTAATTTTATTAAAAATAAATATATTTATAAATAAATAAATATTATAAAATTTTAGACCTATTTTATCTAAGAAGTAGATTGTTTTTATTATTGTATGTGTTAAAAATAAAATAAAAATTAAATTAAATTATTTTAAAATTTAACTACATATATAATTGGAACATAACATAATAAGACAATATTCTATCTTATCTCAAATTATAATAACTACAAATTTTTATAATTAGTTTAAAGAAAGAAATTACTATTTTTGTTACCAAATGAGGCATTCCTTCATCCAAATTTAGTTCAAATGGGTTTGCAAAATTTTTTTCAAAGAAGTGAATGTTCACATGGGCTTTATTTGATTGGAAAGAGTTGAAGCAAGTACTTATGCTGTTAATTAGTTTAGCAATTATCAATTGTCATTAGAGCTAACATCCTTTTGTTATAGTAGGTTCTCTATGCTTCTAGAATCTTCCAATTGTATCTCCACTCAAATATAATAACTCATACAAAAGATACTATGAAATTGTTTCTCTATTCATTGTTTTTTTTAATATGGTATCAAAGCCATTTGACTTACCTCTATGGCTTAAGTTGCAACAATGACAATTAGTGTCTTCTCATCGAGCACCTCCAATGGCAACTCCCTCATTGACATTCTCATCCATACTTTCTCCACTATCTTTGAAACTCACAAGGAACAACTATGGATTTTGGCACTTACAAATTCTTCTTATTGTGCAAGCTCTTGATCTTGAAGGTTATTTGCTTAGAACAATAGTGTGTCCCCCTTGTTTCATCTTGAACAGAAATGAAAACTCTTTAATAATCAATCTATAATTTGTGACCTAGGCCATAATAGACCAATTCATCTTGAGTGGGCTTTTTTTTTCTTTCTTTCTTTCTAAGCCAATGTTTGGTCGTATTGTTCAATGTAAAACTGTTGTTGAAGTGTGACATATTTTTTTATCATTTCAACTCGCCTGCATGAAGCCGGAATCACTAGTAATCGCCGATCAGCCATACGGCTGTGAATTCGTTCCCGGGCCTTGTACACACCGCCCGTCACACTATGGGAGCTGGCCATGCCTGAAGTCGTTACCTTAACCACAAGGAAGGGGATGCCGAAGGCAGGGCTAGTGACTGGAGTGAAGTCGTAACAAGGTAGCCGTACTGGAAGGTGCGGCTGGATCACCTCCTTTTCAGGGAGAGCTAATGCTTGTTGGGTATTTTGGTTTGATACTGCTTCACACCCAAAAAGAAGCGAGCTACGTCTGAGTTCATCTGAGTTAAACTCCAAATCTCGAGTACAACATCTTCAATATACGTTTTTGTAAGAAGCTTTTAAGGGTTCTTTGAGTATTGCTAACTATTTTCTACGAATGAAGGAGATTGTTGATACTTTGTCTGCAATTGGTAAGCCTATCGCTAATGAGCAATTGTTGATGTGCATCTTTGGTGGTTTAGTCATGAATTTGATGATGTAATTGTCAATCTTCAATCAAGAAAAGATTTTGTCTTTGTTGAAGAAGCTCAGTTTCTTTTTCAAAATTATGAGATGAGAATTAAAAAACTCAACTCTATTTCAAGAATCAATAATCGACCCTTTGCTAACTTTGTTGCCAAGGCCACAAAAGAAATAAGTACCATTTCTCTAGAGCTCCTAACGTAGTTCTTTTGTAGTGGTCATATTGCATTGAAGTGTTACCATTGGTTCAACATTAGCTTCATAGAACCACCACAACAATAGCAACACAAAAATTATGCTCAATAAGACACTCATTCACAAGACAATGCTCAAGCTTACTTTGTCATGGTAGCCGCATTTTGTGATCTTAATTGGTATATGGATACAAAAGCAACAAATCGCATTACTACTAATCTCAACAATCTAACCCTCAAGATAGACTACAAAAGCAAAGAAACACTTGATGTAGACAATGGTAACTCTCTAAAAATACGTCGTATTGATTTTTCAACTATATCCTCTAGTTTTTCACCGCAACCATTATATCTCAAGGATATCTTATACATACATATAATTACAAAAATTTTATGTAGCATCTCTAAATTCATCGAGGACAACAATATAGTTGTCGAATTATATGATGATTGTTGTCTTGTGAAGGACAAGAACATGAGGAGGATTTTGATGTAGGGCGAGGCCTTTATCAACTTGATGTTCTAGTTTTCTCAAGAAACTTGAAAACTTTCTCGACCTCTAGCTTCAATTTTCCTTTAGTGTCTTTAGCACATGTTAAATCTAATGAGTCTTGTACGAAGGTTATGGACACTTGGAATAGCAGGCTTGGTAAACCTTATGACCAAGTGTTGAAGAATGTACTCACGATTTTACATTTGTCTCTTATAGCTAACAATCTTCAATTCTGTGAAGCTTGTCAGTAGGAAAAAACATGCTAGATGTTTTTAGAGCTAAGGACTTTGCTTCTAGAATCTTCTAATTGTATCTACTCTTAAATATAACCAAGAAGATCAAAAGCCCTATTAAATTGCTGGAAACTCCTTTGAAGAAACACTTTGAAATTGTTTCTCTTATTAATTTTGTATGCTTTAGATCAATGTCACATGAAACTATGGGGGCACACCCATCTAAAAAAAGGCCCCTCTTTCCTCAGACCCCTTCTTGTATTTCTTTTTCTTAATCACCAAAAGGCCTTATTCCCTACAAATTTTCTTGCAAACCAAACATCAGGAGGAAACTTCAACCTTTCTTTTCCTTACTTTCCCCCACCCTCCCTCAACAGAACACTTTAGCTTAATTACAAAGCTCCGACAGTACTTCAAAGATTGGAAAAAATACACAAGGGAGAAACAGAAAAACTAATCAAAATTCCATAGATTTACCAAATTCTCACTGGATCTAGAAGAAAAACCATACAAAGATCGTCTCTTCTACATACAAAACCTCAATACAATCATCAAAACCTCTCACTCATCCTTCAGACATGAAACATCCCTAGAACCCTTATCCACTGCTGCTGCAGTCAACCTCTCAGCGACAAAGTGTGGGAAGCAACAATCCACTTGGGTCAACCAGGAAACCCCAATATTCTTCCATGAAGACTCCAACACCATCAAAACAACATACAGAAACACCACCACAGAGATTGCAGTGGAGAGACAAAGCTGATCTTCTGTCAAACTAAACAACATCTTCACACATAGAAATGTTTGGGGTTGGGTTGTGAGGAGTGGAGACAGATAAAAGGAAGCTATATGCAGATGGGAAAGGAGTTGTTTCAATGATTTTGGTATGGTGGATGAATCAAAGGTGTTCAATCAGTGAGTGTCAGAGGGGGGAGCATGAAGACTTCTGAGTGAAGTCATGATGAGGGTGTGGGCACCATTCATTGAATATGGGTTCATGTTGCTGTGGGTTGTCATCACCCTTAATCATTTTCTTTTTATGGAATCTCTCTCTATGTTCATGCATCACTGTTATGTTCCCTACAATACATGCACATTCTTAGGGAGATCAAAAATTAGAAACATTTGTCATTTATCTTCTAGAATGCAATTTTACCTTAGAATTTAAATATAATTTTTATTTATTCATTTTTTTCAATGAAATTATTATATATTTATATGTAATGTAAATTTTTTTAAGGTATTCTTTATATTTTCAATTATTATTTAAAATACTATATAAAAATAACTTAAAATACGTAAAAATTATATATTTTAAAAAACAGTTTGCTTTTAGAACAAATTTTTTTTAAATTTTTTTTTAATAAATATAGTTATTAACTTATAAAACTATTTTCATAGTTGTATACTCACATCTCTGTGATTCAAAATAAGGGAGATGTTTAATGAAATTTCAAACCAATAAGAATTAAACGTATTTAGTTAAAACCCAATAAAAAATTGATGAAATTAGTCATATCTTTTGAAATTTTTTAATTAAGTCATCTTTCTAGATAGCCAAAGTTTGAAATAAGAATAAACAAAACGTATAAGTTAAAAAGATTGAGATTAAATGCATGAACAAAGGTGACACCTCTTTATACCATGAATGATTTTAAAACTTTAAGAATTCTATACAAATAAGCTAGTGAGAAATAAACAAAAACCAAAATAAAATAAATGGAATGAAAATACAAGATTTAACATGATTTAATTACATGCTTACATTGAGAAAATCAACTCACTACAAAGAATTACAATCCTAAAAAGCTCTCAAATCTCAAGTCCTAAATGATATATTTTATGATATGGAAAGCTATTTGATTTTTAATATTTTATTCCATAAAAACGTTTATATATTTTTATTGAACCTGTCTTTCCAAAAAAAACAAGTTTACTTTTTATTTTACAGAATTTATTTCTTATCTTATAATTTTTTATACTAAATATCTTCTAAAAAGATGAGTTAAGAACGGTTCTACTTGAAACTAAGGATTTATTTGATAAGTTTTTGAGAGTTGTTTTCTGTTCTAAAAATAAAATAAAATAAAATATATTTGACAACCAAAAATTGTTTTTTATTTACAATTTTTAAAAACAGAAAATGGAATGTTTTCAATTTTTAAGAACAAAAATCAAAATGTTTTCAATGAACATCTTTTAATTATTTTTTATTTGTTTTTTTATAACTATTTTAGAAATAATTATACAAACATATAAAATGATTAAAAATAAAGTGGTGGATATAAAAATTAATTTGAAAACATATTTAAAAATATTAAAAATAGTTTAAAAACATATCATGTTTCTAAATAAATTTTTGTTTTATAAAACATTAAAAAATAGTTTTAAAAAATAATTATCAAATAATTTTAAATTAAAATTATGGTTGATGAAAGATTCTTTAAAAAATTACACTACCTTGAAAAAGGCCCCATTAATGACTTTTAGTTATTCATTGAATCCATGCACATGTTGGCTGTCATCATTCTCAATGATTTTGTGTTTTTCAATTATAAATTTTAACCTAAATCCTCAATGTTCATGTATCACACTATTCATGGCTGTTCCATCAGTACAAGTTTTACCACCAAATTTTCACTGCCTTGTAACTAGTCTATCATAATACTTGTCTTAACGTATAGATGATGATATCATGAAACTTTGGTGTTGTTTGGTCTACGAGAAAATTAACAAATTCTTGATTCAATTACATCAATCCAATCAAATCATTATTGTGACATCCAAACTAATAATATAGGGAAACTTGTGTTTTTGGCATATGTGAAAAATTTATGGTTTTGAAAACCAAATATATGAAATATGAGATCTAACTATTAATGGGTAAAATAATATCCAAAATGTGCACTATATCCTATTTACTTTTCCTCTTCCTAGATTGCCCCTAAATTTCTCCATGTTATCAGCAAATCCTTCCCATGTCAGCAGAACAATTTGAAACTTGAACTAATTCCCAAATCTGAAACACAAAGAAATCCGACCCGGAAACCAAAAATAGGAAAACTCTCTCTCACTTCTAGTCATTTTGCCCTAACCCCATCTCAAGAAATTCCCAATTTTGAACCTAGTTTCAAATCCGAAGATGGGCGAACTATGTCTTGACGTCCGGACCAGCCGACAGATATCCATCTTCAAACCTTCATCCTCAATTATTTTAACCTAACCCAATTTCCCTTTATTTTTTCTCCACTATCTCAGCAAGCAAGCGGGGCAATTGATTGCAAGAACATTGGGTACCCAACCGGCTTCAAGAGGCGTAAGTGTGAGTGTGATTCTGTAGCAGCAGAGCGAAGCCGAAGGGAGTGCTCATCTTCCCACCCAAGACCCATCCGAACGGAAAGTCTCAAAAAAATATTTGAAAGTTTGAAATTTGAGACCCATCTTCTTAAATCTTCAAACAAGAAGAGAAGTTGGTAGAATTATGGTAACTAAGGGACCTTAGGTACTACCTTAGTTAAAGTTGGGTTCTACCTATCCCAAGCCTCAAACCTTCCTTTGTGACCTTTACACCATGCGATTATGTGATTCTTTTCAGTAGTCAAGTGGTTCAGCTTTGGTTTTTTGAGGATTGTACCCTAAGTACTACCTTAATAGCCCTTAGGTAGTACGTTAATCTACCTTAGGCACTACCTTAAGGGACCTTAGGTACTACCTTAGTTAAAGTTGGCTTCTACTTATCCCAAGCCTTGAACCTTTCTTTGTGGTCCTTAGACCATGTCATTATGTGATTCTCTTGTGTGGGCAAGTGGTTCACCTTTGGTTTCTTTAGGACTGTACCTGAGGTACTACCTTAATTAAAGTTGGGTTCTACCTATCTCAAGCCTCAGACTTTCAATCCCGGATATTACTTGTTATATTTTAAAATTTGTAGTTTATCATTACTAATACTTTGTATTTTAAAATATGATATTATTTAAAATTGCACATGTTTTTTTTAGAATTTCCCTTAATTTCTCTAAAACATATTATTAAGTAATAAATTTTAAATCAAATTATTAATTTTTAAAAATAATTTAAAACTCAAAAATCAATTTAAGGTACTTTTTTATTTGAATAACATAGAAAATCATGGAATTCAACAAAATAATATTAAAAAAATCATAAATTAAAATTCGTTTTGAATGACTTCACTAGTTTCTTCTTTATATATAACTATATTTCTGTAAATTTTTTTTATTTGGCAAATAAACTTTAAATCAAGCAAGACTTGTGCATTGGATTCTTTAACGGATCTAATAATTTTTAAAAATAAGTTAAACTCAAATAGTGATCAAATTAATATAAGAAATCTATGAACAAAAAATAATGACTTTATTATTTATTTTCTATATAAAATCTTATATACATTTTTTTAATTTTGTTTACTAAAAAAATAAGCTTCAAATTAAATAAAATTTAATGCGTTGGATTTATTAACAAGTCTAAGTAATTTTAAAAAATCAAATTATAAACAAATTAATACCATAAATTTTTGGATAAAAATTGATCTATTCTATTATTTATTTATGAACATAATTATATTTTTATAATTTCTTTCACTAGAAAAATAAACTTCAAATCAAACGATATTTTATGTTCAATTTATTTATTTTAAATAATACTATTAATCATTCTTATTTTTATAATATTATTATTAATTTTTAATAAAAAAATCAATTATTATTTTACAAAGATGTCAATATCCATATTTCTATAATAAAGAGCAAAATAGTATAATAAATTCATTTTAAATAATATTATTAATAATTATTATTTTTAAAACATTGTTATTAATTTTTAATTAAAAAAAACAATTATGCTTTTACAAAGATGTCAATATCCATATTTCCATGATAAAGGGTAAAATGGTAAAACTTTTACAAAAAAAATATAATTTTGTGATTGTAATATAATATTACCATTCCTATTTTACAAAACTAATTTTATTTTCAATAAGAATTTTATTAAATTTAATTAATATTATATATTGATTTTTTTATTGAATTTTAATTAATATTATATAAATTTAATTTACAAATGTTTTTACAAAATCAAAATAAATAATAATAATTTTAAAAAACAATGCATCCAAATAAGTTTTTTTTATCTTTAAATTAAAAAATAAATAAAAAATAACTTACCAAATAACCCTATTTGTATGAAATACTAAAAAACTTATTTCAGTATATATATATATATATATATAAATAGTACAAATGGACAATTTTGAACCCATGCTACCCTCCACTGAAATAGGAGCAAAGAGGGACAAAGTTTGTCATAGGAATCCCTCTCTACCTAATAAGAATCAGGAATGGATTGAGCTTTGTATGGAATCATTGACGGCATCTAATAAAATCTAAATCATTGTATAGTGATACAAAAGTATGATCAAAGTATATAAGGAATAAGACTAAAAACAAATGATAGAACCAAAATGCATTCTCTCTCTCTCTATAATATACATATATTTGTGACCTTCAATCATAGATTGGGGTCTTTACAATTTTTTCTTACTTTTGTCTGATTTCCTTATGAATACATATGATAAACCAACAACCCCTCTTAGAGGGCATGCAAAAGTGAGATTGATTGTTTTTGTTTCAATGTATACTCTGTATGAACTCCAAACCTAGAGTATTCAATAATAAAAGTGATAAAGTACGCATACCCTCCTTATGTATGAACTCCAAAGTTACATACACGTCAATATGTACTAACTCCAAACAATCATTAGCTCTATATCCTTTTGCAATAAAGGTCTCTTGGTTATTTTATCACCTATATAGGATTCACAAACTGGAAGATCCTTTGGAACCAAAGTGTTTATACTTAATCAATCTTTGGATCCTGTTTAGATTTATATGAATTAGGCATTAGAAGTCAAATGTTTGATTAATGCTAGGTTCATTATTAAGAGCTAACAATTCTCATTACTTAGCAAAGTGGTAATGGAGTCACACATAAAAGAGAAAGGTAATTCCTCCCACTAGCTTGCACAAATAACTTTGCAACTGAAGCTAAGATAAGTACATTCGCATCATGAAACCTTCTCTATATTGAATATCTTGTAATTAATTACAGATTATGGGCCTAAAATGAATCCACCACTAAATTTATTCAACAATGACTCTATGATGTATACCTTTCTACTCTTAGGCAATATGCACATTCCTTTTTCAATATCTCAAAGGGTTACAAAGAAATTATTGCTCTTGAGCTTATACTCTCATTCATTTTCTTGAATTCTGTAACTCAAAATTGCATCCGAAACCTAATTTTTCCTTTTTAAAATAGATTCATAAAACCATCAAATGATTGAGATTGATTACTAATTTAAGATTTGGCTTTTTAACCCTTCCTACTCCTTATAGCCTTGTTTAGGGGCAAATAACGATAAGGAAGACGAGGATAACTAATGACCAAGAATTACTAAGAATCACTAGTATCAGGTAATAACCTACCGTATCATTCTCTAAATGAACTCACAAAAATAAGATAAAAAAAATGATAAATTATCACCCAACCAATAATTAATCTCATTGTTATAATAATTTACCCATTGTCCCTATAGGTTTCCTAGCCCTTAGGTTTTCATGCTTCAAGCCCCAAGTTAGCTCTTAGCCTCATGGGGGTGATGTCACGTTCACAATTCATAATAGGGTAAAAATCCATAATTTGAATCAAAAGAAACAAAAAACAATATATTTAATAAAGAAGAAAAATAAAACAAACCAAAGTTCTCATCTTCTTCCACCTTCAATGTCAAAAACTTCGGAAAAATATTCAAGATCCCTAAAACCTAGAATTGAGAGAGTTTATATAATATCATCAATTACCTAGCATGTGACACACTCTCATTGGCCACTTATTACAAAATAATTTCTTTAAAATGATTAAAAAATAATAAAATGGTGATTTCTAGTCATGTGGGGTCCAATTAGGGCAGATGGAGTACTCTAGATGCAATTCCTAGGGTAGAGGAGGCGAAACATCAAAGTGGCAGTGGGTGAATTCGAAATTGGTGTCATTTCGAAGTAGATTTCGAATTCATAAGTTGAATAGATGCAATTCCCGAGGTAGAGGAAGCAGAACATCAAAGTGACAATGGGTGAATTCGAAATTGGTATCATTTCGAAGTGGATTTCGAATTCATAAGTTGAATTTCAAAATGACCCTCCAGCTTGGTGCAGTTGTCTTCAAATGGCCATAACTTCTTTATTTCAGCTCTGATTTGCACACCGTTTGAAGTGTTGGACTCCTGACTTCCTGATCTTCGAAATGATATATAGTATGTATATAATGGACTCCAGAAAGTGCTCTAAATTTGTCCTCAAATTCAGAGTATACAATGTCATCAAATTTTTGAGTTCTAAATTTCCATGCAACTGAATTTTGTTTCATGCCTCATTTCTCATGCTTTCTTGTCTTCTTTCTTACTCCATAATGGTCATTTCTCATCTTCCAAACTCATGATATCCTCGTCTTGCCTTTCCTTACGTTCCATGAGTCTTGACTCACTTATTTCCTCATTTAGCCATTTCTTGATCTTTCAAAATCTAAAGTCATTCAATTTACATCATTTTCTTCCCTTGAACCTAAGATAAGTCTCCAAAGTAAAAAATTAAACTCATGGCTAGGGCCTTAGCATCGATTTAGGTCAAGTTGGGTGATTTGAATGTCCTTTGACACACAAATCATATCAAATATGTGTCATTAGAGCACATATTTTGGCTCCAATCAATAGGTCATGCTTATTACTAGGTTAGATACATTCTCTAATTAATTAATCCACCTTAAACTTTAAAAGTTATCTTAAGACATTGATTAATATACCTTTATGTTTAACCTTTAGCTTATGCAAGTGGGACCACTTTAGGCAATTTTAATATTGCATGTCTAAGTTAAGTATGTAACAAAGATTCTTTGCATCAATGTTACCAAGTAAAGAGTTTTATCTTTAAGATTAGTCATTCTTACTATAAATATATATAGTCTCATCCAACATGATAGTTCATATCTCTTAATTCCTTGGACCATCCCATCCCATCCCATTTCATCTTTAAAATGATGATATGACCAAAATCAAGATGAGTTTGATCTTGGAGGCTATAGGTTTGTCAATGGTCCTCTCCCACTCAATATTTTAAAATAATTAAGAACTCTTAAAATATTAGTAATTACCTTGGTAAATAAATTTATTTTCTTTGAGAATTTCCAAAAGTATGTATTTCCTAAGTATAACCCTAATGTCATGAAAAAATGTTAACATGAAAAATTTTAAATTTCTATGAGAGCATTTTACCCAAAAATAAATTTGATAAAATCTTGACTCTCAAATTTTAACATCTATTTTCATACTCTTTCACATAATTCCAATTAATAAATGTTTTATTTAGGAAATATTTTAAAAAAATTATTTCTATAAAATTACTAAACCTTCTTATAATAACCTTTAAAGATAAATTATGTTTAAGAAAATTTCAATAATATTTATTTTCTAAATTAGAAATTCTATTATAATAAGAAAACTTCCTGTTTATGAAAATTTGAAAATTTGAAACTACCTTATCTAAGTAAAGGAACTTTAATTCTCATATTCTTTAATTAAATAGATTAAATTTAATTAACTTCAAATTATACAAATTAAAATCACTAAATTTATTTTTATTTTATTTTTTCAATTTTTCTTAATCTTTTTGTGTGCACGTCCTAAATATATATATATATGCAATTTCTGAAATCAAAGCCTAAATTTTCAAATAGAAAAAATTGAAGCCCAAAATTTAAAATCCTAAAATATCTCTTTAAATTTTTATGTAAAATTCCTAAAATACTCTTGTAGTCATATTTTATCTTATTCAATCTCATCATATCATCTTATTAATTATTATTAAATGTGTACAGATTTTTATATACAAAATCTAATTAGTTTTAATTAATACAAAACCTATTACCAAACGGAATTAATTTTAATTAAATAGAATTTTTAATTAAATGAATAATATTAATTAATTTTACAAAACGTTAATTAAAATTACTAAACAATATTCAATAAGAAATAAATGAAAAGAAAGAAAATAACATTAAAAGAAAGGAACTGTCAAATTAGTTTAGGTGGGGTTTCAAAACAAATATGATAAACAGTTAAAAAATAAATAAAATACAATAACATGTTTGATTGGCAAAATAGGATAGAATGTATATATGTTAAGATATCATATCTAATTAGACATAAAAATGTCTATATTATTATATAATTTCTAATTGAATATAATATCCTTAAATATTAAATCTAATAATAATATATCTAATTGAATATATTATATTATATTTATATTTATATTTAATTTATAAAATAAATAAATAAATATCTTTTTAATTCTTTTTTAATCATAAATTTAATTTTATAATAAAAATACATATTTTATAAAATAAGTAATATAAAAAATCCATAATAAATAAACAAATTTTTCAAAGAAATAATATAAAAAGGATGAATGATATCTCTTACCACCAATCATATCTCATATTTGATTGAATAAAAGATCATATATTTAATTGAACATAGAATATAGTAACTTATCTTTTCTCATCACTAATCATAGGATATGTTATTACTTATTTTATCATGTTTCATGTTATATTGATATTACATCCAACCAATCATGGTTAAAACCATCATCGGGAATAAACTTTGAAGGATGTGTCGATAAAATTTTAAAAATCCAGATGACTAAATTGTAATTATCAGATCTCTCAAAAGGTGTCCATATAATGTTTCCTCTATTAAAACATTTTTATGACTTGATTAGAATATTAGAATATGGAATAAAAATGAAAAATAATATAGAAAAATATATTATATTTTTCTTTGAGCAATGAAAATCAAAACCCACTTTTATTAAAATTTTGATTCCTCTTTTTACATGATTCTCTAATTTACCTTCATGTTCATATATATTCCTAGCATGTGAAATATACTGATTTAAATCCATTTTCATTTATCTTTCATAATGAAAACAAAAATATTTCTCATTTTTTTATTATTATTTTTTATTTTTTATGAGTGCCACATGTGCTTTTAAGGTAAAAGAATCCAAGGTAAATAAGGGTATCAAATTTGGGCAAAGCCCCACATCAATTGGAGGCTGGAAAATCCAGTTTTGGCAACTAACTCTTTTTCCCTATGTATATGAACATTGATCATCTAGACACAACATTATGACACTCTCTCCCATCCTAGATTTCATAAATTTCTAGGGTTTCTGCCTCCAAGGTGACATTTTTCTCTTCTTTTTTTTTTTGAATAGTATTTTTATCTCATCATCATTTATTTTTTAGTATTTAATCCATAGCTGACATGGGTTTAATTTCATTTTTCAATTTTTTAGATTAATGTGCAGATTTGTTCTTGAAGTTACTTGCAATTTTTCCCACTTTTTAATTCTTATTCTTTATAGAATGGTTTGATTATTTTTTAACTGTATGGGTTTGTTTGATTCAAGGGAAACATAAATGTTCTTAATTTCATATAACCAGAAAAATATCTCAATAAGCAAAGCATTTTGCTGAATACAAGTGGCACTACAAACATTTGTTGATTTGCTTCTTAAGAGTATGATAGAAATAACAATGAGTAAACCACTGATTGTTGGTTCTTCCTTGTCTTGGGTGTGGTTGTTTATCTTAATTTATTGATTATTTTAAGGGATTCTACTGATATTCTTAGCCCTTCATCATTGTTGGATTTGAATAACAATGGTGATAAGGAAAAGATGGTGCCAACAATATTTGACTGCAAGAATTTTCTATTTTGTGGATAGAATTTGACGTATGGTATCAACTATTTGATGATTATAGGCTGAGAGGAAATCTTTATAGAATGGATTACAAACTTGAAATTTGTGTTCTTGAGTTGTTACAGTCCGAAAATATCAAAATCATTGTCTACACCATTAATTCTATTGGGGTGTTGCTGAATTGAATGGATGTGGTTCATTCAATCTGCCTTAACTTCTACGCTAGGGCGACTCTGGTTTGGACCCTTTTGAGTGTTTCATTCATTTGGATCATCTGCTTGCTCAGGATGCCTCAGCATAAGCCTTGTAGTCAAAATATTTTTCGGGTTTTTTTTTTTAATTTCCACCCTTAAGCTTTGAATTTTGGTAGATTTTTCTGAATACCCTTTTGGATCATCAACATCAGTTCAGTATTTTTCTGTCAATTGTGTATTAGGTGCTCTGTGATTCCATAGATGACCTTTTATTTTCCTATGGTAAAGGTAAGCTTTCCTTTTTTTATTTTTTCCAGGAAAAAAGAAGCTTCTTGTTGACCTAAACTAATCTAATTCCTCATAGTTTCTAGGTGGTTGGGTTGTTGGTCTTCATACCCTTTGTTTGAATTTTGATGTTAACAGTCCATTGACTTGGTATTCCATCTCTGATTCTATGTTCAGATTTGAAGTTTTCAGTCCACAAAATCATCTGTTTTGTTTTTTTCTTATAGGTGTTGGGTTGATCAACTCAACTAAGTCTTTGTCTTTTTCCTTTTTAAAGTATTTTCATTCCTTTGTTTAATCTGTTTCGATTTCTTCACTGGTTGCCGGTCTAATGTGGTTTCTTTGAGCTTTGTTCCTTCCTTTTTTTAATACTGTTGGTGTTTCCTTGTGTTGATGGTTAACCCAATGTAACTGTGATCTTGACCAACAACCTCCAACAGAATGGGGCTCAGTGGAAGAGAGGGCTTTTTTGATTCTGTGAAGGAAGGTTCGTCTTCATCTGCAAAAAAGAAGAAGAAGAACACATGTTGTCAAACCAGAGTAAGAGCTGATCGGATGGGTCCTGAGGCAGCTGCTGTTTTCCCTGAATCAGAAGTGATAGAAGATGACTGTGATCTTGGTAAGCGGCTTGATGAGGAGAGTTGCAATGGTGAAAATGAGAGTTTGTGGTTGTCTTCGGATTGCTACTCACCATCATCCTTTTTTTCTGAGTATAGATTGTATGATTGGCCTCCCTTATCTTTTGATGAATGGATGATTTCATGGCTACAAGTATCAAGGCAGGTCTGGTTTTCTTCGGGGAAAGGCATCGGTTTCTTTGATGGGTCTAGGATAAATCCTATAGAAGAGGCTTGTTTGGTTCTTGAGAAAAACTTACCGGACGCAGAAAAAATTTTGCAGGAAGATTTGGAAGAAGAAGAGGTGGTCACTTGGCTGCTGAGCACAACAGAAAATGATGTAGCTGATTCTTCCTCTGTAATCTTTTCTGAGAGTTCTGTGTCTTCCTTTGAGGAATCTGCAGGTTCTGAAAGTCCTTCAACCCCTCTCATCACCCATCTAAAACCAAGTTTTCGGGGTTTGGATTTGGACAGAACAGGCTTTTGGGTGTCATTAGTGGATCTAGATGGGGAAGATTTCAAGTGGATTTCAGATTCAGGGTCAGTTTTGGATTCACTCCAATCATCTGATTTTCCTAGCCCATCCTACAAGACCATATCGAGTTCTGGTGGTTCAGTAGCTGAGGACTCGGAGGATTTCAACACAGATGAGCTGCTTTTCTGGCCATTCGAACAGAAACCCGATTGGAGTTCTGGAAACTGGGATTGCTTCTCCATGTCACCGCGCAAGAACAGCTACCTGACAAATGCTGCATCAGGACCCCATAACAGGAAAACCGACCCAAATGAAGTGAGCAGAAGACTTGTGTTCACTTCAGGATCAACAGCTTCAAAGATCCTGGAATGGAAGCAAAGAAGCAACAAGAAGGGTGTCTGGAGGACCAGCGCCGCGCCTTCAAGTTTGAGCAAACCAGCCAAAACTTCCAAGGAAACAGTGCCTTCAGATTCAGACAACAATATTATAGAGCCAGAAGAAAAAGTTCTCAATCAGATTTTCCTGGAGGAGTTTGCATCAAATGAAGAACTTCCTATTGAGACATTGTTAGGCCTTGATGAGTTTGATGGCCATGAGGGGGTCGATTTGGAATTCAACAAAGATGATTTCTTCCTCGACCAAGCTCCCTGAGCATTTCCATGGAGGAGAATGGTTGTAAGACTTCTCATTCTATAGAGCTGTGTATTTATAGAGCCGAAAATTTTCCGGTAGGACGAGAACACAAGTTAAATAGACACAGACGAACAGTACACAAACCTTTAGTTTACTCATATTGCTATGAAAATTTGTATCAAAAGTTCACTTGTTCTCATTCTTCAAAAGTTAAATTTTGCTGATATGAAGTGTTTTTCAAGTTTTTAGACTATTCTTTTCTTAGTTTGTGGAAAAAGAGCCATGGAAACCCCTAAGAATCCCGGAAAACGTCAGATGAAACAGAGATGGTAACAATGGTCATCTTGAATCTGATGAAGCTCTAAGCATTGCCCCTCATTGCAAGAACTTCTTCCTAAGGGACCTTCACAATTCATCCCTATGCTGCCGGCCAGAATCATACTGTCTCTCTTCTCCTTCAAGAACTTCAACTGTTACATAGGGGGATGTCAGCCATTTCAGGGCATCGTCAGTTGGGAAAAACCAATACATCCTTTCCAGAGGATCTGCAAATTAACACAAACCAATGAAAACCTGAAAAAAATCTCAAAAACCCAACAAGGAAAACAAAATATATGTCTAAAACTATCTGTATGCTGCCATTATGAATGCTGCAACTGCTATAACAAGAACAACCAGTGAAGATTTAACCCCAGGAAGCTTATAAAGCAGCAAGAAAACAGCAGTTGGAATGCTTCTAACCAAGAAAACAACCAGCAAGGGGCTGTGAAAAGGAACAGCTGCATTGGGAGCTTGGTTTTGGAAGAAGAAGGTGAGTGTTGAGGTCACGAGGATGGTGAAGAACACAAGTGATTAAATCCGGAAACATGTGAATGCCCCCAAGGGGAATACACTGCCATGGGAAAGAGGAGATATCAGAATGTCAAAAACTCAAATGATTTCCTCTCAAATCCAACAAATCAATGAAGAATGAAAAACTTTAGTCTCAATTCTATTAAGAATTTTTGTAAGAGTCTTTGAATATATCCTCATTCTTGGTCTATTTCTAATGATGATCTCTAGTCCTGTTTAGTAATTATTTTCAACAATACTTTTTTATTCTTCAAAACATAAAAAACCAAGAAAATACGGCAATAAAAAATTAGTTTCTATTTTTTATTCTTAAAAACAAAAATAGGATATTTTTAAATAACATCTTTTAATTGTTTTTTAGTATTTTTCATTTATTTTTGACAAATATTTTAAAATATAATTATATAAACATATACAATGATTAAAAATAAAATAATAGACATAAAAATTATTTTTAAGATATTTAAAAATATTAAAAATAAGTAAAAAATATTTTAAGTTTTCAAACATATTTTTGTTTTACAAAACATTAAAGAACAGTTTTAAAAATTATTTTTGAAAACATTACCAAACAGCTCGAAGACTTTACGAAGATTCGTGGAGAATGTTTTTAAAAAACAAATTTTAAAACTTAAAAGAATAATTTTCAATTGTTTCTAAACTCAAATATGGGTATAATATTCTAAGTGAAAATACTATGCATACCCAAATAATGTAAAAGTTTTAAAATATTCTTCACATTTTTATTCATTATTAAAATAATTGAAAAGACAAACTAAATTTTCAAAAAATCATTTTTTTTGTCAAAAATTTGTTAAATGTGTTTTAAATGTATTTTAAAATGAAGTCAAAAATGTATTTTAAGAATTATTTTTATTAAAAATAAAGAATAATTTTGATATGACAAAAATTCTAAAACGTGGGTAAAATCATATTGAAAATGTGGGATTATTTTATTTTAAAATATTATTGTTTAATGTTGAAGATATCATTTTTTTTTTTTTTATAATAAATGTTAGGGATTAGCCGTGGGATTATTTTATTTTAAAATATTATTGTTTAATGTTGAAGATATCATTTTTTATAATAAATGGTAGGAATTAGCCACGTCAGCGAAGGGTGTGAATAAGATTTCAAAGTGTACCAACACTGAGGTGGCAGGAAGGGAGATGAGATGAGATGGGAAAACTGGTCAGGCACGTGGGAAAGAATTAAACGACTCCGTGCCACACGGGAAAGACCAACGGGACGACTTCCACCCGCCACCGATGCCCGCCGTTTTTTCCACGCCCATTCTCCCACCAAACCCCGGTCTTGTCAAAACCCTCTCCTCTTCTTCTATTTACAAAATTACCCCCCCCCATTGTCAAAATTAAATCCGTATTTGTTAGTTAATAAAAGAAGCTCAAGTTAAAATCATAATTTTAAAAAAGCAATTTTTGTATTAATTTAATTAAATATGAAATAATTTTTTTCATAATTTTAAAATAATTTATTAATTTTAAATATATTTTTTATTTTTTTTCACTCCTCTCTCTATTTTCTTCTTTCTTTTATTTTTTCTCAATTTTAAAATATATATTTTTTTTAAAAGGTCAATTTATTTATACTAAGGGATTTATATATATATATATATATATATATATATATATATATATATATATATATATATATATATATATATAAATAATTAATGTAAAGAATAAAAAAAATAATTAGAATAATTGAAGGAATATTCCAAAATTGTCACATTCGACATTAATCCCATAGGCAAGGGCATTTTGGGAAATTCTCAATCTAAATCGAAATCGAGCCGAAGCTTCTTACAGAGAACTTTGGTTTTGGTGTAGTTTTGACTTTGCGGGGACGATTCTCATTTCTCTGAAATTGCTTTCCCTTTGATCGCTGATTTTCGTTGATTATTTCTTTTATAAGAAGTATTCTCTGGGTTTTCTTCGTTCAATTCAAATTTCGATTTGGGTTTCTGCTGAATCATCGCTTCTGTCGTTTCTGTGGTGAGGTTTCTTCTTCTGATTCCAGTATTGGTGGTATCTGATAATGGTGTGTTGGAGGTTTTTGGCTTCTGGGTTTTGCTTTTTGATGTGATTGGAGATGTGGGTTAGTGTTTGTGTTGATGAAATTTTTGGGTTGTTTCAACCTTTTTCTTGGGGTTTAATGTCTGTGTCTATTGTATTTGATTTTTGTTTCCGAGTTTTGATCCTTGATGTGGTTGAAGACGTGGATTAGTCTTGTTTTGATGCAATTGTCGAGTTTTCCAACTGTTAGGTTATATTTAGAGCCTTTTATGAACTGAAGTTTGTTTTGAAGTGTTGTTTGTTTGTGTAAGATTTCAAGAATTTTGTCCTTTTTAGGCGACTGGTTTTTTCTATTAAAAGGAAAAAAAAAATTATAAATGTAGAATCATTCCTTTTATTATTATATTTTGTAACTCAACTAAATGTTTCTTGTATTTTTCTTGATGTTTGTTGAAAGAATTGGGGGGTGTTTGTTTTGACTTTTTTTTTTTTTTTTGAGTGGTAGTTTAAAATTCTAAATCTTTTTTCATACTAGTTGAATTATCAATTTCTGAATAAGTCCAGTTAGCTTTCTTTTCAGAGTGCAATAGCTTGTTTTTATTTTTCATAATCGTATCAGCTTATAGGTAATCTCAATGTCGACACTTGATTGTTTTAATTTTTTAATTCAGTAGGTTTCTTGTAATGATTTTTGCATCTGTAAGGCATCATGAGTTTGAAGTATGGAAATAGATCGGTTATTGTCATGGTGTTTTAAGATGTCTGTTGTTAGGATTTTCGATTTCTTCAGAGATTATCTAAACACTTAATAGGTTTTCTTTTTTCTTTTTTTCTTTCTTTTTTTTTTTTTTTTGTTTATGCACTTATGTTCAAGTGTTGGGTTGCAGTAATTATTTCTCAAGACCTTGAGACACCAAAGGATCAAGCCACAATGCGTGCACCATCACTGCTGGCACAGTGCTTGCCTGGCTTGGTGGCCCATGACAAGGGAAGCCACAGCATGTCCTCCATCTCTGAGAGAGATGTGCATCTTTGTTCTCCAGCTGTCGAGATTCTCCCTTCAAAGGTATTGCTCCAACCTCCATTTAAAAAAAAAAAATGAAACATCTGTATCATATCATCTCCCCACTTTAATTGCAACAGTATCAAAAAAAGAAAAAAGAAATATTATTTGTTACTTCTGCAATTCAAATTCTAATCCTTGCCTCTGATAAAAAAAAAAAAAAAGCAAACAAATTCTAACTCTCATTTTTTGTGTTTCAGATGGCTCACCCATATAAGTATGCCGGAGAGAATGTAGACTTGCAAGGGCTACATGTTTTCAAGGTATGTCAAATGTCGGTTCTGTGATAATGCATTGATCACCAGTGGGCATTCTTTTCCTATCTTGTTCAGACAAGTTCTTCATAGGGAATTTGTTATGATAGTGGTTAACTAAGCAAATGGTTTGTTCATCCGTCAATTTTCATCTGGAACATCAGAGCAAGATTAATTAAGTGGTGTTCAAAATTCATTTATGTGATAAGCACATCAACATGGGCACAAGATGTAGGTCAAGATAGGAGGAAAAAAAAGGTAACACATTCCCACCACATGAAACTTGCACTTAAAAGTTAAAAGACAGAACTTTCTGAAATCAGTTAATGGCCCAACTTAACAAATGGTTTGTTCATCAGTTAATTCATATAGAAACCGACACTTAAACACAGAGAGCCTTCTTTGTGGGGGTGGGAGTATGTGTTGAGGGGACTGTAGGGCAGCGGTGGGTTGTTGTTGGGAGAAAGTTGGTTCATGAGCAGTTTCTGCCTTTCTTTGGAAGGGCAGAAATAAAGTGGAACTTGAGTTTGCTATTTTAAAATTCTGTTTTAGAACTATTACACTGTCATGAGCTTTTCAGAGGCAGCTTAGGTTTTGCATGCGTAACATATTTCTTGATGCAGAGTGCTTTAGCTATGCTTAAGTTTCAAAAGTAATGCATGTGTCTTGTAGATTCAGAATATCATGATTGGAAACTTGGGGCTTCTATTTTGTGTTAGTATATGTTATTTGTATCACACCCCAAATCACAAGCTTGATGAAGTCCTTTCTCTTCCTCTTTCAGGGGAGAGTCAGTGTTGCTGACATTATTGGGTTCAATGGTTCAGAAATGATATCCTCCAAACCTGAAGGTAGGTACATTTAAATCTAGATTTTAAGTCTTTTAAATTTGATTTTTATGTTGACATGTTGTGAAATATGTGAATAGTACTGTTGAGCCTTCATCAAATAGTCAGCTTCATAATTGGAAAAATATCATGTTGTTTCATTTTCTGCAGGATCACTGAAATCTTGGGACAGCTCTATTGATCTTGTTAATGTTCTTAAGCATGAGATTCGTGATGGACAATTGAGCTTTAGAGGCAAAAGGGTACTTGAGGTAATTCATTTTAGAGGAAAAATATTTTCCCTTTTCATGCTTTATTCAATCAGATTATCTTCAATATATTCATTTGATTTTAAGGTTTCTTACCTTGAACAATATGGGTTCATGCATTATGATTCTGCTGGGTTTTCCATTGTCTGGTTACCTGAATTTTTATGTTGTCTATTTACATCTTTACATTTTCCTTAAAATTGATACAATTGTCCTATAAATGAACTTGCTCTGCTCATCCAAGCTCAAATCCCAATGTTCCATCCTTCATTTATAATGGAAAATGTCCAACCTGTAAATAAAGCAAAAGGACTTCCCAGAACAAGTGCTTCTTAGTATTTCCTCCTACAGAAGGTATAAAAATAACACATCTAGGTCTGTCCAAACCTTCAAAATGAAAAATTCCTTTTTTGTTTTGGATAGTCATGTTTTTGTTTGTAGAGTCTAGAACTCATGATTTTGTGGATATTTCAAAAAACTGCTCCTTCCTAAGGAACGTTTGTCTGCTGTTGATTAAATAGGATAATATTTTATTTTATTTTAATGTAAATGTATATCTTTTCAAACTACTGGGGAAGAGAAAAAAATCAAAGATTGACCAGCATCATTCAATCAAAGAGCAACTTGAAAATGCTTCTTCTGTTTACAAGTAGTGCCATATTTACATTTTTTTTTTCTTCTTTTTTAATCTTTTTTCTTTTTTTCCAAATTGCTTCTTTTCTAATAAAGCGAGCACCAATTTATGGGTTACAGAATGTTTGGTATTTGCTGAATGGGTGGGCTCCATTCAATTTCGAAATGGATCTTTCTTAAAGGACTTCTTGTCCATTTTTCAAGTTTCTAACTGAGCCACTGTTTTGAATGTAATCATGTTGTGAACCCTTGTACCTCAAGTCATTGGATAATGGGAGCCTCCTTGCTTTTATAGCCTCCTCTGTTTTCCTTACTGCATTAATAGTTGATAGTAATCTCTTTATTTATGATTATTTGCAATGGGAAATGAGAGCTAATATTTCTTTCTATTTGTTGATTCTTACAGCTTGGTTGCACCTATGGACTTCCTGGAATTTTTGCTTGCCTAAAGGTATATTCTGCTAATTGATCTGGTCTTTCCATCTTAGTTTTCATTATTGTGTTATTTACTTGAATTTCAAACTAAGAATAACAGACCTAATTTAGGTGGGTTCTTTTTTTGCCCCTCCATGGGGTTGGATGTTTCATTATCACGATTTGTATACTACTGCAAAGGGAAATTTCTGTATACCTATTTATATTTTTCCAAATTTTGGAATAAACCCCACATTCTGATGCATTCATGCTGGAACTTTGAGTTATATACATTTCTTAAAATCTTTGGAAGATGAATTACATATTTTGTCTCATTAAGAGTTTTAAGTATAATATGTTATTGGTATATAATACTATTTATAAAATATTTGTAATGGTCAAAAGTAAAATATGTTTTAGAGAAAATCAACAAGTCGTTTATCTCATTCAGTTTTTTAAACCAATTTACAGGGAGCTTCTACAGTGCACTTTCAAGACCTGAATGCAGAAGCAATTAGATGCACAACTATTCCAAATGTCCTGGCAAATCTGGAGCAGGCTCGGGACAAGCAAAGCCGACAGCCAGAGAGTCCCCTGACTCCATCAAGGCAAACTCTGGCCCCAGTGGTGCATTTTTATGCTGGAGACTGGGAAGAACTCCCCACAGTTTTATCCATTGTGAGGACTGAAGGGTCGGAAGTGCCAACTGGGATGAGCCTGAGCTTCTCTGAGGAGGATTTCATGGATGGGTGCAGCAGCCATGATGGTAGCCTTACAGGACATGAATTTTCCTCAAGGCGATCAAGGAAGCTCTCTGGAAGCAGAGCATGGGAGAGGGCTAGTGAGATGGATTCTGGTGAAGGTGGCTATGATGTTATTCTGATGACTGAGATCCCATACTCGGTGACCTCACTGAAGAAGTTGTATGCACTGATAAAAAAGGTTAGTTTCTTGATTTTTTTCAATCTCTTTGCTCCTAATCTAAGAAGATGCATTCCTAATGCAACATCCATTTAACTAACAACCCCTGATCATATTAACATGCTTAAGGTCATAACTATTTCCATTTTTTGGGGATAATTTTGAATGGTTTGTGAATTCTCCATGCATGCTTGACAAAATAATTAGGTTGCACAAAGAACCTTCTGAATTTTTTGAGAACTTTTTCACATGCTCCTGCACAACCTTATCATATCATCATAGATGAGTGTGTTTGGGGTCACATGGTTGGAGCTGATGCCTTATGATACTGAAGAACCGTGTTCCACACTTTTGCTTTCTCATGGGATGAAATTGCTTGTGTTAGATTTTTTTTTTTTCTTATTATTCCAATGCAGCATTTGTTTAGTTCTAACTATTTTTACCATCTCATATCTGATATTTCCCCCTTTGTTTTTCTATAACCAGTGTTTGAGGCCTCCTTATGGAGTAATATACTTGGCCACAAAGAAGAACTACGTCGGCTTCAACAATGGAGCACGAGTTTTGAGAAATCTGGTAGATGAGGAAGGTTTTTTTGGAGTACATTTAGTTAAAGAGATGTCTGATAGAGATGTATGGAAGTTCTTTCTCAAGTGAATATTAGAACCCTGCAAAACACGCTACACTATTAAAATTTGTCATTTATTCAACATGTTTCTATCTGTATAATTTCACAAGCCTCTTTTTTTCTTTTGGTTAGTAATAATGGAGTCAGGAGTCGAAAATCTAGTAGTTGGGATTCTATTTTGTTGTCATCCCTCGTGTCTCATCTGTTTATTTTTTGTATGAATTCCATTTGTAATTGTAAATCAAATGATTCAGTAAATTTAAGGTTGAAATTTCTGTTCAAATTTCAAATTCATGACATTCTTGGCAGCATTTTCACTAGATTTGGGAGTCATGATTTGAGCTTGAAAATGTGTTCTTGTTAAATGTGTTTTCTTGGACAAGCTGGGAACCTGAGAACTGGCATATTTTCATAGATTGTCAGATTCCGATGGGCATGAATAAATGCGTTGAGCAGCATACATCTTGTTCTGAATTTCGGTTTTGGCGGTATCGAGTCTGTTTGTGATAGTCTATGGTCGTTGGGTGGGAAGAAGAATGCAGCAGGATGCTAAATAAAACTAATTTGTTGCAAGTTGCAGGCATGTAAAATGTTTATGGAAAGCTGTCTTGTTCAGTTGTGGGTGATTTGAGGCATGTGAATAATAATCCTTTGGATGCATCTAGGTTGGCTAAGTTTTGTTTACTGCTGCAAATTGAATGAATAAATATGTTGGAAAGCTGGGTGGGTTTGTTTGATTCAACTGCATCTGAGCATTCATACAGCAAGATCATCTCCAGATTGGTCAGCAAATTTCAATTCTCTTAGGCCTAACCAGTCCTATTGACACGGCAAAGCAATTGTTCAGAGGGGTTCATGAAGAAGGGCACAAGTGAAGAACATCAATATCAGATGGATCAAATGCCTTGGCAAGTACTTGGAAGGTAATACATATTAAGAGTATTTGATGCATAAAAAAAGATACAAAAAGAAATCTATAACTACTTGATCCAGAGTTAAGAGAAAAATTCCTGGATATGGTAATGAATTTTAACATGATCACATTACTTATTCCAGCTGTAGAAGCATCCAAGTGCTTTTTTGAATGATCCTACTTCCACACATGCATGAGGGAACTGCACGAAACTGATGCAGTAGACTTTACAGGAGTGACTGGCAACTATGAACTGCGTTCTCTGCTTTGGGTTTCTGTTAATCTTCTCCATACCATCTTCCCACAGTGCATCATGGTCAATACTGCCAAGAAATAGAGAAAGGGAATCCCAATGACGCAACCCCCAGATGCAAGATTGATCAATGTCTGAGAAGGTAAGACACAAGCGATAAGTGCACTGATTAATGAATGTATGAGAAGCGAAGCACAGAAGTAAATGAAAGCACTTAAATGCAGGAGGAACAATCAACTCAGAGAGCACTATGATAACATTTCTTGAATTTAATTAGAAGTCCCTAAGTTTGGTATACATGTAATCTGAATCTGAATCCTGACATTCAATAATCATTTGGAAATCTGAATTAATTTGAAGAATTCTATTATAATTAAAGAAACCACCTTTTTTATAGGCAAATAGAAAATATAATCATAGAATAGCGCTATCAAAGAGAGGGTGCCCCCAATGTACACCAGTAGCATACAAAATGCTTAAAAAAAATACAGAAAAGCTACTGAACGAGATAGCTCACAAAACAACCCATCCATTGACTGTTTAGGCTATAAAAAAAAATAACCAACATTGCGGCAATCTCCATCCCATTGCATCCTGAGACCACTCCAACAAGGATTTCAAAAAAGCTTCCTTCAGACTTTGATTTGGCATCTCTTACTCACACAATATCCTTCCATTACACTCTTTCTAAATGCACCAAAATAAACACAAGGGAACCATGTGCCAGACCTTCCTAGCCTTTTCTCCATCCCCTTAGCCTTCCACACTAGGAGAAGGTTTTTCACTAATGTCTGGAAAACACCCATTTCAACCTGAAGATTGCTAAGGTAAGATTCCACAGCTTTTTAGTCCTGTTACAGTGAATTAAAATATGACTGTTTCTTCGCTGTTTTTGCAAAGGCTACATCTATTACCATCGTCCACCTTCTTCTCACAAGGATATCTATGATTGGGATCGTCCCCCAAACAGCTTACAATGCATCATTAAAGAAACTACTTAACTTCAATGCATCATTTTATTCTTGCTTCTTTTCCAGTAACTCCTTATATTCTTCACGTGTTAGTATCATTAAACCAGTTTATGATTTTTTTTCATTTCCAAACTCCAGCCCAGCAGCCACTACCTGCAACTATAATCTGCTGCTAGTGCAGATACCTGCAGCCTAATTATCATCACCAACTTAATGAAAAACCAGAGGTAAGAGCCTTTTTGTTAACACTGCCACATAACCAACAAGTGAGCGCTTCACAAACACAACATCTCTTCTGAGCTTTAACAGTGACATAAGAAGTGCAATACCATGGCATCACTCTCTCATATGGTTGAAAGAATACAAGTAGTGTCTTTCATCCATGTTCAATGCTGAGAGAGTCAATGCTGTGAGAGTCTTTCTTTTCTTTCACTCAATGATCACCAACTCTCATGCTTTAGAAAATTTGAACACATGCAAGCATATTAGTGCATTTCAAAACCCAGTATGGAAAGCTTAATCTTCGGGCCTCCTTGGAGGTTCTTTGAAAAACAACCATTAGGCCATCTAACAGGTCACATAAAACAGTAAGATATATGAATGCAGTGAAGAAAAACACTTCTTCTATATATCCATCATGGTCTGCACAGGGCTATTTGAAATACAAAAGAGTTGAGAAAAAATTGAAAAATAAGGAAAGAACATCCCCAGCCTAATTAAGTTATAATTTCTTTTTTTTTGATAGACAAAGAGAAGAAAACTGATTAAAACACGCCTAAAAGGGGGCGCTCCCCATGTACACAGGCAGTATACAAAGAAAGCCAAACCTAAGGCCACAAAAACAACAACAGACTAAAAAGGAAACAGCTAAACTTCAACCCCATCACCCAAAAAAATCAGAAAGGAGAGATAGTCCAAGTCCAGAAAAGGTTTAGACCACTCTAGAAGAGACCGAAAAAAGAGGTTCCTTAGACTCGTATCTGACATTTCTTCCTCTTGGAACGTTCTTCGGTTTCGCTCTCCCCAAATGCACCAAAAGAGACAAATAGGCGCTAATCTCCACGCTGCTTTCCTTTTCTTCCCTAGGCCCTTAATTTTCCATTCGCCTAGCAAGTTTCTCACTGAAGCTGGGAATACCCATATCACCCCAAAGAAGACAACAATGAATTCCATAGTTTCCTAGTCTTGTCACAATGAATAAGGATGTGGTCCGCCGATTCTTCATTCTCTTTACACATATTGCATCTATTAACCATAGACCAACCCCTTCTCATCAACATATCAATAGTAGAAATTTTACCCCAAACTGCTTCCCAAGTAAAAAAAACGAGTTCTCAAAGGGGCATGTGAACCCCAAACCTCTTTGGCCAGAAAGAAAGGGCTATTCTCACCCTTTAAAGACCTATAATAAGATTTAACACTAAACTTTCCCTTCCTCTCAATCTTCCAAACCAAGAAATCCACCCCTTCTTGAACCTTTACTGCAGAAATATGTTCCAGAAAACGACTCACCTCCTCCAATTCCCAATCTTGAAAGGATCTTCTAAAGTGCACCTCCCAAACCCCACCACCCCCTCCTTGCCTCCCCAAAGATCAGCCACTGCAGCAGAATTGTTCGTTGCCATTCTGAACAGCTGAGGGAACATATCCTTCAGCTTAGAGTCTCCTACCCAAATGTCCACCAAAATCTAGTGCTTCTACCATTACCAATATGAATTCTAGTTCTAAGAGAGAAATCCTCCCAACCCTTTCTAATGTCTTTCCAAAGGCCCATCCCATAAGACTCTCTCACCTCTCTAGTGGTCCAACCCCCTTCCTTCTCTCCAAATTTACCAACAATGACTTTCCTCCAAAAACTCCCTCTCTCAAGAGGGAATCTCCAAAGCCATTTACCGAGCAAAGCCTTATTGAAATCCTTCATATGCCTTAACCCCAATCCTCCATACCTCTTGTCTTTGCAAACAGCCGCCCATCTTACCAAGTGGATCTTCCTTCTCTCCTCCATATCTCCCCACAAAAATTCCCTTTGAATTTTCTCCAATCTGAGTCTCACTTTTCTTGGGATTACAAAAAGCGACATAAAATAGATGGAGAGATTTGAGAGAGTGCTCTTAATGAGAGTGAGACGACCCCCCTTAGAAAGATACTGTTTTTTCCACGTAGCCAAATTTCTCTTGAATCTTTCCTCTACAACATCCCAGACACTACCCAAATCGTGACGAGCTCCAAGAGGTAACCCTAGATAAGTAGTAGGGAACTTCCCTACTTTACACCCAAAAACTGCGGCTGCTCTGTCCATATCTTCCACGTCCCCACCGGAATAACTTCGCTTTTCTGCATGTTAATTTTGAGACCTGATACCAATTCAAAACAATAAACAGCCCACTTCCAAAACATCAGCTGATCCCTATTATCCTCGCAAAAGAGAAGTGTGTCATCTGCAAACAACAAATGGGACACTGAAACCCCTTCTCCACTTTGCCCCTTTACCTTGAATCCTCTAATAAAACCTTTCTCCTCAGCTCTTGAAATTAAACTGCTAAAAGCTTCCATTATAAGCACAAACAAATAAGGAGATAGTGGGTCTCCCTGCCTTAGGCCTCTAAACGTTGAGAAAAAATCTGTTGGAGCGCCATTCACTAACACTGCCATTCTCACAGTTGAAATACAATAAAAAATCCAATTTCGCCACTTGGGTCCGAAACCCATTTTTTCCAAAACTGATAGGAGGAACCTCCAATTTACGTGATCGTAAGCCTTTTCAATATCCAATTTACACACATAACTTGCCCCACCATTACGTTTCCTTGAGTCTATCGCCTCATTAGCTACCAAAACTGCATCCAAGATCTGCCTCCCTCCCACAAACGCATTCTGGCTGTACGAAACCACTTTTCCCATCACTCTCTTCAACCTATTTGCAAGGACTTTGGCCATAATTTTGTAAAGGCTCCCCACAAGACTGATAGGCCTAAAGTCCTGCACGTCACTAGCCCCTCCTTTCTTCGGGATAAGTACTAAGAATGTTGCATTAAGGCTTCGGCAAACAACATTCTGCAAGTGGAACTCCTCAAACACCTGCATCACTTCCCCCCGACAATAGGCCAACAAAGCTTCCAGAACGCCAATGTAAACCATCCGGCCCTAGCGCCTTATCACCCCCCAAATCTGAGAGAGCTTTGGTAACCTCCTCCTCCGAAAAGTGCCTTCCAAACTCTCATTATCCAAGGAGTCAAGAGTTTTAAAAAAACCTGTCTCCACATCAGGTCTTCTCACCTAAGGTTCTTCAAACAAAGATTTAAAGTAGGAACCAATTCCTTCTTTGAGCTCCTCCTCTTTCACCAGCTGAACACCCCTGACTGTCAAGCTACTGATGAAATTTCCTCTTCTCCTAGCGTTAGCCATGCGATGAAAAAACTTGGTATTGTTGTCTCCCTCCTTCAGCCAGAGTGCCCTCGACTTCTGCCTCCAAGAAATTTCTTCAAGGATAGCACAGTGGCTGAATTCGTCTCTGGCTATCTGTTGATTACTTTTTTCTTCCTCTGAAAGGGAGCCAAGCCTTTCTAAACTATCCCAATGGTTTAATTCCTCCCAGGCTGCATCCTTCCTAACAGAAACATTGCCAATGGTCTCTTTATTCCATTTTTTCAAATCGTATTTCAAAGCCTGTAGCTTTTTCGCAAGCACAAGACTAGGTTTCCCCCTATAATTATAAGACTGCCACCAATCTTTCATCTTATCCATAAAACCTTCCACCCTGAGCCACATATTTTCAAATCTAAATGGGCTTTTACCTGTTCTCATCCCACCACAGTCTAACAAAATCGGCCAATGGTCAGAAACAGGTCTAGGGAGAAGCATTTGCATTGCCCCCAATACAAGTTCCTCCCAATCTCCTGAAAACAAGAAACGGTCTAACCGAGCCTTTAGAGAACTCCTTCCCCTCCACTCCACGTAAAAGCTCCACCTCCCAGTGGTGGGTCTACTAATTCAAACTCATCAATAAAGCTTGAAAATTCTCTCATCGTGTTTGACATTTGCCTGCCATTACTCGTTTCAACTGGGAAACGCACCACGTTGAAATCCCCTGCTATACACCAAGGATCATTCCACAGCCCTTTAACAGCGACTAGTTCTTCCCACATCTCCCTCCTCTCCCTTCCTTTGGATGGGCCATATAACCCAGAGAAAACCCAAACAGAGCCCTCCTCACAATTTCTAAAACGGCAAGAAATAGAAAAAGAACCCACCTCAAACTCCAGCCCTTCCAAGACTTTCTTATCCCACATTACTAGCACCCCTCCTGCCGATCCCTTTGCATCTAGAGACACCCAACCCAAATTCCTACCAATCCCCAGGCTTCTAACAATCCTTTCAGACATTTCCTTCATTTTAGTCTCCTGAAAACAAACTAAATCTGGCTTATGTTTTCTTACCATCGACTTAATGACCATCCTTTTATCTGGGTCATGCAAGCCTCTGACATTCCAGGATAATAATCTAAGCTTCATAAGGGACCACAGTCATTTGCCTTCCCAACACCCCTTCCTCCGCTCTCTTCCAGCTAATCCATCATAATTAATTGAGCTAACTAGCTTCTTCAACTCTCTATCCTTCCTTGAAACCGAAGACGTTCCCCTTTTGCTCTCATTGTGCTTCCTGATTAAACATCTCCTATTCTCCATCTCCTTGAGGATTCTCAAAATGTCCTCTTCGAAGCCTTCAACCGAGACCCCCACAGTCTTGCAAAAACCAAGGAATTTCTTATTTACCCAAGGGGATTTGTCCTTCTCCTCTGCACTCGCTTCCGTGATGTGGAAAAAAGGCATCTCCACCACTGAAGAAGCGGGAATATCATGCACGATGGGCTCCACTCCAACCTCAATCTCACTCTTCTTGCATAGAAGAACCTGAGTCAACAATGCCAAATTCCTCACAGCCAAACCACCTTTTTTTTTTTTTTATCTAAACAAATAACAAACCAATCTACTAAATAGAGCTTCCTCTCGAGGACCCCACCTCCCCATAGAAAATCCCTTTAGATCCACTCCAACCTCAATGTCACTCTTCTTTGCATATAGAACAAGGACATACAATAGATAGGCATATTGGACAGAGTGCTCCAGATCAAGGTAAGCCTACCCCCTTTGGAAATATACTGCCTTTCCAAATTGAAAAATCTTTTCCTCAACCTCTCTTCTACACCATCCCAAACTGCCCCATCCTTGAAACCAGCACCCAAAGGAAGACCCAAGTAAGAAGACGAGAGCGTGCTAAACTTGCAACCAAACTCATGAGTCAACTCCTCTACATTCTTCACTCTTCCCATCGGAATGAGCTCACTTTTGTCCAAATTTACCCTCAACCCCAACATGGCTTCGAACCATAAAAGAAGCCAACTCAAGTAGGTCATCTGATCTAAAGAAGGCTCGTAGAAGACTAAGGTATCATCCACTAACAACAAGTTAGAGATCTCCCACTCCCGCCCCTATGAACAAGCAGGGGGTGCTCAATTGGCAAAAGGGACTGTTTGGAGGAGGTCGTGGGCTTAGAGGAGGAAAGTGGGCCTATGTGGGGAAGCCCATTGTCGTTGTGAAAGGTCCACAAGGTGAGTGGGTTGGATGTTGGAGAAGATGGTGGATTAGGTCGAGCCTAGGGGTGTGGCCTTTTCTTTAATAGGGAGGAGAATTTTGTGGGGATGGCTAGCCCTTTAGGGCTACTCGTTGGGGGAGATCGTGCTATAGAGACTTTCCAGTCGAAGATGATTGCATCACCTTCGTCTTGGATTTCTAGCACCGACGAGGCTCTCTAGGCTGAAGCAACAAGGTACACCTCTTGTTCCTCTTCTTCTTTGGTGCTTTAGGGGTACAGGAGTTCTCTTCTTCTTCTCCTTCTGTTAGAGAAGGGTTTTGAAAGGGGATTGCAATTTTGTTTGTGGCTTGGATGTGGAGTTGTTGAAGCAGATACGAGTCTTCGTCCTCTAAATGCAGTTTTGGCTTATGGGAGTTTTGTTGTGATCTCTTCTAAGGAGGAAAGGGCTCTGGTTATGGTAGAGGAGGCGAGCCTAGAGAAAAGGACAATACAATGGGGCGGCTTGAGTGTGGAGCAGAGTCAACTGAGTGGAAATCAAGTTGCCTTGCCTAGTCTAGTGACTTTCTGGGCATGCCAACTATAGAATTTGAGGAGGAAATTCTAGCTTTGCTCAAGAAATGGAAAATTGAGGAAAGATCAAAAGGCTTAGTGGTTTGGGTCTAAAAGGGCAAAGGTTGAATCCTCAAGGTTTGAAAAGGAACTTAGAAGGTTGAAGTGTTCCATTAACTTTAAAGGCTCAAGTTGTGGAAGAGTTCTCTCCCAAGAGAACGGGGGTTCAGTTTATGTGGGTAAATGAATCTAAGAATTCTCTCTTGGAATGTGAGAAGGGTTAATGATGGTGATAAAAGAAATATAAAAAAATCCTTGATCAAGGGGATTTGGTTTGTCTTCAAGAAACTAAGTTCCAAAGTTTATGAGTAGTTTGGTCAGTCTTCGAGGGTAGGCAGGTTCTTGGAGTGGGGTGCTCTTAATTCTTGGGGTATGGCCCGATGGGGGGGAGGGTGTTGTTAGTCTTTTGGGACAGTAGGGTGTTAGAGCTTACTGGAAATGGAAATTGGAGACTTTTCGGTTTCTTGTCGGTTTAAGAATATAGAGGATGGTTCTATTGGGTTTTTACAGGGTGTATGGCCCTTTTGTTGGGAGGCTTAGAGAAGAATTATGGGAGGAGTTAGGGGCTATCAAGGGTTTGTGGCAAGATCCTTGGTGCATAGGAGGATATTTTAATGTTGTTAGATTCTTGAGAGAATGGAACAGAGACTCAAGACTGTCTTCAGCAATGAGAAGATTCTCGGAGGTCATTAAGGAATTGGAATTGCGGATTGAATAACTAATTACAATCAAGGTTGGATAGATTTCTAGTTTCCGGGGATTGGGAATGCTATTTCAATGGGGCAGTTCAATGTCTTCTTCCCAGACCCGTTTCTGACCATTGCCCAATCTGTTAGACAGTGGAGGCGTGAGGAAAGGACCTTCCCCATTCAGATTCGAGAATATGTAGTTGAAGGAAGATGGTTTTAAGGATTTGCTAAGGAGTTGGTGGATGGGTTTCCAATTCAGAGGTCTTTCAATTTCATTCTGTCTAAAAAACTGAAAGCACTTAAGGCTAGCTTGAAGACTTGAAACAAGAAGTGTTTGGAAATACCTCTACTAGAAAGGAGTCAACCTTGAAGCACGTGGTGTTTTGGGATTCCGTACAAGGGACAGGGCATTGTCAGCAAAAGAACAAAGTCTCAGGAAGCAGGCTTTGAAGTACAAGAAGTGAGTGTTGATGGAAGAGACCTTTTGGAGGCAAAAATCTAGGGAGATATGGTTGAGGGAGGGAGATAGAAATGCTGGCTTTTTCGATAAAATGGCTACTGCTCATAAGAGAGGTAACTCTACAGTGAAGATCAAGGTACATGGGACTTGGGCAACAAAAGAGAGAGACATCAAAGATAGGGTGGTTCAGGTTTTCCACTCTCTTTTGTCTGATTCAGAGGAGTGGAGGCCCAAATGCAACAAGCTGCAGGTTGGGGTCCTTGGAG